>NC_092368.1:13507767-13843371 GCF_030848805.1 Temnothorax longispinosus
AACGAGGGCGAAATACAAGACGTATTGTGGATTATAGTAACTTTTCGTGATAACTTTTAGTTATTAAATTGAGTAAATTGACAGTCAGGAAAGCAGTGGTGTTTGTGTGTTCTCTTTTTAAATTAAAAAATTGAACTTTTTTTTATTTAGCGCATCCTCCGTGTTTGGCATTTGGAAATCAATAAGAATCGTTGACGTTCGCCCACAGAATGAGAAATTTCATTTTGTCGTGGAACGTAATCCGAGGTTAGAGAAATTCGAGAACAGAATATACGGTACCACCGGATGCAATTTCAATCCTGGGTCGTCGGTTCAAAATTTCAGGACAAAGAGCACTTAGGTATGCGACCGTTGGAACGAACTGTCGCTACTTTCGCGGAATTTTATTTGTTTGTCGCAATTTTTAAATAAAAAACCAAGAAGCGTAAATAAATAAAAAGAGCGCGCGTCGCGTATTATTATTCATAAAAATTGCTATATAACACCTATTACAAACGTAATCCAAAGCGCGGTATTATGCATTGGTTGCATTGCGCCGCATGCGTTATGGAATCCGGGGAAAATCGCGCGTTTTATTATTTCGCGTTTTTTTTTACTTCCACCGCGCGCGAAATTCTTTCGGTAAATTGAACAAATTGCACTTTTATGAAATTCTTCCTTCGAAACTTTGGTATAGATTCTAGAAAATTGCATTCGCCGGGTCTCCACACTTCGAAAGCACAGCCGGAAATCTATTTTATTTTACATATAACTTTTAAATTTTAATTTCTTCAGATCATTAGATCATATTTCTACATCTGTCTGTTTAATTTTTAGTAAAAATGCTTCAGGACTTTTACGAGATTTTGCTCGAGAAAAAGAAATTTTAATACCTACTCTATCCTTGTATACAGAGGTTATATAATAACTATACGCTTATCACTTCTAACATGCGCGTTTAATGTTCTCTGCGCGAAAAATCGTTAATTTTGCAGCTGCAACTGCTGCGGAACATTTAATTACTCCGCACGCGTCCTACATAAGTTCAACGCTGAAGCGAGGTTGATGACATTAAATTCTATTAAGAGGGCTCCCCATTCGTATTTTCCGTGAGCTTAATGCGCATATTCATGACGGTTCATCGCATCGACGGGTATTAAAAGCGTTAAAACTGTGCACACACAAACGGAGAAGGATTCTCCGGACTTTTTAACTATTCGACAATTGCATTTTTCTTCCAAGATTTTTTACAAACATTATACTTTCTGATTTGGATTTGATCATTAGATTGACGTTTACGTAAACCTGTGCAAAATTTATTTGCAATTTAAAAATTTTGATTTATATATATGTATATTATAGCAAATTATACTGTATTATAGTAAACTAACGGATAAAGTTCCGAAAACGGCCCCCCTCCGATTTCGATAAAACTTTGTAAAAAGCTTCGTTTTGGGTTAAAATGAAAGTCCTTAAAAAGAATTTTGGCGACTCCTATAATAAAGCCATTTTTTTTAATAAAATGGTAAACAGTACACACGTAAGCGCAGAAGGGTGATAAAGAATTACAATAAACTAAGTAGGTTTATATATTTCAGTTAGTATTATTTAGATATTTTATACATAGTTGCCATAATATTGAAAAAAGCTTTATTTTAAGTCGTATCAGTCTTGCAACAACGATTGACAAAAGATGACTGATAGAATATGAGCACAAACACGCCAAATAGACCGAATACTACAGAATGTAAATAATCAAGGTCAGAAGCTAGTATGCGTAGTACGAGCTTGTAAAGCACGCCACGAACCTATATGTGACAACTCGTCTCGCGTGGAAAGTGTATGCGTGAACTATTTCGACATATACATATATTAGTCATTTATGCCTTCCAATACTCAAAATAGCTGCAGCTATATTTTCCACCCGAACCGAGGTTCACCCCCGGACCCACCCTTGCATGCTTACAGGGGAGGATAAAAACATAAAATTATTCAATAAAAACAGTATATATTGAATTTATAACATCCTGTAGAATTATGAAGATCTTCCTATATTTTTTATCATTTTATATTAAAAAATGGCTTTATCATAGGAGTCGCCAAAATTCCTTTTAAGGGCTTTTATTTTAATCCAAAACGAAGCTTTTCACAAAGTTTCATCGAAATCGGAGGGGGGCCGTTTTCGGAACTCCACCTAAACTAACCTATATACTATATTATATACTATAGTGTAATAAACTAAACTATATGCTATACTATATATAATGTAATATTTTACATTAGTATAGTATAGTATAGCAAACTATACTATACTATACTAGTGTAAAAAATATTATATTATACATTATATATGTATACCATTAAGTAGAGATTTTTTAAGTAGGTTAGAAAAATATGGGTAATTAAAAAGCTTTGCGAAAATTTACAAATTTACAATTAGCGCTGGCAAAAGTAAAAACTTACGTTATCGTAATGCGAACTTTTAAAACACTGTATAAAAAGGCTTAAAATAGGTGCTCGTGTAGGAAGAATATTTTAAATTAAAAAATAATTGCAGGAAGTTTTTTAAAAATTAATAACTAGCGCCGTTTTTTTCTCTCGTCCTATTTTCTTTTGATTTCTTTTATTCAGACACGATGAGATTATTTACATATCAAGCTTATTAATATTTTATGCAATTTTACTGAGCGAACCACAAAACTATAATTATAAATTATAAATTATAAATTCCTGTGCGTTTGTATTTTTCAGTGATTCCGTTATTATTATACTATTTCAACCAATATTCATTGTAAACTCGAAACAGATTTTACACCTTTCGTCCTCGTTTTAGAATGCTTTTAAATTACATTAGCACGGACTGCTAATGGCGTTTATACAATTTTACTTCATTTATATAATTAAACGTATAATTTTATCCTCGCGTCCTGCAAATGATTTTTCCCAGTCGGCCATCCGTGAGAAAATAACTGCAAATGCAAATGCATGTCCGGCGCATCTGGGGCGATTAAATTCGCAGTGTTAATATTTGCAGTTACTTTTTCATACGAAAGCAACACCAGACTTTTCGATATTGAATCACGATTGATACGCGCCGATTGGCAGCAAACCGAGCGAGCGGGCCAATCGATGGCCAAATGGTCGAATTTCAAGCTGCCAGATTCGATCGATCGACTCATCGTCCGCGCCGCACTTCGAAGAAGATGGGTGCGTGCATTTTACACGTGTCTGCGCGTGCCGACACGTGCGTGCCACTCGCACAGGTCCGACTCCATTTAATTACTGGATCGAGCGAGCTTTCACAGCCGTTAAAGGAAATTAATTGCCCCAGTAACGTCCATGCTGCCGGTTTCGACAGCGTACATGATGGATCAAGCAGGACGCCAGGTAGAAAAAAATTCTGTGGGCGAAGAAAAAAAATTCTCTCACGCATGGTGGTTTATGTATTGTGATTCTTTATCTGCATATTGTTGTTTATAACGCTAACGCTTTGATATTTTTGCGCGCTTTTGTCAGATGAGAAGAAAATTTTAATAATGCACGAAAAATATCAAATATAGTAGAATATGTCGTTTCAGAGGATATTTTTTCCCAACGTCCACATTTCGGATTTTTTACTGTTTTGAAGGCATTATTATTACAAGCGATATCATATCAAGGCATTATTATCATCGCAATGTCATCCAATTTACTTTTATTATTGCGGAGCTTATTTTATATCTGCTTTTCGTTCGACGAAGTTCCCGCGCTATTCACTATCTTTGATCTATCCTATCCTTGCCTCGTATTTATCGGACTTCCTCCCGAGAGCGCGCGGTTGCGAGATTTCCTTCCTCCTGATCTCTCTCCTCGCCAAGTTGTCTGCTGCTACGCTCCTCTTCGAGTTACCGTAAATTGTTCTACTTAGCTAAGACGAGTAGTGACCCTCCCGAGCGAAGTTTAATTAGCTTTTAAATCCCTGCCGCTCATTATGCCCTCCTTTTTCTCCTCCAAATTGAAGGGACGGGGGGGTTAGCTTCTTCTCTTATCGGCCAACTTCTCGCGCAAGTAATCGCGCGGAAAGGAAAAAGGAAGCGCGCCCTTTTCAGCAAGAAATACAACCGGGTAAGGAATTTCCACCGTGAACGACACACCGAAAACCGATCGGCGATCGGTTTCGATTTAATTGGCCGGCGGATACTTTTACTCGCTCGACGCGAGTAACACAAGTAGGGACAGTGCTCGATAAGCAACGCTGCTGTCTGTGATAATTAAACAAGAACTTTACACTGACAAAGAAACGAAGATTGATACCGATAATTAATTCTTAGATCCCCTCGTATTCTTAGATTTTCGCATTTCTACGTTCGTTATGTTTCTAGTTTCTTGAATTTCCTTTCAAAACGTTCTTGATTTTCTAGATTAGGTCTCTATTCAAGTTCTTTTTTTTTTTTTTTAGTAAAGTGAGTAAAATTTACAGGAAATTGTCGACGTTTCTCTCGTCAGTCTTTTTCTTGGTGTTAGCTTCCACACGTCAATATCTGTTGAAAGTAGAGGAAGGTGGGGTAATTCGAACCACCCTAAGCCTTTTTCAAGACAACTTGGAGACTATTAAAGATAACTAAACTTTGTTTTCGCTTTTCACAACGTGTTTCTAACAAATTTTTTTATTTATAGTAAATATTAATGTTATAACAACTTTTTTGAAGATATATTTTTGTAAGGTAAATTGAACCATGTTGGGCAAGGTGATACACTTTATTAATCTTTGTAATTTTTCTCGTTAATTTTAAGGCATATTAATAATGAAATAGTTAATAATAATTGTTATATTACATATTTATTATATTCTAATTTATTACAAACTCTAATTTTTGTGCTCTTTGTAACAATTTCATACAAATATATGGACATGTTTAAAACTTTTACTCACAATAATACGTAGAATAAGTTCATCTACTAACCTTATGCTGTAAGCGATACACACCAAATCTTCAGTTTTAATTTTTAACTTTATGACACGTTGTGCCACGCTGCCGCTTTGTACATTAAATTAGGGAGTTAGCAGCTAGTAATTCCACTACTGCCCGCTAGGTTGTGACACTTATATTACAAATATCGTGATGGTCCAAGTTGCTCGCGTGGTTTACATTACCCCAACTTTCTCTAAGATAAATTGATCCCGGAAAATAATCAGTATATTGAATCAATTTTGATAAGATATAGTATATAACTGGTACGAACGTTTAATACGAGAGAAAGACATTCTTACTAAGCTATCGCTAGTCATTTCCGGCGACACATAGCGCGTCTTTAGCGTCCATCTTTTGATTTATCACAACGCGCGACCACCCGCGGGGTAGGCAGCCGTGTCGGAAGGCTCCTCTATACGCGGCGATGATAAATCTCGGGCACTCTCGGCTACAGGCGCCGCCGCTAAATCTGCGCGAATCACGCAGTGTGCGGCCGGTATCGCTGTAATAAATCGCGCTTCGATCGCAAAACCGTCTTGTAATACACGTACCGCGCGAGAAAAAAGATCTAGATATAGTAGGATTTATCCTCTAATTCCCGCGGGAATTAAATCCCCGCGGATTGAAGCGCTTCAGAAGAGAATAGCGTATACGAGATCAACACCGAGTTGGTAACTTTATAATAATTTCGAAAATGACATTCAAAAGAAAAAGCTGTATATCTTATAATTTTTTAATAAATGAAATATTAAAAATAGTAATTTGAAAATTATGTTAATGCAACTTAAATAGAAAGTACAGTATTGGTGATAAATACACAGAAAAAAAAGAAGCGTAAAATCAACATTGATATACATACTTGTATATACGCAAGAATCCTATATATTTTTCTTATAAGAATTTCAACTTTTTATTTCAACTTTTTTTTCTTGATTGAGAACTACATAAAACTTCGTTTAACTGTATAAATGACTTCATTCAAGCAAGTTTTCTTCTCGTTTAACGCAATATAATCTCATTTCAAGATTATATATATTCTCGCGTATATGCAAGTATATTTAGAGTTAATTTGACACTTCTCTTTTTTCTATGTAATCTGAAAAAATTGCGTAGTATCTAAAATTCTCTCGACAAGGAATGCCGTGTCGTTACAACGCAGCAACCGACATACCAGCATATCGCCCTAAATTTCAACCAATAACCGTTTCACCGTAGAGAATTCCAGCCGTATCCATGCACGGAAGCAGCCAGTTTTACGTTCGAATGACTTTCCGTTCTCGGTGAAAGAGATAGAACATAAATGAACCTCCACTTTTGTAAAATACTAACGCCGTTTTGTGTACATTTATAATATACAACTTAAATAAAAAAAGTTATAAAACTCTCTTCTCTTGCTTTTTTCTTACGCAAAAAAAATAAATAAAAATAAAATATATATATATTATACACTGAGAAAAAAAAGCTGTTGCTTCAATTAAAGTGCTATCACGGGGTGCCAAAAACATAATTAGTTTATTCAATTGTATTATTATTAGACCCAATATCTGGATAAATCAATAATTAAATTATTGGTTTCATAATCCAGATTGGGTCTAATAATAATACAATTGAATAAACTACTTATGTTTTTGGCACCCCGTGATAGCATTTTAATTGAAACAACAGTTTTTTTTAGTGTATCTAATAATAAAAACTAGAATAATATATAATAATAAATATGATATACATTACATAACAAATATAATCATATAACATTTAAATTGGAAACAATAAATATGATATAAAGCACTGATGCTTCGAGAGAGAAAAAAAAGATATGACATCTCGTTGTTTTGGCACAATCCCGCGGCGAGAACATCGTCCCGTTGTGCATTATGGAACGGCGAATATGGCGAAGATCCTTATGATCCTTCTTGCTATCAACTTGGCCCGCAAAATAAGTACGCCCGAGATTCGGCTTATTCTGAATAATATATCAAACTTATGAAGGCGGCTTTGAGGTCGACGTCGCGGCAAATCCTTATATTATAAAGTAGAAGGACGAACGGACGAAATTGCATTTCGGCGACCCATGTGTCTAAACGATTACACGTATTTCGATAAAATCCGATAATCCGCAAACGAGGATTTCATGTGACATACGTGTGGTGAAGGCAAGAGCGAGATCGAGAGAAGGAGAGAACAAATATGTTATGCTCCGTAAGTATAGAAAAAAGATTTTAGATCCTGTATCAAGGACTCAGAAAATTACAAGATCTAAAAATTTAGGGCATTGCCTGATCTCTCTCTCTCTCTCTCTCTCTCTCTCTCTCTCCCGCTCTACCCCTTCGAAAGTTTCTAAACTGTAAAGAGCTAAACTTCCAGTTATAAAATCCATCTAGGCGAGGTTCCTAGACAGCATCTACCCTTTCCTCATCCTCTTTGTGTCTGCGAGATGAGCTAAGTTTATTATCGTAAATGAGATGATTCTGAAGAGGAGCTACCCATCTACGGAACCAGCTACCCGCGTCCCGAGGGGGATGGCTTCAAAGCCTTCTTATCGTAGATTTAACACGTCGTTACGTCCCGTGAATACGCTGTGAATACATGTGCGTAGACGCAAAGCAGATAATTCGGATACAAAACTAATTTTGCGAACCCCTTACGCGCATTAAGCTCGCGGCGACTTCCTCCGAGAGTTTCGTGCATTTATCTGGAACTCCGAATTATGCATTAAAGTAGATTTGTTTAGCTTGAGAGAAAGTTGAAATTTGTTAAAGATTTGCAAAAAATGGTTGAACTGGATTAAAGGTAAATTCAAGTTTTGCATCAAAATTGAGTTCTACTCAACTAGGGCCAAATCAGTTTCATTATTTCAACTTTAGATTTAACTTGAACTAATAATTGTTTATATATATATATATATATATATATATATATATATATATATATAATTAATTAATAGCATTAATGGAGCCAGTTGTAAACATTATTTTAAGATTTTGAGAAATAATATAAAATAGTTACTTGACAATTTAATATATAAAATTATTGAAAAAAAACTTTTACAGATTTTTATTTCAAAACAACATAAACTTGTTAAAATTTCGTTAAACTTATTAAAATTTTTTGTCGCTAGATTTATTTCATGTATAATTCCAGTTTTAATATTTCTTCTGCAATTCATACAGAGATCGACGCATGCAATATCGCTATTATTTATCAATTTGATCTCGAGAGCACATCTTTCAAACTACGAAAGTTCGTGCTTTTCGCGTTCTCGCGGATCAATGAGCAAACAAGCATCCGGAGCGCAAGTATCCTCCTCTCAACTCGATGCACTTCTCTACTTCTAGACAGCCGTGCATATGCGGACAAATTTCAAACAACAGAGACGATTTGACGAAAACGAAAGTTTTCGCCTCGAAATTTGCTTCGCCTTGGCGGCGCGCGGCGTGGCGCTCCGTTCGAAGATTCATCCGCGATTTAATTTTAGAAGAGCTTTTCGCGCATATGCGCCAGCTCAGTCTACTCGTAAGTTTCGTCGGGACAAAACGAATTTTCGACGTGTGCCTTTGTCGCGAAAGAAATAACATAAGTGTGTCCGATTATTCAACAATCGTCAATGTCGGGCTTTAATTTGTATATGTGACACTTTTAACAGTTTTAACTGTCCAATTCAAACTGTTCGGCGATAACGATGTAATTGGAATGTGGAGTGTAATTACTCAAATTAAATTTATCATTGTTGTTAAAGGAGATACGTGAATCAGGAATACGTGAAAGGAAGCGAGATTTATTGTTGCCGTGCTATAGAAATCTTTTGTCGGACATGCGAAAAGGGGTAAAGAGTCCGTCCTCGACTATTTTTGCGACGCGAGAAACTCTAAAAATAGAAATTGTTGTACAACGTAACAGCGTAACAATTTGCCGCAATTTCGGGTATACATTTTTGCCCGAGAAAACAATTTTTTTTACAAAATTCGTGAAATAAAATTTTTTTCCGAACAAGAGATACAATAGCGGTATGATAACGGAGGCGGGATAACCGTGGCGGGATTTTCTCACCTCTCGAAAAATCTATCATAAACATCGGCGAAAGTAAAAAGAAGTATTAATGATGGATGCGGTGAATTCCTATAAGCTTATCCACCACAAGCGGTCGGCAAAATAGGATTTGCCGCAATAATCGCTTACGCTCGCTCGTTCAATCCTTAATCCCTTAACAACGCCAGGAAATAAAAAAAATTTGTCAAAAATATTTTATTTTATACGCTATTGTTGCGGAATATGAATGAAGTTGACCTCGTTAGAAAATATACAAATTAAAAATATACATTTAAAGTAAATAAATATACCATGAAAGTGTTTATATAGATAATATATTTAATACACCGCTGTATAAATATACTGTATAATTTTTTTTTATCTCAAAAAATACCTTTTAATAAAATATCTTTTAATACATTTTGTTTGAATATTACAAAGACAAAAAAATACTCTAATAAATGTTTTCCTGTTTGACGAACATGTAAATAGGGAAATAAAACGAAACGTTCACGCGTGCAGTGGCAACATATCGAGCGCATCAACTGTTATTGAGTTCTCACCCTGAGAAGCGCTCGTCGATGCGAAAATGTACAATTCGGCTCTGTTCGTCGAAGAGGCTCTAGTTGTCATCGTCAACGTTAAAAATAACGTTGACGGCTTTTTCACTAGTGTGAATCTTCTCGCAAAAATTTCCAGGAAAACTTTGATAACATCTTTTTCTTTATTATGTTTTCAAAATTATGTACTACCATGTATACACGACTTCTTTATTTTATTTAATAGATTTTCTATTTGTGTTATAGCGTGGAAATAATAAATTACCATTATTAAAAATAATTTACGTCCTACCATTAAAAAATCCTTCGAAATTTTGGGATTGTTTATAATCATGTCCAAATAAGCCATAAAAATTATATATTTTCTTACTAAATGTTTTAATAACAATGTTATTTATTAGAAAAGTTAATATATCGAAGTAGAATAGCATTTCGAATTTCGAGGAATTTATAGTGGAAATATTACGTTAAAAGGGATTCAAAAAACTTGGGAACTGGTGTTGCAGACTACACCAGCTTGACAGGTAGAGCTGATATGGTCTGAAAATCGTGCGGCGTGTTCAAGTCTTCAAAAGTTTGCCCACCGTAAACGTCACAAATATCGGATTTAGTTGGTTGGCGCTCTCTCTCTCTCTCTCTCTCTCTCTCTCTCTCTCTCTCTCTCTCTCTGTCTTGCATTTTCCCAGGTTAGTTTCGAACTCAACGTCATTTATCCGACGTAAATTACGAGACGCTCGCGTATATCGCAAAACTGCGAGCAAACTATTATCGCGATACTGGGAAATGAGCACTTCGCCCGTCACGCGATCGAATTTTGCGCGAACGCGACTTGCCGCTCGATGTTAACGTGCGACGTTTTATAAAGTTTTTTACGTCGTTTTATGCCCATGTAAAAATATCAATGACGTTCTTAGGTGCAAAATTTTTCCTTACGACTCTACAAAATATTCTGGATAGAAACATTTCGACGAAGTATGTATCGTTAAGAAAAATTTTCAGGAAGTCATTTTATATAAACTGTTCGTTTAATAATTTCGACGCACTGCGGTTGGAGTTCTTGACGTTATAAGTTGAAAGGTCTAAACGCGGCGACGCGCGCGGCGATGTCCTCCTGGAGGCGATATTCTTGGCGGGACAAACAAGGGTGAACGCACGTACGAGGAGAGAGCGACGGCTCGCGCGACTGCACGTACTCTTCGCCCCAAATAGAACGCGCCGCCTGTTGGTAAACTCCGCTCTCTCTCTCCCGTGCTTCTCGATCGCCATCACGAACGCGCGCCAGCTCGTTTTCTCTCGGTGCGCGCTATTCCTTTCGCTTAAATACAGCCAAGGAATGCTGTGTCTACTAAAACAGTCGCAAGAAACATTTCAAAATAAGATAATTGAAAATACCATAGCTCGTAAGCCCGTGAATATGGATACATTGAACTTCAATCCTTTCGAGTTTAATGGAGAAGTCTTTGACTACAGAAGAAAACTAAAAATAAAGCTATAACTATAACTGTAACTATAGCTATAGCTGTATCTGTATCTATAACTATAACTATAACTACAATTATAACTATAATATACTAGGACTATAACTATATATGACTATTTAACACTATGTCTATTTACACTTTTAACTATACTTTTATGATAAATGTAACTATTTAACTATACTTTCATAGTAAAATAGAGAAGTATATTCTACTATTATTCATATGTGTTATTCAAATTTTTATTATAATTTTTAGAACATGTATCTTTATACATTTTAAATCTGCTTTCAAAAAGATAATTTTAATAGGAAAAAAATTTGATTTAAACGCAGCAGAGCTGTACAGAACAGAATTATACGTTAATTGCGCCAAATATAAAACACACGTGTTTGTTTGATGCACAAAGTCCCGGCCGATTGGCCGACGGGAATGTTTAAAAGTTCAAAAATACAGATACGAAATATCAATGAACTCTGCAATAAATTGTAACTCGGATAAAATTGGAGTGGCGTCCCGAAAATTGTTCGATAGCTACGAAAATGTGAAGCTCCGCACGTGTAGAAAAGTAACTCTTCTCAATCCGCGTAAGGCAGCGGAAGCTACGAAGTGAAAAGTTCCAACGACGGCCGAAAGAGCAGTCGTTCTCCTTCGCATCCGGTTCTGAGCGGCAGCCGGAAAAATTATTTTTACTTCAATCGCGAGTGTGTGTGCTACGTCGCAGTTGTCGCTTCGTACCATTGTGAGTTTCTTAAAGATTATATTCTACAATATTTTTCTACTTCTGTGATTTTTTTCGCACGGTGTTTCTTTCGCGAAAAAAAAACGCTGAGTTGTTCTAGGAATTGCAACAAATTTGGTGATAATTCGGACTGAGTGCTCTATTCTTATAAATATTAAGTTATTATCACGAAATGAAGAATCTCAGATTTGACTAAATTGCTAAGCATTAATAAATTTGGTGAGACAATTTCCAAAGCACTGAACTTGGTGTTGTGGAAATCAACAAACGCGTGGCAAATGTCCAAAATGTTGCGAATAGAATTAGTGGGCCTACTATTGTTGGCCTGCACGCAAATTCTTACGGAGCACCGCGACTTTCATGAATCACGGGATCAATATGGTTACCATCAGCGACACTCTTTTCACGACACTCAGGAAAGAATAACGAGGGAAGTGCGCGTCAAGGAAGGCCGATTACGCGGCATGGTGGTCCAACCCAGAACCAATCACAATTTGCAGCTGGTCGACGTCTTTCTCGGTAAGTTTCAGAACGCCATTACGTTTAATTATAAAGAATTATCGTTTACATATAGGTAGATAAGAAATGATTCATTGCTTCGCGAGAACCTTTAGCTTTCCCGTTGCGTTACATTTAATGCTAAAAATGGACGTTGATCCTTCGAAGAAAGGATGCATAGAAAACAACCGAACCATATACCATTTATATCGATTACATTTAACTCGATGGAGACGCCATGCGCCAAGCTGGTTGACGCAAAGCCGTCGTTTCATATGCAACAACCTACTACAACGGTATCTCGATAACGTTCCGATACTCCGAGGGAACTCGGCTCCGGTCAGTGAGCAAAAGTTTCCTGGCAGCTGCATATATCCGCGCTTTGAGAATCCCGATACGTCAAAGGATCCAAAACGAGGAGCGCGCGCGCCCGCGCGCGTCCGTGTATTTCGGGAACAGATATTACTGCCGTCTCTTCGCGGCATGGCATGGCACATCTCTCCCCTCTGGTTTTCTCCGTCTTCGCTCTCGACTCGACTCGCTCGACGCTGCGCTGCGTGGCGTCCGTCAACTTGCACCGCCACGTACGCGTCAAATTGCATCCGCGTGTGCATCCGTATATGCAAAGCCGAGCCTTTTCTTGATGTTGATCCGCGCACTTGAGTCGCTTCTCGCTGAAAACCTGTCAACCTTGATAAAAATAACTGAATTAAAAAGCACCGATGGGAATTGCAATCACGAAATTTGATTAAATTGAAAACCGAATCGAGGTCGGATAGAATTTAAATGGAAATTGATATTTAATTGTGTTAAATAAAATTACATTGGAATTTAATTATAATTAAATTTCAACTGATATGCAGAGAAACGATATTCAGCTTAATGAGAGGCGAAGTTAAGTGGCACTGACGTAAATCTTTTTTCAAAAATACATTTAACGCTATTAATAGCAAGCACCGGTGAATAGTTTGTTTCCTCAAACACATTTGTTTTGTAATGGAGATGTCAGTTACCGTATTAGTTTGGTATTACGCCATGAATCTATGGAACCAGTGTGCAAGGCAGTCCTCTCCCCTGTGTTTTAGGAGTTCCTTACGCGGAGCCTCCCGTGGGATCCTTCAGATTTTCTCCGCCACGCTCACCGCAACCGTGGAGGGGGGTGCGGCAGTCACAGGAATTCGCCCCAGTTTGCCCACAAGTCTTGCCGAATCTTCGTGAGGAAGTAAAACCGGGCAGGTACGAGTACCTGGAGAGACATTTGCCGTACCTGAGGAACCAGAGCGAGGACTGTCTGTACCTCAACATCTACGCTCCCCATCAGGCCGAAGGTGAGTGCGAGAGTGGTTACGGGAGAATAGGAGTAATAGTATTGTCGCGGAAGTCATTTGGTATCGATACCGAAACTGGATCCAATCTACAAAGTTCGGGCACATTGAGAAGTGACTCAATGCTAACTCATCTGTTTCTGAAATTATTGAATTAGATGAGAAATTTAAGATCGCGATGTAGCAGAATTTTCACAATTCAGTTTAAACTTATATTTTGGGTTATACAGATCAATATTCAGCTTAAAATACTATTTTGAGTTACACAGATCAATATTCAACTTGATTGTACTATTTTGGTTATAATGATGTTTACTTGAATTTAATAACCATTTCTATTATAGCTTCCAATTAGATTGCTTCAATTTAGGAACGAAATGTTCTCATACTTAACAAATTTAATGGGAAATTTTTTATTCACATAACTTATCGTTGGACGTACAAAGTATAAAAGCGAGTAACACCAAAGTATTTTACATCTCTACTGTATATAATTCGCGAACACGATGATCCTCATATTCGAAGTCCGGATAACCTGCAGGTGGAATAATCCTTCGACAAAAATGGGAAAAATATCCCGGATGAATTGAAACTTTCCTCCGGATTTTCCCTCGCTATAGCAAACAAAACATGGAATATCCAACTCGAAAAAAAGGGAGGATCGGATCGACCGTCCCGTCTCGTCCCATCTCGCGCGGGCTCGCGCGATTATGCGGGTGCATTCGGCTCTGCAACGAGCTTTTCCGCACGGTCAACTGCGTAAAACAGCTGCCATCGATTTACGCGAGGGCCGGCGTCACGGTGGAAGGAACGGTCACGTTGGGTTCGGCTTTCGCGTGCGCGTTATAAATTCATTCCTCCCCCCTTGCGTTCGTATATATTCATTCCGCCAGTCGGTCGCTCGGTCGGTCGCCCCGCCGCGCCAACGTGCGTATTCACCGTTTTACAATACCGTCGGCCCGAGTGGGTTAAAACTCGCGTCGCCAGGCCATTTATGAACGTATGGAAATATCTGCAAGAATTCCAAATCGAATTGACCGGCGGGGGCTATCGGTATAGCCTGCTTGCTACGAGAGGTATCGCTCGCAAAACCGCACCATCGCGCCGTATCAGCCCGTTTGTTTCACGCCGCGATACATCCGCCATGAGCTGAAAATTTTTTTTCTATTGCATTTCCATGACGGAATATGATTTTGAATTGAACTCTCATTTTTCGATATCCACTTTAGAATTTCCCCCACGTTTCGCATGAGATCAAAACCGATATAAAAATATTCATGGAAAAGAAATCGATACTGCCTAATGTCCCTTTTTCATAAAGCTTCTAAATTTCTTATGACTCAAACAGTTTAAGGTAAAATTAGGGAAGATTTGGTTGAATCGCAATCTTAGGTTTCTAACGTTCAATTTAATTTTCGTGTTGAAAATATTTCAGATATAATAATCTGGTCTGAATATGATATAATTCGCTTATAAGTTAACTTCCGCGAGAATGTGGCGTATCTTCTTTATCTATGTCCCCCTCCTAATGTGGAAATAGGTTAATCTTTTTATCGCTGTTTGTGAAGTACACTTCTTATCTCCTCAGATAAACACGATAAGCAGCACTGGATTTCCTCAGCGTTTTCTCGGGTAGGCATTAACCCGTTAAAGCAAGCTCGGTTCAAGGATACCGCAATTACCGCAATTGCGGCGGTCTCGTTATCTCGCGAGATCAATATTGCGAGTCGTCATTGCAAAAAATAAATTAAAGAATATAATATAAATTTGATACACACGGCGTTCTCTGAAATTCTCGAAACTTTATGGAAACTCTGTATCGTCCAGTATTAAACTTTATTAATTCCGCGAACTCTCTTTATTTCCCAGTTTATAGAAAATATTCACGCGTTGTGATAATTACACTTCCCAACACAGAATAATTCAAGCAATGCGATACGTCGGAGTTATCGCGTTGCTTCCTCCCTCAGAGCGATACAAACGCTTTGTTGGAAAATTCGGTGGATATGTTTTAATTTTGTTTCTATCTCAACGACGAGCTTAACTCATTAACGAGCGCATTAAAGGAGAAACCGCAAACACGGAATTACTATTACGCGTCTCGAAATTATACCATCCCGCGAAAGATACGTCGGGATTTGCGGGATAAAGCGTGCGTTGATGACTACTATACCTTCCTCGGTGGAACTCTCTCTCTGCTTTGGGGTTGAGTGAAGCTAGAGTAGAAAACGTGTGCACGAGTGGTACTCGAGAAAGTCGCCAGAGCCAACACGAGCCTTTGTACCGCCTTGTCGTTCTACGGTTCCAACGAGACCAATTTCTCTTCCATCGTGCTTTATCCAAGAAAGGAAAGAGCACGGCAGAGCGGATGGCGGGAGAGAGAGAAGGTGGATAGAAGGGCGCACGTACTTGCAGTACTTTGTGCTTAGTGCCCTCACCGAAGTACGTATATAATTATATCGGCGATGCATTCATATGCACGCGTACTTCATTTCCGAATGTGAAGCGATGTTCGCTTGTTAATTTTAACCTAAGCCCTCCTCTCTGCAATCTATTCGCGAATGCGCCTCAGCGCCTGCGTTTATTAGGCTGAAATAATTAAGCTGTTTTTATTATTGTTGAAGTGAAAACAAAGCGATTTTCGATCATTCTAAAGTAAAAAATAATAATAATTAGTTTTTCTCGATTTTAATCGACATATTTTAACTCGAGATTACTTGTTAGGTGCATGGAAAACTGAAACGACTAAATAAACGAGAAGCTGAATGAACTTTATATAGCCTAATTATTCGCATAATTACGCATTTTTTTAGAGCATGAATATCGCTGCGAGTCGAGAGATGCGTAAGTAAACACGAAAATTATTTATTCCGCTGTGTAAACGCTGTATAAATTTGCCTTTCATGGGAGCTTAATCGTTAGAAGGAATTCTTACGATGTCTCTTTGAATCCTGCAAATTAATGGAAGGCAAATAACCGGTCTTCTGAAGCGATGAGTATGTTTAATTCTTTTAGAGCTTGCTCTCCGCCTATATAAGTTCCGACGTGGGCGTGGGATCAAATGTCAATTGAATTCGAACGGCGAATTTACTATTCTCTGTTTCGTCATATGTAAAGATAATCCTTGGATCCTTCAAACCCTCGCTTGCTCGCGATTTCTGATCCTCTTTTGGATTGTCTGCTCGCGGATACGAATCTGAATATCGGAGGTGAGAAAGCTAGCATTTGAGATTCTCCTTACGGTCGACGCATATTCGGTACGTCGCCATATTGCTTCCCTCCGCCTCTGTAAATCTCGCCCTCCGGCGAGATTTATTTGACTGTGCACCGTAGATCGAGCATTAATGAATTTTCCGATATTTTACAGCGCCGCAGGGGTTGCGATCGCTGAAAGCCAACCCCCCTCTCCCCTCTCCTTTAGCTTCGTATTTTTCGCCTTCATTCTCATCCTTTCTCACTCAAACGTATATACGTATACTTTCTCCTATTTCACTCATGTATATCTATGAGTAGCAGAAGCCTGAGAAATAAGAGAGAAAATCGTGGTTTGTATTATAAAATTGTACATATGAAACGCCATTTAACAATTACACATATAATGCTATAAAATAATAGTGAAAAAAAATACAAAATACTCTTGTCTAGTGCAAAATTCAACTCCGTAACTTTTTATTCTCAAATCGATTATTTCTTTAATCGTTATATAAGTTATTTATTATAATTTATATTATATAGGTAATTGATCACGCGCTGGTCGCGCGCATTAGGTATTCTTGATTGAATAGAAATATTCCGATATAGAGCGCTTAAAGATAGTTAACAAAAGTAAAATTTACATAATTTATATTACTTTACATTCATTAATATTAAGTATATGTAAGAAAAATACAAAGTTTTAATAATAAAGTATTATACATGTATAATGTTGAAAAATATTTTGTATGTATTTTATATACGAGGGAAGTTTTCCTCTTATGCTCTTCTAGCATCTTTTCTCCTCTAACGAGTAACGGTAACGAGTTACTTTGTACAAAAAGTAACGGTAATAGTAACGCATTACTTTTATGAAAGTATCATTCCCAACTTCGACTAAATCTTAATTTTAATTTATAAATAAGTATAAGTTAGGTCAGTGTTTTCGGGGAAGGGCGGATTTTCTCAATTGTCAATATAAAGAGAAATATAATAAAATATTTGGTGATATTATTAATTAATACATAACTTTTATTTGCAAACCTATACGTTGAGCTATGTAAATGTGTCAAAGAAATAAAAAAATATTTAATCATTACATATTCGCAAAATGTTCAAATAAAATGTTCAAATAAAGCCATATGTATAATGATTAAATATTTTTTTATTCTTTGATCTATTTACGTAACTAAACATATATAAATTTGCAAATAAAAATTACGTATTAATTAATAATATTATGAAATATTTTTATTCTATTATTCTTATTAACCTTCATCTTTTTCATCCGTAAAAATCCGTTTAAAGAATTTATTTTGAAATTACCACCATTTACAACATTTTCACCGAAGAATACGTAAATAGAACGTGGATAGTTTTTGGAAGTTTACTCGTATCTATAATTCACCTCACAAACATCATCTTACCGTGGGAAAAAAGAATATTGTAACGTTTACACACTCCAGTGAAGTTCCAATATTTAAGATAGCGAACATATCTTACGCGGAGAGCAACCCCTTTAACGCGCGGCCGGTCGGATGGTTCCGATTTATTCGTGCAGTCTCGGCACATCTCTCATCGCCAGACCGCGGTCTTTTCGCATGCTCTCGCCAGCCGAAATGCACTGGGAATAAGTTTTGTTTACCAACCGTGCCGCGAGCGGTTTCAAATTAAAACGTCGGAGCGGCCGCGTGGGGCCGATTTTTCCGCCTCTCACGATGAAGGTACCATAAATCCGTAACAACGGCCCCTCAATGACGCCGCTGGGCGTTTATGAAGGCCAAAGAGGAAAGACGTAATAAATGAGGGACGATTAGCGGAGCACAGAGTCATGAATGTTGAAAGACATTGAATATATATATCATAAATCAATCGAAACTCTCTATTATCAAAATTAAAAACATTTATCAATTTGTTGATAATATCTGCTGCTTTATTAACAAAAAATTAAATGCTTAGTGAATAACTTTAATCTCTTATTATTTATTAAAATTAAATATTTTAAATTATACAACAAACCCGCATGTCATAAGTATAATATATTTTTCATAAATCTAAAAATTTAAGATTTTTAGTTTCATTAATCGAGAATCCGCGTAGCGGTACCGAGGTTCCGAATGTATAAAGAAGCCTGCAGAATCTCAAGCTCTCCGAAAACATCTAACAAAAGATGGCAGGAGCTCTTAATCGGTTCAAGGGAGTCGGTGGCCGCTTACACGGTACGGTTTCCTTTAAAACTTCCTTAGTTGGATTTCCCTCTTTTCCGTGAAACTTGAGCGAGAGAGAGAGAGATGCTATCGGCGAAATGAAACAGGTTAAGCTTATTTTATCATCCTGTTTAACTCCTGAGATGACGCTGGGAACACTCTTCGATGTCCTCATCACTTTTATCAATATTAAAATTGAAGTTTTAAAGTGTGCTTAATAAAAAATTTGTCGATACATCGTCGCTTCATTAGGAAACTTCGATAAATAAACTTCGAGAACTCCGCTGTTCCCCAGGCGGGAAAAAAGTCCGCCGGTGATAATCGACGTTTTCGAAAAAAGTTCAGATCACCCGGGAAGTTCGGCCCGTTAGCAGCGTTACGATCGACCGCGTGGACGCCCCAAAGAAATTGGCTTTGTTACGTCAGAAAGCGAAACCGTGCGTTTCCGTCATGTTCTCGAGTTTCGTGAAATACATCGCTCGTCCTCAAAGGCCGCGCGTCTAATGGCTCGTGTCGTAAAAGTTGCCCCAGTCAGTCTCGCTTCGTCTCTTTATTGCTACTTCCGTTTAACCGGCATCGCATCACACACATCATTTATTTATACAGGGCATAAAGACGGATAAGTTTATAAGACGCGTGGAAATTTTAAAGCGTATCAATTCCTTATAGGCCAGTCATATTAGACATCGAACCTTCCAATTACTCTTTTCAGGTTGCAACCACCATGAATCGCTTTGATTTAAGGTGCTGTAAGTGGGATTAATTTTGCTTCGCATAATTAATGCGCATTAAAAAGTTATTAACAATATTATCAACAAAAAACGCGATTTTTTTTTTTTTTTTCTCAATATCTCGAAAACTAAGCAAGATAGGGTAACTAACTATACGTACCTTTTTTGTAGAGCGTAAAATTATCTACAATAATGATCTGAACAACATTTATCGTCAAGTCAGTCGTTTAGCTTGCACGCGCCGTCAAAGTCCGAGACTCGGATCTCGAAAACCCTCGATTTCATCGTTTTTTTGATGTTGCGTCGGTGATTTTTTTCAGTCATTTAAAATGGAATTAAAAATTCCCAAAAAATCACACATCATCTGAGAACTACAAAGAATACTTTTCAGGGTGTAACCGATTTTTTAGACTTTTTTTCTTTAGTTTGTAGCTATGTAAGCAAAAAATTTTGATTTTTTGGACTACTCTTAGTTTTTCGCTGTTTTCAGGCCTTAGAATTTATTTGAGACGAATTTTATCGTATGCATCTTGTTGTGGACGAAATTTGCAACAAAAAAGGACCCTTGTATTTTCTTTGTACGACGAACGCTGATTTTTTTATTGACGCGCAAAGTTATCTAATATTGCGCATAGGTCGGATAACGCTTGTTTTACACTAAAATAATTATTTTTTATTAAAATTTACGTAATTTTTCGCATTATTATTGAACCAGATTGCAAAGCCGTTTTCAACACATTCTCTCATGTTTACTTATTTATTAACAAATTGTTTATTTAAAAATTATTATAAACAATTAGAAAAACATGTTATAATCGTTGGATAACTTTGCACGTCAATAAAAAAATCAGCGTTTGTCGTACGAAAAAAATACAAGGGTCCTTTTTTGTTGCAAATTTCGTCCACAACAAGATGCATACGATAAAATTCGTCTCAAATAAATTCTAAGGCCTGAAAACAGCGAAAAACTAAGAGTAGTCCAAAAAATCAAAATTTTTTGCTTACATAGCTACAAACTAAAGAAAAAAGGTCTAAAATATCGGTTACACCCTGAAAAGTATTCTTTGTAGTTCTCAGATGATGTGTGATTTTTTGGGATTTTTTAATTCTATTTTAAATGACTGAAAAAAATCACCGGCGCAACATCAAAAAACGATGAAATCGAGGGTTTTCGAGATCCGAGTCTCGGACTTTGACGGCGCGTGCAAGCTAAACGACTGACTTGACGATAAATGTTGTTCAGATAATTATTGTAGATAATTTTACGCTCTACAAAAAAGGTACGTATATTTAGTTACCCTATTTTGCTTAGTTTTCGAGATATTTGAGAAAAAAGAAAAAAAATTGCGTTTTTTGTTGATAATATTGTTAATAACTTTTTAATGCGCATTAATTATGCGAAGCAAAATTACTCCCACTTACAGCACCTTAAATCAAAGCGATTCATGGTGGTTGCAACCTGAAAAGAGTGATTGGAAGGTTACCCCCCTAAATTAGTCTAATATGACTGGCCTATTATCGGACGAGGAATATAACAAAATGATAAGGAAAAGTAATGATTGTGAAGATCAAACAATTTCAGATCGTTTGAGTGATAATTGCTTTTACTTTCAAAATTACTTTTACTTTCAATTTTGAATGTCTCAAAAAATCTATAAATCCTACCTTCGAGATTCCCTGAATTCTCTCTCTGAGGAAACTCTTCTGAATTGACTTATTTGCATTTCTGAGGCTTTTAGAAACTACATTTCTCGGATGTTAACTGTATCGAGTGCTAGACGTTTTGAATCTAAAGTCTCTTGAATTCCGGATCCGTACAGTACCTACGCTAATCCTCCCCCAGAAAATTTATCTCAGAGGCATAAGCGTCTGCCGAATTCGCTGAACTGTTTTAACGTCATTAATATCCATTATCTGCTTTCATCGCGTCTTTGTCGTCTCGAAGACCTATTAAAACCACGTAAGCAGAGTCGGGCGGCAGTCGACGGCTCCTTCAATACGCGGGGAAACAAAGATCTCGACGTACCGGCCAACAACAATGACGATGAGAAACAGCGGAAAGTATCGTCTGAAGCGAAAGTTGCAGCCGTCGCAACGAGCACGCCGTTTACTTTAAGTTCTTTCAAACTCTGCGGGGAAAGGAAACAGCGAGTTGAAAGAGCGCTGGACGATGGAGGGGAGATATAAAGAAGGAAGAAGGAAAAGGAAAGAAAGATCGACCGAGAGAGAGAGGAGAGAAGGGTGGGAGGGAGGGAGAGAGGAGGTATCGCGCTGAAAATAGAGGAAAACGGAGAAATGGCGGTCGCTCCAAACCATTAGACAAATTTTATATATAGCATCGGAAAACTCGTTTGTTTTTACCCACACGTCGGTTATTGCTTTTCACCCCTAGAGTAATAATCGACATTTCGACACGCTTCGAAAAGAAAACATTATCTTTTTCTTCCTTTTTCATATGCGATAATTGAACAACTATCGTCGTCGCGAGCGAGGAAAGTTTCTTTATGGGAACAAATAATTCTTTTTCAGTCACCGGATTGTTCCCAGAGGAAAGAAACTTTTTATATTTGGGCAATAAATATAAAAACTACATGATAACCCATGCTCGCGCGAAAGCGATAAATCTACAATCTCAATTACAACAATCAATCGTGATTCCAAGGATTCGGTAGGTTTCCCTTTCTCTTCAGCTTCGTGGATTTTATGGATCCCGCTCTCTAAATCTCATAGAGCGCATGGTTTCGCTACTAATATATTTAGAATGACTGCGATAGTTACTCCAAAAGAGACGGTTGTCACTCTAATTTGAGTAAATGCGGACACTCATAAGGTAGGAGTGAATTTTTCACTCAAAATTTTAGAGCGGTTACTCTACCGGAGTAATACGATCTCACTCTAAAAGCTATAGTGAATCACGATTCACTAAAGATCGACTGATAAATAATTGTAACAGAGTAAAATTTTCCACTTAAAATTATAGATATGACATAATTCACCCCTGGACACTGATCTACTGCACTCGAAAAAAGTGCCCTTTCACTCAATAGAGTGCAATTTAATTCTTTAGAGTGACGAATCACTCGAAGTGCACAGGCTAAATTTTCACTTTTCGTTACACTTGCATTTCACTCGTTTTGAGTGACATTTCACTCTTGGACTTTCAGAGAGTAAATTTCTCAAGCGAACAAAAGTCACAATTGGCGATTCGCAACAAGTAATCCGCAAATTCTAACTTGTTAGTGCCTCGATTTGTGTGACCCGAGTGTAATGAAATCTCGGCCGAACCAGTTCATTAACACATGGATCACGTTCGATTCCTCACGCGGTATCTGCGGGCAACCGCGGCTAAACATAATCGGCTGAATAGACGGATATTCATGCGGGTCGCCAGAAGGCACCTTCTTGAACAGGGGTCAAAAGGAGGGAGGAAGGGGAAGGGGGAGGGGACGGCATGATTCGAGACTTACATAATGATGAACCGAAATCCGTGGCATGCACGGCCGATATGTTACTGTCTGCTTCGATGGCGTCTGGCCGCAAGCAGATAGGGGATGAGCGAGGGGTGCATGGCGCTTTCCTTCCATATTAAGTGGCTAACCCGCGGCCTGCCAGGATTCAGTAAGGCATTCGCGAGTGACTTTGCCGGATGCTCGCAAGAGGACTCGATGGCGGTGGGAAGTCCTGACTCGATTACTGTCGACTGCTAATATCGGGAGTCCACTTCATGCAATCCGCTTTCCCTTCCCCCCCCTTTGAGGACAAATTTACAAGAGGTTGAGGAGAAAGGAGAATAGAAGTGGGAAAATAAACAGCGAAAAATGTATTGTATTTTGGACGGAATCCATGAAAGCACTAACAAGGAACTCCGTGGAGCAGCAAACTCCGATAGCTTAAAGGATGAAGTTAGCATTTAGTTGATGTGGAGAGAAAAAAACTCAATTTTGGAGCGGCGGGAAAGAATCATCTGCGAAAGACTAACCCATCGACTTTTCTTTATATGTCTGATAAATATTGAAAAAGATGTTTTGTAATAAATAGCGGTAAAAAAAATATAGATTTATAGTAATTTATAATTCATATTATAGTAATATTAATAGTTTATATTATAGTATATTATATTCATAATACACTAAGAAAAAAAATGTGTTAATCTCAAAAAATATTTAGTCCAATACGTTCAACTAAACATTTTAGTTAGTTAACTAAACATTAGTTGAATTAATTAATTCTTGATTAAAGAAACTAAATAAATTGTTAAAACAACTAATGTTTAGTTAATTAACTAAAATGTTTAGTTAAACATATCGGATTAAATATTTTTTGGGATTAACAATTTTTTTTCTCAGTGTAAGAGAATGATAACAACATAATTCGTTTTGAAATGATTACTGCAATTGCCGGATTTATATTTGTTTCAATTTTCACCCGATAGAGATTGTTAGATATCAAGAGAATTTAATTAAAACAATTGCAATGATTTTGCTTGTTAGAGGTATTAGAGCATTTAATTGGACGAGTTTCTAGAAACGGCCGGGAGTCGTTTATGACGCTAATAAATGGAAGCGATTTGTCGGCAATAATCACAGGATCACAGAAAAACTTCATGGGCCACCGCGTCATTTGTCGAGAGATTTACCTCCACGCCATTTATCGCGCGCTAATATTTATCGCTTGTTATTAAATTAACGTTTTGTTGTAATTGAAAAAAGTTCATTTTTCCTCAATTTAAAATTAGATCTTGATTTATCACGCCACTTCCAAGAGAGAGAAGAGCTTTTCCATATTTTCTTCTTTAACGTTATTTTAGTATTCCGCTCGTTTCTTCCCTTACGCTATTTCCACGTTATTTCTTTTCCTTTGCACTATTTTCATTTGCATTCTGATCCTCTACAATCATTTTATGCGTGTTTATTGAAACGGATGACTCTCGCAAAGAAACGCAGCTTCATCGATCTTCTCGTGCGGCGATGTTTCGTTTCGCGGGGGAAAACGTCTTCGACTATTTCCGTACGTTTGCACGGGCACGAAAACACGAAGCTACCACCGCACCGCGAACGGCACCACCTCTTCCCTTTCTCCCCACCTCTCCGCCCACGCCATCGGTGAGAGACAAATCGATGCTTCATGAATTTACAGCGGATGAGTCGCTCAGTCGTTCCATGAAATAGCGCGTTACAAACCGATCCCCACTCGATTCGCTGCGATTTGTAAACCATCGGTCGCTTCGATCCCTCGCTCTCACCCCTCGCCCACAACCTTTCCTCCTCCGTGTCGCAAGAAGACGCAGCTGCTAAGTTTTCGTCCGACAAGATAAGCGGAGCAATTGTGGCACGAGATGTCCTGGGCGGAGTCGCTATTCCCCCAAAACGGATTTCTGTGAATCGCTAATATGCTGAGAAAGATTTAATGGAATTCCCCGGACTTCGGAAGAGAGTTCGCAAAATATCGTAATGTCCCGAAAGATGTATTACGCTCTGGCAAGAAGTACGCCAGCGTTTTGTAGTACGCCTTCTCTTACAGGACACTTATTCTAAACTTGAATATCCACATTTTTCAAGACACGATTAGGCTTTAAGTTCAGTTTCTCTCGCACGAGTTCAAAACTTTTCAACTTAAAATACTGAACGCTTACATTTTGGAACGTATGGTTCTTTAAATTTCTAAATTCTGGCATTTTCACTACTTTCCAAATAATTTTCATTTTTCTAAGTTATATTTATTTACATCTATAATATGTTATATGGCAGTTATATTTGGTGTTTGCTGAATAGTTATATTTACATATAGTTATATAGTTATATTATATACAGTTATATTTATATTTATACATTTTCGCATAAAGTGCAATATTATATTTTCACCATTTTCATTATTTTAAAAATAGATACACGCAAGGATTATCTTGCAATTTTTTTCTTCTTCTCTTTACTTTTACTTACTTAACGTTTGTTACTGATCGCATGCGAACTTTAGTTTTCACAGTCTCGAATAGGATTTATCTTGAACTGATACGGCCAATGTTCTTTCGCAGGATTAACGTAACCAATAGGTTACGCAAATTTTGGCAAACTCTCGCAAGCTCACCTACGCGTTTTACCGGTGGCTTTTGCCTACGACTGACAATATAGCTAGCACTCAGCCCACTGGCATCCACCGAAGCCACCCTTAACGCATTAACATAATGGAAAAGTTATCGGAACGCTTTAGAACGGATCTTGAAAGTTACGGCAACAAATTCGCGAACGTTAACTTATCGACTTCCTCTTTAGAACCTCGAAACTAATAATGTATGATGATATTATTAGTTTTCATGTCGAGAGAGGAAAGCCGATAAGAGAAAAATCCTCGC
Source organism: Temnothorax longispinosus (assembly GCF_030848805.1). Lineage (NCBI taxonomy): Eukaryota > Metazoa > Arthropoda > Insecta > Hymenoptera > Formicidae > Temnothorax > Temnothorax longispinosus. The sequence goes on from NC_092368.1 coordinate 13,533,807, forward strand.
TGATGCTAAAACTGCCGCACGAGTATACGAATTCAATATTGCAACTTCTAATTGATTTTATCTCATTTCACATCACGATTTTGGAAAGATTTGAATAAATTAATTCTGAATTATTTTATAATTATACAATTCAAAGAAATATAAGTTATTAAATATCTTGCTTGATATATATTAAATTAAATATAGATTGCGAGAAATGCAAGAATGCAGGCGTATCGTTATAAATTATCTTAGGCAAAATTTCATACGGCTCATTTTATCCGATTAACTTTATACGATTTGGTTTGCGCAAATCATTTTACGCGAGTATTATTGAAGAGCATTTCACAGCGATGAATATGGAATATTGATGTTGGAATTAGCGAGCTCTTTTGCAACCTAATTAATGCGGTGTCTGTTTACCATACTGACCGTATTTAACGTGCATTACGTCAACATATTACAATATATGAATATACAGGCTCGCGTTGTTTCTTTTGACAGTAAATTCTTTTAAGAATTCGGATTCGATTATTCGCCATATACTCTCACAATTTCATTAGTATAGTAGAAAATTTAAAGAAAAATAAAGAGACATTCTTCAGCATTTCCACTAGCGAAAGCGGCCGATTCCTAATGAAGTCGGTGTAGTTTATCGCGGAAAGCACATCAGAAATTATGAATGGCGGCCGTAAACGGGAGCCAACACTTTTCTAGTTGCAAGATGGCCGCAATGGGTATCGTGCAGCGGGCGCAACTCCCATTAAGCATCTCCGAGCTGCAAGTAGACCGGACTAACTGCGCTCTGCCCGACTTCTTACATTCTAATGAATATAAATATCGCCCTCTCGCTCTGTCTGAGAGAGCCGTTTCTTCCCGGCCCCGGCATCCCGTATAATTGTTTCCGTGGAATCTCCTAGACTTCCAGATAAAGTTCCTATTGAAATAAAAAGGGTTAATGACCGAGCAACAATAGTTGTTAAATAATTAACTTATTAATTTGCATATACGATAAATTGGTAGGTTTCGACTTCACTGAGTCTTCTTCAGCCATGACATAATAAAACATTTAAAGACGATAATATATTGATGTATTACAGAGAACAGATTAAAATACATAAAAGTCAAACGTTGAAACAAACTATATAAAAGTAAACGGAGAAAAATAAGATGGAAAAGCGTAATCTAATAAAATTATTATAAGAAGCCACATCACAGTTTGAAAGCATGACGAATACATAACTAAAAATTGTCGTTGCATCTGTATAAAGTCAGAATGTAAAACGAAGATGAAACACAGTCAGTGGTTAGATTATCCATCATTAATTTCTCGTTCGGAGGTGAGCATAAATCGGGTCAAATAGTAAGAATTAAAGTCGTCAGAAATGGTTGTTAATTCCGGTTGGGTAGTCAATCATGTAAAAGAAAGTTCTAAAAAAAAAAATTGAAGAATAAAGCTCTGCCAGCCTCTCTAACAATCCTTCTCACCCCCTCCCCTTCTGCCGCTAGCTTCTGTATCCCCCCCCTCCTCCCGATAGCGGTCGAGAGCCCCGCTCGAAGTGAACTCTCGCTCCGCTCGATAAAATCTTCCGCGGCTCCACAAATTTTATTTATCGCATTCTGGAAGTACTTGTTTAACACGTACGTTCGAAACGTATCGCTTGCCGAGAATCGATACGCGCGCCCAGCGCTTGCCACGCCCCCGCGTTTATTTTGACGGAATTCCTGCGAGCGAAATAGGTATATATCGTGCTCAAAAGTACGTCGCGTCGTCAAAAATCTGCGGAAAGTCGTTGAAGAGGCTAATAGAGATTCAACGGATCCTAAGAGCATTGGATTCTTGATGTCGACAGCATTGGAATTTTTACTTTGAATTCTGACGTCAGAATTCAACTTTTCTGTTATTCTGAATTCCTGACGCGTAATTTTGGCTTTGATTTCTAGAATTTCTGCGTCTCGGAATTAATTCGTAGATTTTTTTATCTAAAATCTAAACTTGGCACTTTGTAGCTTTATTCTTAGAATTATTAATGTGCATTCTAAACTAAAGTTTCAACATTGTTTCTACACTCCATTTCCTTAAATATTTGATATTTTCTTAGATTTCTGTACTTTCTAGAATTCTCTATATTTTAATTATTTTGAATTTTTTAATTTCCTCTTGTATAAACACTTTTTCACTGCCTTTTGGAATTTTTAAATTCTGACGTCAGGTGTTTCTGTCATTTTGAATTCCTGACGCGCAATTTTGGTTCCGATTTCTAGAATTTTTATTTCTTGGAATGAATTCGTAGATTTCTTTATCTTAAGTTGGCACTTTGTAGCTTTATTCTTCGAATTATTAATGTCTATTTTAGATTTTCGACACCTGAATTCCATTTCCTTAAATATTTCAATAAAAGATTAATATCTGAAATGATTTACACATTAAAAAACAAACGAACGCGAACGGCATAAATTTGCAAACGGACACGGAGAATTTACCAGAACTGTATATAAATGTTATTGAAGGTCTTGCGAAAATATAAACACATTGTTGTTCTCGACGAGACACAGTCCGTTCCATTATTGTTTGCACGGACAGTTGTACAGGGAGAATAATTGCGATGTAACTAATGACTGCACTATTTGTAAGTAGCGTTACGTATCTCATAACTTGTTATATATATATATATACAATCCTAGGGTAGTTGTCACCTGTATCTATATACAGGTGTCTTTTTAATCGAACCATGACGGAATATTCTGTAAACAAATTTCCTGGCGCTCAAACCAGGAAATCACACACTAAGGCCGGTATTCATAGTTATTTAAGACCGTCTTAAGTTCAATCTTAAGATGTCATGAACCAATCACAGAGCCGTATTAACGTCTTAAGACATTACTTAAGACGATCTTGAAGACTATGAATACCGGCCTAAGATACCTAGGAAGGCTTTGGAGTGTGCATCTGCCCAAACGACTGTTTATTTCAATGCTTTCTAAAATTCTCCGTGTTTTAATATTGAATTTTTAAATTTCCTCTTGCGTAAACACTTTTTCATTCTATCTTTTGCCGTCGCATATATATACGCGAGCAAATAAGAACACCGAGTTGTCGTGAATGTAATTATGCCCGTTGTTTTTATTATAAAGCCATCGCGCAGCATTATTGCAATATGATATTTGCAATTGTTTGCGATATTGAATGTCAAATGTGAAATGCTGCTTTTAAGTGACAGCTAGCCAATGGCGGGCGGCGTCATTTAATCCGATTCCACTCTTTTGTGCCTGATAGCGCAGCGGGCGTTCATATTTCATTCCTTGGAGCCCAGCAACAGGGCCGGGATGTCATTAAAATATTTATTTTCCCGCCGGAAATAGCTGTTCGAACGCAAATACAGTTAGTTGATGCTCCGCGTCTATGCGCGGATGCGGACACGTTCGCGGATCTCGCGCGCGAACTGTTGATCTTCTCGCTACGTATTATCTTCAATTAGCCGGATGGAAGTGAGACAAACCCGTTCCAGTTGACCATGGTTTAAATCTCACTTAACCCGAATTAAATTATGCATTTCAATGTAGGTTATAAACGACGTCCGTCTTAATCTTCCGAGCGAGTCTCCGCGCCAGGATTACATGGCAGGATAGAGCGGGGATTGTCAGAGAACGGGATTCAGTAGACGAAAATTACAGGCAACGAGGTGGATGAAAATACGGGAGCGTAGATCGCTTCCTAGATCGCTTTAAGCGGTATTATGATAGCAATGTCATTGAAGCAATTATCGCGTCTGAGAGTGCAGCCCTTAGGAAGATATCGAAATTGTCTACTTGCCATCGTAATTTTCGATTCCGTGCTAACAGCAAATGTAAATGTTTTCCATACAAAAGACAATAATACTGTAATTATTTCTTCAATCTCGACAGAAATTAAGTATCGAAAATCTCTTCTAAGGATCTGACACTTTAAAATTTCGAATTCTCTTTTAAGAATCCGATAAAATTACGGAATCTACAGATATATTAATAAGATGCTAATACAGCCCTCTGATTGGCTGATGACGCCTTAAGACTTAAGACTATACTTAAGACGATCTTGAATATAAGACCCGACTATGAATCGCGGCCTTTTAAAGAATTATATAAAATAGAAATAAAGAAGACTGAAGAATATAACAAAATTAAAAATAGACCGATATCTTAAAATTTACAGAAGTTAAAGCTATTACAGACATTTTTCTAAAAATTAGGGACCTTTGATCGCGTATAAAGCTGAGTCAAATCAACCAAATCTTAAAGAATTATATATGAAATAAGGGTAGAAAAGACTGAAAAATATAATAAAATTAGAAATAGATCAATATCTCCAAATTTGCGGAAATTAAAGCATAAACAAACATTTCTGAAAAAATTCAAAATTTTATTTAAAAAAAAACCCCTTGATCATTAGCAATTTTTATTAATTCTATTATATTCTTCAGTTTTTTTCTACCCCTAATTCATATATAATTCGTTAAGATTTGGTTGATTAGTTCTGGAGTTATAGAAATTTCGGTAAATTTGGCACATACTCCCACACATACACACAGACATACACACACACATACATACAGACATTTTTTAAAATTGCAATTTTTCGACGTTTTAGAACATTCTGAACACATTCAGAAAAACAAAAAAAAATTTTTTTTTTTTACGAAAACAGCTTTTTCTATGAGGAAGCAAAAAGAAGAAATTAGTATGTCTCGAACTATAATCCAGATTCTAGAAAATGTTGTAAAAGACATTTCAAGTTAATTGGACATTCAGAAGAATCAAGCCAAACTGTTTGGCGATAAACATTGACGTACTTGGAAGTAAGTATATATCTTTGGACTTGTCCGCGCGAGTTTAATCGATCGAGACGGCACATATTCGCGGGGCACTCGCGGTGGAGCTCCCGGCATGTAACAGAACATCGTAAGTCCTCTTAACACTGAATCGCACAATGGCGGGCAGTAAGGCCGATGTGTTTCCATGACCGGGTCAGTTCCATAATACCACGCGGACGGCGCGGCGCGGCAAGAGCCGACCGTGGGATGAATGTTACATGTGCATGCCACTCAGTAGATTGCAGCCGACTGAAGTGCAGTCAGATATGCCGCACAACGGTAGTAGCATCATCCTCGAATGGCGCGGACACTAGCGATAGCGCTCATCGAAAATCTAAGCTGTCCATTGGCGTAGCCAATTTACCATTCGGTAAACAATATCGTTTTAATCTCGTAGTTTGCTTCAATTATAGCTCCTTTTTTACTGTTTCATTAAACAATTTCAGATTTTTAACAAAAATTAAAATTCTTTTAATAATACGCCAATTGCTCAGAGCCTTTCAGATAATTGACTAATTGTGAGAATTAGTAATATAAAGGAATTAATAAGAAATATAAAAAATATATATTTCTATGTGTAAAAACGATCTAACAAAACATTAAAAATATATGTATTAAGAAAGTTCAAAATTAAATGTTATAAATAACAACACAGACGCCAAGTTCGAAATCGCTCAAAGTGAGTTTTAAGATATATATCACATATATTCAAAGCTCCACAAATTCTGCTAAAGGTTAACAATTCCAACTATCCAAAGTACTAAAGTTTCGCAGATTGAAATTTCCAAAGATTCAAAGTTTCAAAGTTCGAAAGTTCTAATGGCTAGAAGTTTCGAAGGTCCAGTGTTCTAAATATCTGAACTTTCAAGAGGGGGGCCCGGTAGATACCAAGATGGCGCCAATGTAAAGGGTAGTTTGCCATCGTAAAAATGCCGAGCGGTCATCTATACGCTGGCGGTACAACGCGGTCGAAATAGTTAAATAGAGATAATGGAGCAGAATGGGATTGGCTACCTCGATGATGCTGCTCGTTGTTCGGATTATGAAGATGGATGAAAGCAATCACACTCGCCGCAGACTGTCCGTAACTTTACATTTTACCCGGAACAAATCATGATCCAAACCGTCCATTCACCTCTCCATCTTTTTTCTGTCGTTTTACACATTGCTTCAGCACTTCCGTCATTGTAAACACAGCGAAATGCGCAAAACACAATTTTTGGATTGTAAATTATCCTTGGTAACTACATATATAATAATTATTTTCTGTTATTATACACCGTTGACCTAAAAATCGGTGTTTCCATCCTAGTAAAAATTTGTTATTGCGATAAATATTACCACATGCCTCAGTGGTCGAATTCGTACGACGCCCTACACGGAATGAGGGAGGTTCCAGGTTCGAACCCTGGCTGAGGTAATATTTTTCGCAATAAATTTAATAATTTAATTTAATAAAAATGAGATGCTTATATGTAAGTATCAAAGATTAAATCAATTTAGAAACGACCAAAACCTATGGTCGAAAAAGTCTTGACAATTAATCTGACCAAAACCAATGGTCGAATTGTCACATTAGCCAAACGTTGTCGAATATAAAAATAGTCTTTCAATTATTTTTTGATTGTAAAATTAATTATTAATTGTTTATCAATATTGTGTATACAATATCCTTCGAATCTATTTAGTTATTTGTATCGCACGCGCCTTTTACAATTTATATTGTGATAATTAATAATACCGATTACAAATATTAAAAGTTATAACATTCCGTTATTTCACCTTCAAATTCCGTAATACTTCTTATTAAGCTTCACTGAACTCTATTGATATATTCTGCTGGTCACAATTGAGCATTGTCTTTAAAGAGGCAAACATTAGACATTGTGTAAGCCACAATAGGTCTAATCTCATCCCCCAGTAACTGAGAGATAAAGGTAAACAACAGTAACCAGTAGCAGCAATGATTGAAACGCGGCGCGAGGTATCCATTACTTAGAGAGTATTTTCAGTCAGCGCGGGAGTAGCCGTTCTTCATTTAATTATTTTGTCCCGATATCTCACGGCTCTCTGAATCCATCTGTAAATTAAGTTGGCCGCCGCGCACCGCTCGCCTCCCTAAAGGGGTAGCGCGCCGGCAAAGATTGCGAAAGCGAGGCTCCACAGACATCTGCAACCCTCGTTTTACTCGGTACAAAGAAAGAGCCCCCCGACCCCTATTCTTTTTCACAGCACGCGTCTCTCTCACCTCGGCGTTCAATTATCCACCAAGGGTAATGGAGTCGCCGACTTCTCGACCGAGAACCTGCCTCTTAACGCGTTTCCGCGCTAGCCTCTCCGCGCGAACAATTTACGAGTGTTTTCTTCAAGAATGCATTTACCTCGGAATACCTGGCGTATTGTACTCTGTAAATTCGACATCTACAATTTTCCTAGCGTAGGCTGCCTTCGCAGGCCTGTTCAGAGAAGATTGTATTTTTAATGTGGCATTCACCTGCGATAATTAAATCAATTGTCTGAGAAACTAGATAAGTTAACTGTCATGCATTTCAGGAAAATAGTAGAGGAAGGTGGGGTGTAAAATTCGAGAGAGAATCATTCTAACCCTTTTCAAGATAACTTGAAAACTGTTAAAGATAACTAAACTTTGTTTTCACTGAGTTGTAATGCCAAATGTTTGTTGCAACGTGTTCCACCAAATTTTATTTATTTATAGTAAGTTTAATGTTATAACCAATTTTTTAAATGTTGGGCAAACTGATACACTTTATTAATCTTTGCAAAAAAACAATTTTAAGGCATATTAATAATGAAAGAATCTATAATAATTATTATATTACGTATTTATTATATTCCAATTTATTACAAACTCTAATTTTTGTGCTTTCATACAAATATATGTAACATGTTTAAAACTTTTACTCACAATAATATATACTTATAATGTATACTCATCATAATCTTATTACTCCTGAAAAAAAGAAACAATAGAATATAAAATGCAATACTTCTAAAAAGTATTATACAGACTATCTCAAAATTATCTGATATCGCCCTTTTTACCTTTATATCGTACACAATAGAAATGTACACTTGCTAAATAGACATTAAAGTTCTATTTTAGTTTTACATTTAACAAAACTCGACTAAAAATAAGCTATAAAGTAGATTGTCTGCAAAATTATATACAAATCTTACGCTATAAGCGATATACCTACACACTCAATTTTTAGTTTTAATTTTTAACTTTAATGATACGCTGCCGCTTATGTTAGATTAGAGAGCCAACAGCTAGTAATTCCATTGCTGTCCGCTAGGTTGTAACACTTAAGACTTAGGGCCACTACTTTCAACGTCTTTAACTTCTAATTGACCATTAACTATCGAAATCGCCAACTTCTATTGGTTATTCTAAAAAGTTAATGATCGCTTAGAAGTTAACAGACGTTGGAAATAGTGGCCCTTAATAATTTAGATATCGTGATGGTTCATGTTGCCCACATGGTTCACGTTACCCCAACTTCCTCTATTCGTCCGTTTCATTCGAGTTTCACGTTTGAATTATTCAGCGCGGTTCGATTTTTTCGCACGTTCGCATGTTACGAGAGATTATTTTAGGCTTTCGCATTCACACAGATTTTCGGGACACGTTTGTTTCAGCTTAACAAAGTGTAGTCCGCATTAATGCGGTTTGCATACAATCGATAGCGCGATTTCAAAGGGCGTAATATCGGCAAAGCAAAATTTCGGAATCGCGGGCACGTCGAACCGCGATGCGGTAAATGATAATAGTTGCTCCGAATTTACGTTTTCGGAATTTTTCATCGCATAGTCATTCCTGATGAATGGAAGCGCGGAATACAATACGCGGGTGTACGACGGTTTAACATATTTTACGTGATATATCGCGACGCCTTTTGCCACGGGGCCATTGATCGCCATGGGTATCCGCGCGATATTTCATATACGTTTCGATGAGGTATTTTGAGATATAATCGTCGGAATCTGGAACCAGCAGCGCCGCGATAAAAAGTCATAATGCCCTCATTTATAATGGCCTCAGGCCAAGCGCGCAATCTGCCAGCGACAAATCGATATGCATTTTTGACCGTGTTAATTGGAAAACCAGTGACCCCAGAAACACGCAGATTCACACCTCGTTTCACTTTATCTCACATACAGTTAGGTCCGGTTAGTTTACGTTGTTTACGTTTATATTATACCTATGTTATGGGCAGATCAAAGTCCAATTTCGAGCAATCTAAAGCGCAGATAATCTCTAATATTATAAATCAAATGTCTAGATATATAGAACAACAAAGATAAAAATTTGAAGAAATTAGAAATCTTAAAAACTCAAAATTCAAGAAAGTTCAAATTTCAAGATTAATTAATTTTTTTAAATTATTCTTATGTAATAATTTTTAAATTCCCATTAATTTGATACTTAAAGAAATATTCTTAAATTACAAAAAGTTTTAGCCCTGGAAGAACTTTTAAGTCGAAACGGTAGCTTAAAATCCGAGAAGTCCAAAATTGCGACGCACTAATATCTGCGCATAGTAGAGTCGGCACGCTCCAACGAACAACTCGACTATGAGTAAACGTAAATGGCCAGAGGGGTGTACAAGGGGGAAACGCGCGTTGTACGAGGGGAAAAAGGGAAATACGCGAAGCTGAATGCGAGGGCGTAACGATGTAACGACTTTTGTGCGAGGAATGCGCGCGATACCCGTGACGAGCCCCGAGTGCGAGGAATCTCTACGGAATGCCCCGAGATACAGCAATATGCATATACGAAATGCAACTCGGGAGTTATGCATAGCATTAAATGTAAAGTGTAATATGGGAAAATGAGAGCCTTTTTAGTAGCAAGTTCTGATCATGATAATATGTTAATAATTTGCTATAAATCATGCCGACAAAAAAGTTTCACTCTTAAAAAAATCCGAAATTTACAGAAATAAATTTTACAGCCGCAAAGTAATCCAGTCACGTTCAGCTATTTTTTGTTTCGTTGTGCAAAAAACGGTTCTAATGGTGAAAGCATCCCTTTAAAGGGAGTCTCTTATAGTTTCAGGCTTTATTAGCAAAAGCACAAAAATCTGGATTTTTTTTGAAGGAACATTTTTAACTGCGGTGTTATTTTTCCGTTAAAACAAAATGACTATGCAATAACGTTTGAATATACTACATTTTTGTAAAAATTATAGATTTGCCAAATCCAGAGAAAAAAAACTCATACAAATTGAAATTGGCGAATGGCAGAATTAATAAAAAATTTGCAAAGTTTATAAGTTTACAGGTATAATAATTTAAAAATTGTTTAATAAATTTATATTTTAAAAAACTTTAAAAGCACAATATCGTAACATCGAGAACACCAATTTTCACGCAAACAACCGCCACCAAAAACCACAGCGGATTCACGGCGGTTGCTTCCGTGGCGTCTAGACTGGTGATGTATTTGACCGGAAGTGAGGTCGATCGATTATAGTGGAGAATGTATAACGATTGACGTGCCGCGGTACATCGCTCAAGCGGATGTAACGGTATCGTGTCGTAATTTCGGAAAACGACGCTCGAGGCAACGCTAGACTCGCCGCGGTAGAAATACAAACAGCGGGGGATACGGGGAGGCGAGAGAAGTAATACAACCTCTCTCTCCCATTTCGAATTGCTAACTCTCCAGTCGCAACCCCTCAACCCTCCTCCCGTCAACCCCTCCGCCGCGCCGGCTTCTCTGCGATAAATTATGTGCGTAGCCCGTGGGGTAAACTGCGACCTGTGGCAGGTATGCAGTAACGATCGGAGGAGTTAGATTTGGACGGCCACATTTCCAACCAAACTTGCTTGATTTCGAGGGAAGCTTCATGATCATTGCAAATCGAAATTGTAATGTTGCTTGGGAACTTCATGATTATTGCAAAACTGAATTATAACGTATCGAGGGAACTCCATAACTGCTGCAAATCGACATTGTAATGTTTCATAAGGTTCTGATAGATTTCTAAACTTCAACAAATATTTTTGAGCATAAGTAAATATATATTCAAAAATATTTATGTATATTGTATAAACTTACATATACATATATGTATAATATAAATGTAATTAAAAAATGTACATATCTGCAAAATGAACACAACCAGTTCAGCATTAAAACAAAAATTAGTCAAGAGTATAAACTAATTACCTCTTTTACGCAAAAATGTGATTACATTTAATTGTATATTTTATTCAACTGAATAAATGCGGGTTGTAATTAAAATTTTTTCCATGAAAATATTTCGATGCTTTTACAATGGAAATTTAGAAGTTTTTCAAAGCTGATAAAATCCCGCGAATATCATATTTAAATATTCGAAAATTCGCGTTTTTACATTTCTTCCCCCTTTAATTTTCATTACGTTCTCTTTGAGGGGAGAAATGGGACAAGAGAACGTTTTCAAACATACGAGTTATTGAAGATGAAAGCCAAAATTAATCTCACGTCGAGGTCAGTACCGCATTACCGGGAGGGGGTGAATGCAGATATAAATTCTTGAATAATAAAAGACTATTACTGATAATAGAAGTTCGAGTTAATCGCGTTTCCAGCGGAAAGCGCGAGGCGTTACGGTATCGCGTTATTAAATGCAATAAAGCTTTTAGAGAGACGCGTTTAAATGCATGAAGCGTAGGACTCGCAGGACTTATCCCGCGGAACCTAGCTGCAGGAGTCGCGCGGCTTATCCCGGCGTGGCGGACAGGAAACGGGCAGCTACCTCCGCGTCTAGACATATTTACGCGCACCACGATAACCGGACTGTCCTTTTTAAAGCGGAGCTTAAAAGCTTTCTGGCCCCGTGAGGAAAAAAAAGTCACACTACGGCGTGACCGCGACTTAAAACGAATACTAATGCGGCTTGGAAATGCCTCTAGATTTCTTTCTTTTACTCGTCTCACATTGTGCGCGTAATTTGTTTATAAGCTGCGATAGCTATGGCGTTTATGATATACTAATCAGATGAGTATTTTAAAACTGCCGCGTTTTGCTGAATGCGATTATTTTAATTGTGAAAAATTAAAATAATCGTGTATTCACACGCGTAACAGCATGTAGAGAGACATATAATGTATATTCCATCTCCTGTCATAACGTCATGAATCCTTGAAGATGTAAAAAATCGCTGTTGTTACTTTCGAGGAAAGAGAGACGCGGACATTTTTATAGATGCTTTCTCGTTACTTCAATCCTGGGCTATGGCGTCGGACCAGCTGCCGAGGATGTTCCGCATCTTGGAAAACGACTGCCACCATTACTCTTTCGACATTGATAAAAAGAACAGTCAACGGCTCGGAATAAAATGGCTAACGCAATTCTCGCGCGATTCTTTTCATAATAAAAAGCAGCTGGGAATTAATGAGATCCGGCGTAGGTGACATATTTATTATGCTCTAGTTTAATCAAACTTTTTTAATTTCTAATGCGTCGAGTACGTAACTAAAAACTTTCAATTTTTTCTTTATACTCTAATTTTTTCAAATACTCCAATGTTAATTAAATTAAATCCCGCATTAAATTGGCAAAATTTCGACCAGTCTCGGTTGATTCTTTTCGGAGATGCACTTTGGGCTTTCCTTCAATTCGTGAATGCAATGCTAAGCTCGCGAGGTAATCGTATACGTGCTAAAAAGCAGCGGGTTAACGTGTCCGAGGACGTTCATTCCTTATATGCAGCTGCAGAAATTGCATCTGGCTGGCAGTGGAAGATGTTCGCTACTGAAATAAGCGGTCACATTGTTCCCAGCATCACAATCCTGGAACGAAGACATGATAAAATGGAAAGTGAAAGAATCGAGAATGGAATAAACAAGGAGAACCACTCATGAAAGGCATATGCGGCAAATCGTTTTCTTCCTTTTTCCACTTTCTACCCGCGTTTCTCGATGGACGCCGCGGGTGACCACCGTAAATATTTCTCTTGCTTATTTTCCCATCAGTGCTATTATTAGTGGAAATGTCAACGAATATACCGCTATCGTCCAAGCAGATGGCGAATTTCATCTCAAGATCGCCGAAAGCAGAATATTTCGGTCACGACAAATATCGCGGTCAAAACAAGTCGAAATCGCAGCAAGGCGAGAAAATAGCACGGAAAATAACAAGATTTCTTTCAAGTTCTCGTCTTACTGTTCTATGACGCTTTAAGAAATAATGAAACGTTAGAAAGTTGGAAATATTCTGTTGAATAATGAATGTATAACTTAGTCACACAATAATATTGAAATTTACTATTGCTCTTCAAAAATACTTTTTTAAATATTAAGGGAATAGATATTGATTTTCGTTCTCTATTTCAGCATAATTAAAATCGGCGTTTTAGTCATTTTATATAAAAAAATCGTCTCATTTATAAAAAATATACACTATTAAAATAATATCTTTAAATTTTTAGAATAAGTCCTTTTTAGATAATCTATAATTTGTGCGGGGATTCAGAATAGAATCATATTTATAATTCATATGGCGTGTAATGCAAAAAAACATTTAAAAACTCAAAATAAAAATAAACAACATAATAAATAAAGTATACAATAAAATAATATAATACAAATTTATATTAATATTTGTATTAATATTTATGTTAGTATTTATATTAATATTTATGTACGATATATAAAATTATAAATAAAAGTCTACCGTGAAATTTCACGCGCAAATTTATATATTAATATTTATATTAATACTTATACGGTATGTAAAATTATATATAAATAAAAGTCTATCGTGAAATTTGACGTGAATTATAGATCATCTAAAGTGTGCTTCAGACATAATTTATTGAATGTCACTGGCCGCGATAGATTTAGAGAAGAAAAAGACAGAGTGATTTTGAATTTTCCAGTCGAATACATTACGAGCGGTCGATAAACGTGCACGTTCATGGAGAACAGCGCACGTGAGGGGGTCATCGTTCCGTCATCCTATCTGCTCCAGACGCTCCGCGTGTACATTGGAATACGTGTAGTACGGATTGAATAACGTCGTCCACGATAATGGAAGGCTTTACCAAACCATGTATCTACAACACCGCACCTATCGGTATCGAACATTCGGATCTCTCACGGTGCATCGCGGTCTCCTCGAAAAGCCAGAAAGAGCGCAAAATCCCACTAATCACAGGATTTAACAACTCGATCGCTCTACGGATTAGGCACGATGGTATAAACTCGGATTTCACAGCATCTGAGATTTCTGTGTGAGTGTATGTATGTGCGTCGGAAAGAGAAAAAGAAAGAGAGTGAGAGAGAGAAAGAGAGAGAGAGTGAGAAAGAGAGAGCACAATAGATAAGAAAAAACACACTTTGTGCAGAAGAGAAGTTGTCGATAAATCCTATATAGTTTGTAACAAGAAAGTAACGTTGCAGTGTTTTGCAACAAATAAATCTCTCTATTTTTATACGAATTCCTAGTAAACCTATAATAATATAGAAGCAATTGATAGAAGATTTATGTAAAGATAATTTTATTTTGTTTCTATGTTACACAAAATTATGAGTAGATCATTTTTATATTTCAAAAATTATTTTTAGTGATCGAATTGTGTATGTATAAGGACATGTTTAATATAAATAAATTAATTTATATCAAAGAAAAAGTCGAAACGTTTGTATTTATTTGTTAATATAATATTTATAAATTGCGCAATAATTACTGCGTATTGCCTCTTTTATTATTTGATTTTGATTTACTAAAGAGAGACTCCATACATTTTTATTTACAATATTAAAAATTCGCGACGTCATTATATTGCTGATTTTGAAAACACGCATCTTTTCGAAGGATGCAATGCTCTAATCGCACAAATAATGGCCCAAGGTATATCGAAATGAAGCGTAACAAGCTGGTAGCCAAGAAGCTTCCCCAGGTTCGCCTCGGGGATAAAGTGAAAGAATACGGAGATGAGGCTCGCGGTCGGTACATGTTCCGTCGTTCCTCCAATTTCCGGCGTTCAGCCGGCAGCTCGCGCGATTTTGCGAAACGGCCGCCTCGCAAAAAATTCCCGACACGACTCCGCACTTTGCCCGAGCGAGACGAGTATATCGCTTCCCCGGGACTGCTGCCGGGAATCCCCGTCGCTTGTGACCGAAAATGGCTGGTGATACCAGCCGGGGATTTCAGAAGCTTGAAGTACAGAGCGATGGAAAAATAACTCGCATGAATATAGACACGATTTTTCTCTCCAATACACACATACATATCGTAGGATATTATACATAAATAATCATAAAATAATCCTTACTTTTATAAATTTATAGCTATTACATCAAACTTTCTAAAAAATTGGTTGTCATCCAATTCTACTATAAAAATAAAAATTTGCAAACTTTTTGCTTCATTCAGTAATAACTAACTAACGTCAATTTTTATCTTTTGTTTGATTAAGATTCTAAATTCTTTTAATGGCAACAGTACAGAATGTCAACAATCTGCAGAGTTGGCTGATGTCCTGCTGGAAAACAAGGGATTGACAGTACATAATTTAATGGAATTAAAAAAATAAATAAAAAAATATTGTTCGGCTGGAGATGATTAAAGATGGCGGACTTTCACGGGTTTGAACGTATTGATTTGTAACCTCGCGCGAAAGTCTTTGCGAATAATGACATTTCCACCCCCGAGCAAAATAATATCTGTGCCGACATCTGTACAGGGTTGTGGCAAGCGGTGGTACCAGAAGTTTCCTGCAAGCTTCGCCAGATGGCGAAGGTTGACGCGTTTTCCACCCTTCCGCATCCCGGGGTGGTTTATCACCCCCGTCTTTCGCGTCGCTCGCAAAAGAAGCCGTTTCCGTGTCGCAGGCGGGGAGGAGGAAACGAGCAAGGGGGGCGAGGAGGGGGGCGGAGGAGAGAGTATCGGTCGATCTTTAGGGAGATTTTCGTTGATTTACAGCGCCATTATCGATGCTGCGCTCGCTCGCGTCAACCGGGTTTCTCCGGGCATATGGAGACGCCGTAAAAGGGCTGTAAATCCATTATTTACACGAGCATGCGAACCGACTGGAAGAAGGTTGCTCTTCGAGGCGCCGTGAATTACGGGGACCGACGTTTCTGCGCGCATCGCGCGACGCCTCATAAATATTTATCCACGTACCAGCCAGAAGCAACGCACCAATAAAACTGATTACGTCACGCGATAAAAACCGTTTCGCGTATGGGAAATTGATTTGTTCGTGGCGATCGGAATTTTTCCGTGCTAATCCAGATCTGAACAAACTATTTCAATGAATAGTGTCTCGATTAATCCGCCGATATATATTTTGCAATCTTAGTTTTTAATGGAGAACGTTAGTCTTTAATGGATCTAACAGATATTTTATTTCTCGCAAACAACACTTGGAACATATGTAATTAAAAAATTAATTTATATCCTATTTATTATGTTTGTGCTTTATTTAGTAATCCTTTATTATGTTATCCTATTACTGAGAGAAAAGTGTTTGGTATATTTGCGATTAGAATTACATAATAATAGAATAATTATGATTAAGGTTTTTCTTTTTATAGTTATTATTGCTATAATATTAGTAAAAGTAATTTTATGTGCATAGATTTTTCAATTATGATCGTTTTCACCATATTTATAGTATAATCTTACTACACTATACATAAATCACAGGTTATAGTGTATGAAACCGTGTGAATGGTTGAATAAATGCATGTTAAAGCTATGACAATACATAACAATAATAATGTAGTATTGAGTCAACATATGTTAAAGCTGCATGTTAAAGCTATGACAATATATGACAATAATAATGTAGTTCAGCTATAATTCGCATTGTAAAAACAACTATATAAAAATATAGTTGTACCAAAAACAACTAAAAATTATAGTAAAATTGTGGTAACTGCAACTACTTTTTTCTCTCAGTATATTTAGTATGTTTATTCGTCCTGTTATATTCTACATCTACACTTATTTTATTTTCTATTTGTATCTCAGAAACCCCATAATATTTGGTTTCAACAAATTGTCTCTGCACGTTTTCTTAGGCGAACGGAAAGGCATCTCTCGCATAGGCGACCTTCATAAACGTTTCGAGCAAGTTACGAGGGTGCGTGCGTTTTTTTTATGGCGAAAAATACACACCATCGTTCGGATGGAGGGAATGGTTTTCCTTTTATTAGGATATAGCTTCACGCGAAGTGATTTATGGCGGCGAATGGCTTCGTTGCACGCGCGCGCGAGCCGCGCTCACGTGACGCAAGATGAAAATATCTCCGCGTATGATTCGCGATACATCAATTTTATGCAGAATGCATCGGATCGATCCGCCTTTCAATTTTCATGTAAATTTCGTGGCGATCGCGTGTCCCTGTCGCTTTCTCTTGTTCTCCTGGCGCCTGTTCCGGCTCGAGATCGCTATGATGTATAGGACCCAACGGAGGGATGCGAGCGTGGACGACGCGATTGTGCGGCAACTATCGTAGTGTCTCCCGTACAGGAGAAATGAGATAGAATATTTGTCCGTTACAATGTCGCCTGTGTTCCATAAATATTATGGACTCCGATATGCGAGACTCTTCTTCGCCTCGTCTTCTTCTCCTTTTCTTCTAAAGAAAATGCATACTTAGATAGCTTAGCTAAAATAAAAGTATGATTATACAATACTATGGCAATGCAGCAAAGTTATATTATATTATAAATTATTTATAAATTATTATTTAAAGAGCGAAACAAATATGCAGTCGATTGGTGTAGCTTTGTTATTGTTTAAAATATTTCTTCTATTTTAACTACATGTAATAGTGAATGTGCACATTCACTATTCTCCAACTTGCTCCAAAGAGGCTCTTAAGTATTGATAAATCGATATTCACACCGTGAGATATATAGGACGAGTTGTCGTTGTCAGAAGGGAGAGGCAAGAAGATTCGGTAGGGAGAATGTCACGATCGAGTGTCTTGATTTATCGAGATGTATCGAGTGCGCGCCAGCCGTTCTATCGAGCGTTTCGGGAGGAAATAGGAGATACGTTAGGTTCGACGAACGGCCGTCGGTGATAATTGAAACCGTTAATTAAATCTCGGGATAAGCGTTGCGGCTAAATGAGTTTTTAGATCGCCGTCGTCTCTCGAAGTCGCCAAGGGATGAAATCTCTGCTATTTCATTCCCGATGTGGCCCGTCACGTAAATTATATATTTATGTCTCTTTCCTTTATATCGTTTCATCTCATTCAGAAAAGACCTTTTAAATATATATAATATATTATTTTATATGTATATAATATATTAAATATATTTATTTTAAAATTTAAACATTCAATATTTTTTGGCAAAAAATAAATTTAGTTTCATAATAATTTTCTTTCTTAGAAAATAGATATTAATTTTAGAACAAATAAGAAGTTTTATTAAATAATCGAAATGTAGTAATCCGTTATACATGAAACTGATAAATATCGACACTCATATCACTGACAATCGCGTTTGATCTGCCGATGCTATCGTCGCATTCGACGGATGGAATGATTTACTTACAATCAGCGGACAAATTCGATATTCAAATGTCAGCAGAAAGTATGGCGGAACGGATTTCCCGATAAATCTCACAGAAGACTGTCGTCCCAGTCTAATTTGCGGATCGTAACGCTAAAAGGGAACTACGTCGTTCGAAAGGTGGAGGTGGAGAGAAGAATTTATAGTTACCTTAATATCGAAAACTCACTGTGTGTGAATAGTTCGCAAGGAGGGTGATATAAATTTCGGCTCCTAATCCCCTGCTTCCATTTTCGCCGAACAAACTCCGGCGATAATTTTTCGCCTGATGTAAATCAGAGATCCTCGAGGAGCGTTCCAGGGAGGATCCGAAAGCTTCTTAAATACAATTAAAAAATTACCGTCGCTGCGGAAGATAAAGTATTGCCGATCGCCCAAGAATAATGTCGCGATGGAGGTTTTATCCTTACTCGTCGATTAATATGAAAGAATCCTTCGAAGAAAAAAACTGAAAGATTTATCTTGCAATCAAAAAATCATAAATATTAATAACGAGGGGAGCAAATGACATTTGCAATGTAAATATTTGTACAGTTATAAAATGTCTAATTTGTTTATATATATATTGTTTCAGGTCAGAAATCTCTGAAAAGATATCCGGTTATGATGTTCATCCATGGTGAAAGTTTCGAATGGAACAGCGGTAATCCTTACGACGGTACTATATTGGCGGCTTACGGCAACGTCGTTTTTGTTACGATTAATTTTCGACTTGGCATCCTAGGTGAGAAAAACGTAAATTTGTTAAAGAATCACAAATAGATACGAAGATCATTGTCAGCAGAAATAGATTTCCCTTCTTTGTTACTCTAGGCGGAAAGCTGTCGATCGATCCACCGAGCAGAAAAGTTATACTAACGCCTAATATACTTTACTGTGTACCGTGCTGTATAAATAACTTTGTTACGGTTTGTCGTTTACCAAGGCTGCCGCCTGCTTCGCAAACTTCCTATCTAAATTTTTATCGCTTCGAGCTTTTCAATATTGGACTTTGCCTTCAAAGAAAGTTTACCGAGGTCACGCGGTACGAGGCAGTAGATTTATCATGTCACCGGAAGTGTAAATGATACTCTCCGCTGTATCGGCTTAATCGCATCGCAAATAACTACTTAAAATTAAAAAAAAAGAGCGAAGCGCTCTTGGGCGCTTGTAAAATTCGTGGGAGTAACATAGATATGTAACGTGAAGATGTTTTATCTTTCGGATTGCTTGAATCAGTTATAAAAATATTCGTATTCATGCGAGCGATTTAACAACAACGAGGTCGTGCTAGATTGCGGCTCGGTACTTTCTGGTATGAAAAAACGTTAAATTATTCCACGTATTATCCGGGCGTGCACTTTTCTCATTGTTACGTAAAAAAGTATATAACTGATGTGTAGCAATAGTATATATACTTCTCGCTGCACGAGGGCGGTCATGCGAAAGCGTCATTATTCAAAAAGTTCGTTAAAAACTGCCATCCAGAAGCGCGTGGCACCGCATCGCGCGCGGCACCTGCACAATCCGAAATTGTCGTGTACAGTGGTCGTCCTCAAAGGGGTTAACAGCGAAATTCCGGCAATCCCTTCTCGCGAGATGACAGCGCGACGCGACGCGGCGCGATGCAAATAGACAAACTAGTGGTGCGGCGCACGTGTAACGCGCGCGCGCGCTGGTGTGTGTGAGGGTACATTCGGTATATCCGGTAAGTGGAGTGGTTGGCGGGAAGAAAAAAAGAGGCGGACGCGAAACCATAATCATAAATTAGGTTAAAGTGCTGGGGAAGCGCTTAGTAACCCCGACCCGCTCTAGGCGGCTCGGAGTTAGCCCATGAGAAGCCTGCGGATAGCTTCAACCCGCCCTGCCGCCGCCGCCATGTCCGCCCTGCGCAAAACAGGGGAAAAATATGGTCCCGAGCGCGCGAGAGGCGGCCGCCGAGCAAAAAAAGCCTCGGCGATCGCGTTACCGCGCGAAAGTGCTTCATGTTTAAGCACGAGGGGAGAGAATTTTGCATCTCCACGGAGCTAATTAATTGGGACACTGAATACACGAGTCCCTCAGGGGGGATCTTGAAACCTGGAATCCCAGTTATTCGAGATCCCCAATAAGAAAAAAAAAAAAAAAGAAGAACAAGGTGTGTCTCGGAAGCTTTCAGGTTGTCGAGCGGCTGAGTATTTATGGGACTTATTTTAATGAGCTTTATACTTCTTTCTTACGCGGATTCTTGGATTTTCAGGTTCTAGCAGGTCTTACCGTCTTGAAAAATTCAGGGATACCTCTCTTGGATTATTCCTTAATGCGCGAGTTTGTAGCTCCTTGACTTTTTAGATTCTTAATTGGATCAATAAATTCTCACTTCGTTATTTGTTTAGGATTTTACGGTTGTTTAGGGTTCCAAGTCACTAAATCTCAAGATTTAAAGATTTCAGTTTCTTATATTCTTTATAGTTTCCTCAGTTTTTTAAAATAATTATTATTTTTTAATATTTTAAAATAATTAAGTATTTAATAATTAAGAAATTAAATGTTTTAAAATAATTAAATAATTTCTGTAATAACTGCGAGACTTTTGTTGCAGGTTTTCTGAGACCTGGAATTAGAGATGATACAGCAAGTAATTTCGGACTGTTGGATCAAATAGCGGCACTGCTCTGGTTAAGGGAAAACATTGCGGAGTTTGGCGGCGAACCTAATAGCGTTACTTTGATCGGCCATGGAACTGGAGCTATCTTTGCCAATCTGCTTCTAATTAGTCCAGTTGCTAACAAAAAAGGTAAGGGGAAGAACGAAAATTTATATATTTATGGGTGTTATATTATAATCGATTATGTTAGTTTTCTAGTCCCTTTTATAGAGCCTTTCTTCCTTGATGTTTCTTTTCCATAGTTCAGTTTCCCTTTCCCGTTTTATCGTCATTCGATTCTCGCTAATTTCTGCCAATCGCTCCGGGAAAGAACTCGAACATCCACTCGTAATAATACTCTCGCTCGCAAGAACCGAAGGACTATATGCAATCCGAGCTAATCCCTCTCTTCGCTGTAATTGGAAACATTATCCATAATCATAGGAACGTACTGTGATCGCATATAGGGATCACGATTCCCGAGTCAGCGAGAGATAATCGTGGGATTAATTGGAGGAATCAGGACGCGAGAGAGATAGGCATACGTGCCGTGCACTTGTATTAAAGGCAATACACCCACGTGTATACGGTCGAAACAATATTCGATCGGTGTGCGCTTTCGAATGAATGATTCATTGGTCGTGAAAAAATTTACACGGAATTTGCGATTAAAACTAATAGGGAATATTTATTACAGTAAAATTATGGAAAAGCAATAACTATTTAAAATATAGTCATGCGTTTAGATAACTATTGAGTAATTATTGGATATAACTAATATAGCTGTTAGATTCCTTACTAGTACCAGTGGTCGTTTATTCAGATCTCAACGACTTCGATTACTTCTTTCAAGTTTCCTCTTTTCCGAGTTAGGAACTTGCATTGTGATATTTCTGAGTTTGACAAGGGACTAAGAATCGCTAGTCTACACGTGTTCAATGGCGAGCGCACATCGACCACGAGCACTCAAGCACTCTCGACGGGTGCTCCGGCGAGGGTCAGCGAGAACGAGCAAAAGCAAGAAAGAAGATGTCGACCATTTTTCACTCGACCGGCTCGCAATGGCGGCCGGGAAAAGGAACTTTTCTCTTCCGGCCGGGCGCACAATGCCGCCACGTCTGGCCAATAATTATATTGTGCAATGAAAAATAACCGGACTTAATATTTTACACGTCGAGACAGAAATGCCCGTTGCCATGCCGAGGGTTCTCAAATATTGGTGCCATTTTATATTTATAGCGGCACTCCTTCTTTATCCACACATGACAGAAATGTGATCATTTGTTAGACCATAGTTGGAAAATACAGCATTGTTATTGTCAGGAAAAAAGATTGGCGTATAACAAATAATTTATGGGTGAAACAATTCTATGAATTCCTTCTTTAATTATGATAAATGATCCTTAAAAGCTTAATTTTAAATGCAGAAATTGCTTATGGAGAATGAATTTAAACAAATTAATTTTTTACAATCTAAAATTTGAGAATTGTTAATGTTAAATAGCTTAATTGTTAATCAGTTATACCCTTATTTTGTTGGTGCAGGATTGTTCAAACGGGCTATTCTGATGTCTGGATCAGCAATGAGCGCGGACGCCATCGGCAAGGCGCCATTGCAAATTACCAAGCAGGTAAAGAAAGACGCCACTGCATAATAGTCGCGAATAAAAACGCGAGATGAGGATTGATGTGCTCGGATTTCAGTTTTGCGGAATGACAAATCGCTACACGCGGCATCTATTATCATTAATTCTATGATTGACTTAATTTCAGAATTTGAAAGACCTCTACACATCTTTAGTTTTTCTCGATTTTATAAAATCCTAAATTAGATGCTATAGATTCTCGAAACGTCGAATCTTTTTACACGAAGAATTCGCTAAATCTTGGATTTCTATGATTCTGAATATTTTTTGGAGAATATTAAAGATAAATTTTCAGATTATGTGTGTGTAATGGATTTTTTCTTGAATTATAGTCTTAATTTATTTTTATGTAAAAATGTTTGAAACTTTTCGAATTTTATATGTTTGAAATCGTTAAATTCTTATTTTTTTGTTTTGCCCTATCACCTCAAGTCTCAACCACTTGAGACTCTTCAAAAATTGATGTTTTTGGACAATTTAATATTAATTATTTGCAATTTTTCTAATTCTTTTCTATTCTTCAGTCTTTTCTACCTCTATTTCATATATAATTCTTTAAGATTCGGTTGATTAGATCCAGCTTTATATACGATCAAAGGTCCAAAACTGAGGTCCATACAGACCATGTAACCTTTAAGAGTGAATTCTTGATATATAAATTTGCTCTCTTTGACAATAAATTGAGTTTTTTTTTATTTAAATGTAACTTTTGTAGTATTATGATTTATGAATTTTCAAACTCTGAATTGTTTGAATTCTCAGACATTTGCTATGATCTTCAAAAAATTCCGAAACGGAAGAATCGCCGTTTATCACAGTTTTTACCGCGGTAACGTATGTTTCAACAAACAGCGGGCGTCGTGTTTCTGCTCCGCCCCGCGGATTTGAATTCGAACGGAAAGACATATCGTTGCTCGTCACGGCGAAGAATCGTTACACAGAGTTACATCGATCCTGAGGAGGATACAGGGTCGTTGGCCGCGTTCATTGCGCTCTCGGTGAGCAATGGCGGGGATCGTTTTTCAGGTGGCTCACGCTCTCAACTGTCCCACCACCAGCGACAGCGAGCTGGCGCTCTGCTTGCGCAACCAGGACGTAGACAGGCTGCTACATGTGAAAATCCACAAGCCGAAATACGTGCCGGCCTACGCACCGCTGATCGACCGTGCCGTCATCCCCGACAAGCCGCTCAATTTAATGGAGGACACCCAGCTCTTCGGCAGGTATACGATTTTTGGGGGATTTTTTTATTGAATAGTACACAGGAAACAAAATTGATCTAATGATCCTAGGATATCAATCATGGATATTAATCTTAATCAGGATGCTTTATTATTTAAAGTAATAAATTACTGAAAAATAGTATGCGAGTTATAGGTGGGAACTATCAATAACATTTACCGATGACTACTATTAATATTGCTAATGATTAATGGATTTTGAGATATATTTGTTCCCCCAAAGCATACAAAGGGATGAAAACATTGTGAGCAAATTTGAGCAAATCCTCCATTTATATTTGGCAAATTAAAAACAACTAACTGGTATGTTGTTTTTAGGTTCGATCTGATGTACGGCGTAACGGAATCCGAGAAATTTCACATCCTGCCACCAGTTGCTTTGTTACACGGCATGCTTGATGGACAACGAGATGAAATCCTGCGAGACCATGCCAAAGTAAATTTACTCCGTGTGTTGAGTTCGTTTATCCCAATATGAACCAATCCTATGTTCTGTTTATTTTCCTTCTTATTGGATTTATCTTTGAGACATTTTCTTTCCTTAGGGCTTCGAGTCTTTTACGTTCTCTTCAGTTTTCTTCTTTTTCCATCAGCTCTCAGGTCCTTACGTACTCCGCAGATTAGAAATTGCTGCTCAAACGCTCCTTCAATTTCTAGACTCTTAAACAGATGTAATAATTAGGTTCTTTCATTACCGGATCTTCCCCATACCGTGTTCCCTCTGAAACTCTCGTAATTTTCTGTGTTATCAAAATATATCTTCAGGCGACGCACGAGCTGGAGCCGGAGCTGATCCTATCGAAAGTGTTGGAGCAGTACGGCGACTTCGCGAGCGGTTTCACGAAAGAGTACGCGACGAAGAATCGGGACATGGTGCTGGAGGCGCTCTCCGATAGTGGCACCGTGGCGCCGTTAATAATGACTGCCAATTTGCATTCAAGGGCGTACCCGAAGAGCTACATGTACGTCTTCTCGCATCCGAAAGCTATGCAAGACTACTCTGGTGTAAGTAGGTCTCGACGATACAACGAAGATCGATTATCGCGGGCTCAGACGCCCCTCGACAAAGCGAGACCCGACATGGAGCGGGAAAAATGTTGCACCGCTGCGTCAATGGGCGAGGAAAGGATGCGAGAAGGGTAAAAAGGGAGGGGGGGAGGAGGGACGGTCTGGCGGGGATGATGAGTTAAAGTGCACTTCCTTCAACGCTCCAATTCGTGCAGTTTCATGCAACGTTGTTATTCGCCGATGCGGAGTGTTGCGGTCCTGAAAACGGAGGGCATTTTTCATCGCCCGTACTTTATCGGGCGAATCTCTGAAATGGGAAATTTACTTCTTCTAATTCTCTAGCCGCAAAAGAGAGGAGATAGGAAGAGGAAAGAAAGATATCTCCGTTATGATTTTTCGCAAAAAACGTAAGATTGTTTAGAGAGCAACGAGCGGAATGTTGGAAAGATTTTAGAAAACAGGCTCTTAGAATTAACGGATGACATTTCAAGAATTCTATCTTTAATAAGCCACTAATATAATAAATATTTAAAAGTTATTAACATTATTACAACAGAAATAACATCTCTAAGAAATTATAAAGGACGTTCTTGCTAATGTTTGCAATAATAGAAAATGGTATTAGCAACGGTTTCCGATCGAAATCTCTTAAAGGAAAATCAACTTAAAATTTGCCGATGAATTGAACGAAAGATAGGGCGCGGAATTTTCGGGGACGTCCCGACATATAGTTAGCGCATTGTACTCATTGTCCTAGGTTTTCTTAAGTTTCGGGAGGGACGAGCTGTGACCTAGTGGCGTCCATTGTGCTCCACACAGTTCGCCGAGAGAAAAATCCGAGCTGCGAACCCATTTGGATTTCGGCCAACTATTTTTATCGCCGTTGCGTGCGCCCCGTTGCAACGACCACGCCATGCGGTAACCGAGAATATCGTTAAATTGAATGTACCTCCGGGTACAACGCGCCATCCTCACGTCAACAAGGATATTAGATTTTAAATCTGCAAATAGCGATTCGCGGTGTGCATCATTTCCATGTCAAGTTACGTCAATCTCTCTCTCTTTTTCTCTCTCTCTCTCTCTCTCTCTCTCTCATCGTCTCTCTATCTTTCTCTCGCACTTGTATATACGTAGCAAGCGAGGTCAATGAATTTTAATTTCCACTCGTTCTCGTAAATTCTGCCCTTTATTGAACTTTACAAATTGACGCGTTTATAAATACGCTCGGTTTATCGCGCTAAAAATAATTACGATTCCGATAAATCTGAGAACTCGCGCCCAGGAAATTTCATTCGAAAATTGTTAGTGGGATTGATGACGAGCAAGTTGAAACTCGAAATAAACTTTAGTTTATGGAAAATTAATTAAAAATGGCTTGTTAGGTAGCTATAAATATTGATATATCTACATTTCTATATTTAAATAATTGTAGATACTTAAAAAGGCATTAGAAAAAATTAAAGAATTTAAATATCACCGAGAGAGAAATAATAATTTTATTAATACAAATTAAAAAGTTACTAAGAGATTTTAAAGCATTATAAAATTAAAAATGGTATTCTATATTTGAATTAAATAATACATTTTTAAATCCATATATTTGTTTTATAAAAAGATACATATTATCTGAACTAAATATAAATTATATTAAAAATAAATTAAATAATAAAAATAAATTAAAAATAAATAAAATATGAAGAGTTGTAAAAAGAGACACTGATAGTTGGATATATCAAAATGGAAATTTTAGAGGATATATGTAGAAAGAGAATAAAAAAGGAGAGATGGGCCGCGGGAGGTGCGTTGAAAAGGAGTAACAACCTGAGCTTTGATATTTTCGAGTTATGCGAATAGCATATAGAAGTGTCGATAAAATCCGCGCTTCGGTATAAAAGCACATCCAGTGATCTCGTTATATTGCAGCAACAGCGTCAACACACGGTGCACGGAGAAGAGTTGCCCTACGTACTGGGTGTTCCATTAGGCAGCAAGTACAACTTACGGGGTCGATACGACATCAGAGAGACACTGTTCTCAGAAGCCATTATGAATTGGTGGTGCAGCTTTGCCTACGTCGGGTGAGTTACCGAGAAAAAGTATTTAGCCATAAACCTCTTATAAAATAACTTATACATTATAACATTTAAAAATAGTTAACTGACCTTTAAAAGTTTCTAATTAAAAAAGGTTTTAACACTTTTTTAATTACAGATAAATATTGACATTTTAATTATTCATTAATTTAAATTTATTTTTATTTTACTGTAGTTTGAATTATAGCTTAAGATTATAGATAATCACATTACACATAATAATAGGAATTAAAAGACATTAATTTATCTGTGATTTTTACAAACTGAAAATTTATTCCTCCTGCGCAACCCATATTTTCAGAAATATTTCGCGTTTTATTCAATGCAGCAAATTATTACTTGAAAAATGTAAATAAAATTTGCAGATCTAGATGGTATAGTGATTACGAGTTTGAAAAAAAAGAGAATAAATAATTCGCGTTTATAATTTGGAAAATGATCGCAATGCGCATTAAAGTTAAATTAAAGTTAATATTAAAAGTTCAACATATGAGCAGGCGGCAACCGCGTAGAAACAATCGTATTTAATAACAAGTGGCGAACAATTGTTGTTGGGTGTTGACGCGAAAATCCGTAGTTGGTAAAGTTGGACTTTGTATAATGCACGTATCCGGAAACGTGATTTTCAATTAACTAAACATTCAGGCGTTTAATTAAACCAGGCGGTAATGTATTTTTCCGTTGCGCATTTGGAAACAACTGAAGTTTATAAGCACATCTCAATTCAAAAATAAACGATTTAAAACGATTTGCAGAATGTTATAAATTAAAAAGCAGATAAATTTGCAGAAATGGAATTTTTAAAAATACGAAATGTTCATTTATAAAAAATAAATTAAAGTTAAAATATATATTTTATTAAAATAATAGATTATTTGAAGAACATACGTAAATTAAAAATAGATTACAAGTTTTACAATGCGTTTGAAATTAATTAAAAAATTACAGCTTTGGTATATAGTATTATGTTACAAACGCGGTTTTAGGTATAAACAAATTTAATATACCTTTCAGAAGCGACATATCGTGATGCTTTTAATTTCAGACAAAGGCAGGCATTGTTATTCCAAATGCTGAATTACAACGTTAACAAAATAAGTAAACAAAGTAATGTCGGAAAAACTACAATGGAAACGCAATTTCCGATTGCGACATAATTTCATTTCTTACTGTAAATACGCATGGAAACCGTAATTTATAAAAACTGCGGAATAATCTCTTTCAAATTGTCGCCAAAGTAAGTCACCGATTCTGTTATCTTTCGGTTTGTATACCACAAATATACATGCATTATACGCATGTTCGGGTTACGCTTCTGTATCGCGCTCTGCGCAATTTGACGCTTGTTATGCTGATGCTCGATACTGTCGAATTAACGATCCGGCGAAACGGCCCGTTTTAATTTGCGCGATGAAAGCAGATTATCCCACAGTTCCGAATTATTTCGATATTTCGTTTTATTCAACAAAACATTCCGCTTTATTTGGTTGAACAAGCCCAATATTCTCGCTGTATAAAGCCGCTTTGTTTAATGGGAAAATACTGCATTTCTAATTGTATTAAAAATTTATTCGCAATTGCGAGACGTCGAATTTTTAATTACGTTAAAAGTTTAAAATCTTGAATTATAGAATATCGAATCTGTTAAGTGTTACAATTAACATTTATTATATCAATTTATTTATGTCTTATTACAGTTAAAAGAATAAAACAAATCATGATGCGAAAATTTGATGTTATATCCGAAATCTGTATCACGAGGAATATACTGAAATAGTAAATTACGTATTAAAATATCAATTAAAAATAATTGTTTTACATTTTAATTGTATGCTACTTTAACATTCGTACATACGGCATTTTATTTCTTTCTTTGCGGTAATTCGTTTCTTGCGGGATAGGTACATCTGTAGAACTATATTTTGCATCACAACCCACGCTATTTTTTGTCAGACACTTTGAACATATGGCTCGACTAGAACGCATACCCATGCATTACGATAGTGACAGAACTCAGTGAGAACTAGGTCAGCGCAATTAAGCAAAACAATGGTATTTGAATTTAACGGGGAAACGCTATGCGTTTGTGTAAACGCCGCACAGCTGATCGATATTTCATGCGTTACCGTATCTCGTGCCCCATAAGGGCGTGTTTCTTTGCCATAATAAACGACGCGCGGCATCTGTCCTGGAGCACCGTAGTCCGTGATAACGAATGGCGGAAAAACGTTGACGGTTTGCACTTTTTTTTTGTTCCACGTTGTATGAACCACGCTGCCGTCGCGCATGATCGATCGGATACGTCGCGTTCAGTCAACCCGTCATTAAAAAATCATTTCCTCGCGATGCCGAAACCATATCCTTGTGCGCGCGTGCGGACTGTATCTTTAAAATTGATAGAGATTTTTAAAAGTCGATGGCCCGCCGGGTAATCTGCTGGACTGCTATGTTACGATTCGGTATTTTAAATACCTATACAAGAGTCTATGGAATTTCACGATTCAATAAAGAAATTTAGATTTTACGAGTTTTTTAGATTTAATTTGCAAAACGCGCGCGTGCTGAACTTTTCGTATAACTCTAAAAAGCGTTCTGAAAACTTGAAGTTTTATGAAATTGAATTCTATATGGGATTTAACTGCGCGATATCTTTACAATAACAGAAAGAAAACAGGTATCGAGAGTATCCCCATGGACTATTCCGGATTATCCAATATCTTCTTCTCCTATATCACTCCAATTTCCTGACGGTATTAATCCCAAGCCACTCTCTGTGCGGTTTAACAAAAGTTATTGGTAGCGTTTTCTACCGCGCCGCTATACATTAATCATTCGCGATTATTTATCAAAGAAATTATTCGAATCCCCCCAGGAGTCCCAACAGCGCGAAGCGATATTCCTATCTCACTAACGTGTTCAAGGAATGGGGTCAGTATGAGATCGAGTGGCCGGAATATGATCCTGTCAATCAGACGTATTTCAATCTAAGTAAGTCTCGAAGCATCCAAGCGCTAACAAAAATGTAACAAAATATTATTGAAGGTTTCGAATTAATGTGTCTGAAATGAATCTCTGGAATTAATGGAATTAATCTCTCTCTCTCTTTATTTTTCGTCACGTGGTCGAAATAATAACGATAAAATAAAAATCTCCCACGTTTGATTGAGAATTCTATTTTCTACGACTTATTTGGCATATGTTACGTAATATTCTCTCTCGCACGCAGCCATACCGCCTAACATAGGTGCGCACTACCGCTCGGTGGAGATGCAGTTCTGGAATGAGGACCTGCCCAATCTGCTCAGGCACCCGAATAAAGACATTTCGGGCCCGACACGACCGAGAGGACCGCGACCGCAGATTCTTGACTTTGCCGACGGGATTGGCAAGTATGCCAACCGTACTGCCAATCGGAAGTACGAGAGCTACGATACTGGGTCAGTAATAATTAATTTCATGCATTTGAAATTCTCCATCGCTTCATTGTCAAATGCACATCTTTATTTGGATGATCTTTCTGAAATTAATTTTATTTGTAAATTTATTTTGGAAAAAAAAAATAATTTTATAAAAAATTTGAATTTAAGAAATTTGTTTGATTTCGTATATTTGAAGTATACAGAATTAATATTTATACTTTTTTTCATGCCTTTCGAGAGTTGCGGGTTGTGTAAGATATTTTTCCAGCAGGTATACGTCCAGCAGCACAGAGAAGACGCCACTTTCAACTGCAGTTACAACGGGTGGGAGCGCCGGGGAGGGCTCGACGATAGAGCCGAGCACGTTAAGAACCTCGTCGGCGATGATGATGGTGATTGTCTTCTTCGTGGTGTTTATACTGATAAACTTCACCGCCTTCCTATACATCTATTATAAGAAGCAGAATATAAAGGGGAAAGAGAAATCGTTGAAGAGACGTGGCAGCGAGAAGAAAAACGATTCTGTCAAGAGGTCAAAGACTGATAAACACGAGAACCATTACGGCCAGATAGGCTACAAAAGCGACAGCAAGCCGGATTTGAACGACGTGATAAAGAACGACAAGGCATACGACAACAACTCCAACTTCGGGCGCAGATCGAAGCTATCGAGGCAGAATTCCAGCTCCACCATCGACACCCATATCAAGGTTAGAGAATGGATTCAGCAGGAGATTGTGCACAGGTCAGTGAATCTCGGAACAATGTTTTGCATAATTAATCTTTAACATTCCTCTCTTGCTCTTGAATATAATAAAATAAAATTGTGAATAACATTTTATTGCAAATAGTTATGAATGTTGTATTTCCATTTCAGTATAAATACTTTTGTTTTTTTTTTAAATTGGATTAATTATAATTAATCAAATACAAACAGTTGTTGTAAAGATTAAAGTTTAAAATATAATTTGATTTATTTATGAATTAAAATAAGCGCTCGGACCTTTTGAATTTTAGCTTTGTTTTATTAAATTAATTATTCGAGGATTTCTTTAAAAGATTTCTGCTTGTGATACCTACTTTAAAAGAAATGCCATTTGGAGAATTATATTTAAATAAAATGGAATTTAATGTAATTTGCGTATTTTGGTTTAAGTTAAGAAAACAATTTAAACTAATTTATAGATTTTTATTAAATTACTCGCCATTTCAACGCCACTCTATTGTACGCCACGCGATGCTCTCGTAGCAGTTAACGTTTTGAACTCGATTTGTACGTCTTTCCTAATTGCGAAGAGAGCTGAAGATACTCGTAAAACGCTTACCCTCGCAAATTCGTCGATCGCGGTAAGGGGTTGCGCGACCCAGTAATCCAATTAGAGGGTTCCGCTTAAAGAGTGGGCTGCTTTGAGACGTGGCCCGTATCACTCAAATCAGAGAATTCAGTCCCCTTTCTCTCTTTCGCTCTACTCGAATATTTCGTTAGATGTATTGACTCGTGGAAAAACGCTTGGCAAATGCTGGTCTACAAAGTTAATTGAACTCGACTTACAGCTCGACTTATCCTACCTCGTTTATTTAACAAGCGGCATCTGGTTTGCAAATGACAATATTGTTTTTAGTTGTTGCCGTGCTAAATTTAAAAAAATAATAATAATAGAAAAAAATATAATAAAAAAAATGTTACGCAGATACAATAATAAAAAAAAATTGTTGTAAAATTTGTAACGTGTACAAATTGCGTGATAAATATTTTATAAGATAATTCCATTTGTAATATTTTGAATTCCTGAAAAAGAGAAAATTCCTTTTTTATTTTTGGGCTGTATCGTAATATCCACTACAATATGCAACATTGTTTGCTGGTAATGTAGCTGTAACATATGACGTATCGTAAAATTATATATCTGAAATATGTTTAATTACAAACCCTGCATTATAAAACACTGTATATAAAATGAACAAATGTAGTATATTGTTAAATAAATGTGTTTGGAGCAAAGTACCTTTTTGCCTGTTGGCATAACGTACATACGAGATTAAAAGTAATTAATTAGCTTCGGGATGTGAAAGTACAACCGCTGTTATTACATGTTGTTACCAAAATCGCAAAATTAATACGTACCTTTCATTCGCGTAATACGTAAAATGGTTTCCTATGATCAATAACTTCCTCCAATAATTGGACGCAATAACTGGTCTGCAGTTATAACAATTAGTAACATTAACGGTACTAACGTTGCATTTTACGTAGAGTTTACAAAAACATATGTTGTTATAGTAAATTGCATGGTAATTGCTTCTTTCAACAAAATTATTGTTTAACATTTAAATATTTTACATGATGATGCTGATCAATATCCTCGAGCAACTTTTGGTTATAATCATTAATAAAATTATGAAAATAATATATAATTTTTGAATAACTTAAATTAAAACAACTTTGTAATTAAACTTTATAATTAATAATTATTGTAAAAACAATATAAAATTTTTGAAGATTGTCTCTTAACGTATTTATTTTCCTGGTTTGTGTAGAAAATCTTTTTAAAAAATGTTCGTGAATTCGATCGAAGTTTTATCCTTCAGTTTTCTTTTGTTTGTATAGATGTTCGCCGAGGTTCTTACGTAAAACGCGAGAAACATTGCAGAAGGAGCATCAGGAGAAGCTGAGTAAACAGCAGCAAGAGGAGAAGCAACGTATAGAAGAAGAAGCGTTGAAGGAAAGAAAGGACGAGCCGATATACGACGAGAGTCCGGCGTTGGTAGTGCGCCCGGGAAAAAAGTCGAAATTGCCCAAAATTTCCGTGGCCATTGACGCCACTCCGGCGACCAGAACAGAGTCCATTCTGAATCAAGTGCCGATCGAATTAACGAAGAGTATCGAAACGACAAATGAATACGAGCCGAGCGCGCAACAGTTGATGACCCCCGAAGTGGTCGTCATAGAGCACCATCACTCCAGGAGCGATCCTCTGCCGATGGAAAACGTTTTGAAAACAATGAAGCCGAATTTCTCCACTCCGAGGATTCACGAGACGTCGGATTCGGGTAGCGCGAGCAGCCTGTACGCCAAGATTAACCCGAAATTGAAGTCTCGCTTGCCCCGTCCTGGTCTGGGAATAAACGCGGAAGCGCCCGCGTTGCCCGAACAATCGAGATACGAGAATCCGCACGACGAGGAGATCTACGTAAAGACCGGACCGATCTTGACGACCTTCGGCACGAATGACGTGAATGTCACGTGTCGAGAACCCGCCGCGGAGAGAGAGTGCATCAGTCCCGAGGAGGCCTTGAAGACGATAAAACGTCGAAACTATCCCAAAGTGCTGCCGGATATCGAGAAGAGGCGATCGCTTCCGGCGCCGAGCAGCCTCTTTGTGCCGAAACAGTACGCGAATTCGTTGCAAGACTACAAGAACGGTAATCGCGTGAACTTGTTCTCGAATCAACCGCCGTTACCGCCGCCGAGAATATTTCGAACCTCCAAGAGCTTGGAGAAGAGCAGTTTCTTCGCCGAGGAAAACGAAAGCCAGATCGAAAATGAGCCGATCACTACGAACCTGCACGTGGGTCCGTTGCTAAAAAGGCCGGACTCCGGGCGAAATAACTCCGATCCGAACATAATCGATTCCTTGGAAGGAAATAGAGGTGTCCAGGCGGGCGGAAGTGTCGACGCTATTTATGCTAATCCAAAGTGCCCGCTACACGGGAGTCAATATCCCTTCTCGCCGACCTCGCAGAGCGTCGACGACGATATCGGCAAGTCTTCCGGACTTTTGGACGTGGGCAACCCAAATTGGTACAAACCGGCGGCAGCGGGCGAGTCGTCAGCTATAATGACGTCGACCGCGTCGGAACCGCAAATCGTGATCAGCAGCAGGGACGAGCGAAGCGCCATTGGCGTCGCGACGCCAACGACGGAACCGAAGATCGTGATCACGCCGAGAACGGTTAATCCGTGTCAAATCAACCGACAGCCGAGTCCAACGGCGCGTCCCGACGATAAGATCGATCACGAACCGCCGAGAACGATTGATCCGGCGCGAAATGCGGGATTATCGGAAGGTACAAATACTTCCGGCGCAGGCGGTTTGGTGATTTCGCGAGAAACGGAAAGGAGGGAGCCGCGGATAATCATTACGGCGCGGGAGCCGAGGAATTGCGCCCCGGCGGGCGGTCTCAAACACCCGAAGATCATCATAAAGCCGACGGCGACTCTACCGAGGAGCAGGGATCAAAGGAATATACCGAAGGTGTCAGCCATACCGTCGCCGGAACAGCAGAATTGTCAGAACAGCGAGCGAGATAGAGCTGCGCTGGAGCAAAGGGAAAAGCCGTCCCTGAGGGAGAAGCCGAGGGTCACGAGGATACCGTCGTTCTCACGCAGGCGGGAGGAGCCTGGTATTGAAAAGCCGTCGTACGTAGAGAGGACAGAAATCGCCCCGAGAACGGAGGCAGCCAGTAAAATCACAAACGCGCCATCGACATCCGACGCCAAGTCGGGCATACCTATGCCAGGGACAACAGCAACGATGACGCCAAAGAGCGAGAAGACCCCGAGCACGGACTCGTCGTCCGCGAGCAACGGGAATTCCAGTAACTCGAATACCGGTACGATCAAACGGAAGCCGGCGAACAAGAAATAATTGGCGGCAGCCAATTCGAGAGCGCCACGCGTTATATATCCCGTCCTCTATTTCGCGAACGACGCGTAGATGGAACGCAGATGGGTCTCTATCATTCCGGCCAAGTGTCGATATACAGTCCTGATGGCGCCCAATCTCTTCCGCGATACATTCGCAAGTGTATGCGTGCTCATAATAGCAACGAAATTAACAGAGCGCTATTTTCTCTTTACGTTCAAACTCTATTTAAATCGCGCGGTCTCTTTTTTGAATCTTTCTTTATTTATATGATGCTGAACTCGTCAAATCACAGGATTAGTCTCTTTAGGATTAACGGTACATTATTTATTACTATTCTAGATATAGACGTTGCAATAATGCATGTTATTATAACTATCTTTATTATTATTAATTGCATCATGCTACTTTTCTATGACTATAATTAGAATTACGCGACAGACACACACATAATCTAATTGTATATCATGTAAATAATAATGCTGTGAATATTTATGATACTTTGAATAGAGTGACGATATTTTTAAGATTTAGACTAGTGAAACGAGCTATATTATATGTCGACAAGACATATAAATCGCTTTCGCGAGCGTTTTTAAACCGGTTAGACGTCATGAGTTAGATGTTAATAATTTTCAAGGCATTTGCTCTTTTGTACGCCCATAACTTTATACGATGAAAATAAACGTTTTTCGTACTTTTCCAACAGAAAACTCGAAATGAGAGAATACATCCTATCACCGATTCATCTTTCCTTCCTTTTTTTTTTACATAAACGCCATGTATCCCGCGATGTTACATGTGTCTCGCAAACTTTGTTATTAAGTGAAGCGGGTCTATAAGTCGCTCCAGATGTAGCGGGGGAACGGCAGGCTAAAATGGTCGGCGAGTTCTCACTTATATTATACCGATGGATCGAATTGATTTTCAAAGTTCGCCCGATAATGGGATTCTCCTCTCTAACGTCGCCGTGCGGAAAGGAAGAGGCCATTTTCACGGTGAACCCACTTCTACCCTTCCCGCAATCAGTCTGTCTCTCTATCGCCTGTCGTTCATCTCTTTCACCCTACTTTTCTCGTGTTTTCGTTTCATCTTGTTCTACGTCATTCGATCCGTTCAAAAGCGACAGCCTGATCAGAGTTCAAGGAGCGAAAAAAAGTCGGCAGAGGATTATAAATTATAAAAATATTTTCTATAGGCTCCAGAGAGAGAATCTATTCATTTCAAGGCAATAGATTATGATCTTTATAATATAATAGTTAATTTGTAATATATTTTTTAAATATATTCTTAATATTTAATATTTTAATTTTTTTTATAATAACTGTAGGTTATTACAGAATAAATAATATATTCAATAAACATATTTTATGAGATTAAGTAATATTTTACTTTACAGAACACTTTACCGCTATATATATTTATTACCATTTTAAATAAAAATTTTAATATGATGTCTAATAATTGTTAGAAAGACTGTCCGTGATTCTTTTATGATATATTTTTTCTCATACATACATTTTATTTATACTATATGTGTACCATAATTTTTACAAATCCATTGCCATTGAATTAAAATAAAAAAAAATAACTCACCGACTCATGCGCAACAGCGGAGTTGGAACTCTGCGTTGATCTGAAACACAAATATTTTTACATTAGAGTAGGGTTCAAGATAATCAATACTTGAAGTTAATAATTATATCGCGTCCGTCAAATTTTTAAAGTCATTAGATATCTGATTTTAAAATGCTTACGAAAAACAATCGCGGCCGCCGCACGTAACATGGCGTAGCGATATACGACGGTCGTAGTCCCGCAGGTAGACGCGACGAGTGAGTGACATGGCGGAGAGAATTTCGTATTTCGTAAATTGCACGGCCAACTCGCCAGGAGCAACCGTCGCGAGGACGCTTAAACGTACGATGTTAACAGAGACCGTGAGCGATAATTAAACACGTCGCGGCGTCACTCAATTTAGGGTGCACTCGTATACTCTTTATCCGATGCGAGTCAAGTTGACGGTTGAGATAAGCGAGACCGATCGTCCGAAAGAATGTAATCGAATGCGATATACCTCGATCAGTATCCGTATAAATCCGCAAGGCACGTGTATTAACACGTGTATGACCATTCGATATATCATGTTCGTAATCTCAACCACCGGAGTCCGACGATACGTGTATTACTCCACAGTCCGCGCTGTGATCCTAGAATTGCAGAACAATAATGTGGTAGAATAAGGACGCGCGCGCGCGACGTACCGCGCTCGCGGCTTCTCGTCAACATGAGCGCCGAGCGGTAGGGGCGGAGTGGGGGTAAGATGACTAGACATGGCAAGGCGAACGCGCATCGCGCCTTATAGTCACCTTGCCCCTCTCTTTCCCTACTGTTCGTGTTGCCGCAGCGCGGCGGCGCGACTCCGTTCTACAATGCTACTTTTCTGTAAGAGCTGCTAGTTGATTGGCTTAAACCAAAACTCGGACGCAGTTCTAGCATCGTGGACACAAGGCTTATAACTAACGAATCGGCGGTATAGATTATGGAAAACTGTGATATATTGAATGTTTATTTAATACACTTCGTGGAATTTATACGGATACTGAGGTATAGGTACCGCATTCGATTACATTAATTCTTTGATTGATATTTCATGTATCGTACGACAAGATTTTCAAGCATGTTAATTGGCTGCAGGATAGAGAAGTTCTCGAGTTTCTAGAAATCCTTTATCCTGTAGCCAATCAGTACGCCTGACAAAGCTTATCGTACGACACATAAAATAACAGCCTTTCGGATGACACAGTTTCCGATAGGTTGAAAATTTTGTCTATTGCTATTTTGCTATCGGTATCGCCTAGCATTGTGCAAGGGGCTTTAACTTGACTCGCGACTCTCGCGTCGTGTCTCGTCTCGTGTCGCGCGACCGGCGCGACTTCAGAATAAAGTTGCCGTCGTTTTCGGAGCACGAATGAAAGATATAGCGGACCCTAAATCGAGTGACACCGCGACGTGTTTAATTAGCGATCACAGTTTTATTAATGTTTAACTTTGTATTTAATCGTGTTTTGATATGTGATCGTAGGGGATATAGACACAGTGTTCATAAATTGACGATTTAATTGCGGTTAACCAAAATCGCGTCACAAGCGGCAAGAGTATAGCGTCCTCGCGACGATTGCTTCTGGCGAGTGAAGTTGGCCGCGCGATTTACGAAATTGTCCCCGCCATGTTAGTGTCTACCTGCAAAACGTCACATGAGCGTCAAGCGGATTGTATAGTTTCGTTCGTAGCGTCTCCGTCGTAATTTTTTCGTTGCCGTGTAGCAAAGTACGCGCTGCGTCGCGAGATTAATACGGGGAGTGCCGTGCAAAGTATCGCGCGACGATAATCGTTGATTTTCGCTCGACGCTCGTGAATGTCGTGAGTGAGGCCGCCGACGAAGATGTGACAACGGATCAACGGAGGAGAATTAAGGAGAGGAGGAGGAGGCTTGGGAAGCATCGGGCGACGGCGCCGGCGCGGCGGAGCAATCGTAAGGTGTGAGTAATTATTATTCATTTATTATTTCGCTGTCCTGTGACGGATTTCGCTACTTTCGAGGTTTAACTCCGGCGTAATTTCGGCCGGAGTTCGATCTCCCGCATATGCCGCAAATTCTTCGTAAATTACTCTCGACAGAATTACGTATTCGGAATTTCATGGCTCGTATGCGAGTGAGGCTCATCAGTTTAGCGCGCTGAACTGCAAGACAATCTGACAGCGATAACTCGGTCGTATCCTCGGATTTCGGGTATGCATCGCTAAGTTAACGTTTAGATGCCCGGTGTTGCCCTCTCTATATACCTTATGCACGACAGCGCGTAACCAGTAAGCGCGCACGACGAACGGGGAAGGCCTTGTACTCGCCATGACAGGTGCGTGACACTGCGTGACCCATTGTCAGAATGATATACTATCAGAAGTAACGGAGGGAACAAAAGCCAGAGATCCTGATGTCTTCTAGAGATGATGCTCCCCCCGAGGCTAAATTCCGATTTCTGTGGAATCACGATAATCGCGACGATGAATGACGAGCTTCATTTTTCATCTTTTAGATCTTTGCCAACTAAACAAGTTTTTTTTCTGTATATCTGTAATATAAAAATTATGTTGTTGAAAACTAACGATTTAAAAATTTTTAATCAGTAACTAGAACATTGGTAAAAAAATCTGTAATAAACCTAGTTTTCGAAAAAATATGAATATAAAAAATGTTATTATATATAAATATTATAATATTTTTTATTGATATTTTTAAATAATAATTCTAAATAACGTACTTTGATAATTAAACAAAATTTTTATTAAAGTCAAGTAAAATAAAGTTACTGATACGGTTAAAATTTAAGGTAATAATTAAAAAACAATGTTTATAATAAAAACAATTGCTTATACCGTAAATTAAAATTAAGATAAATTATAATGGCTTGAGGTACGTTTACAGTTACGCTACGTAAGTTTGCAATCAGCGCGTCGATGAGTGGGGTGATTTTCGTATCGTGATTATCTGCGGCACGCGCGTCTAATTATCACACGATAATCAGCGATTAAGCACGAACCTGTGCGGCAACCTCATTACTATGCCTCTCGGACGGCGCGGCGTCGGAGGGACTAGTGTAGTAGATACATAATTTCGTCTTCTCCGTTCTGAACCAATTAATAAATTTGCACGGGCGCTGCCTGCCCCCGTAGACAAGGTCGGTCCGTCTATTTCCACTAGTGGCCATTGTTTCCGAGACAATACCAGCTACTTGGCAGTTAGAATACATTGTGCTGCTTGAGAGTTGGCTACTGAACGTGAGATGTCAGATTAATTAGATTTTGAAATGAATACACGACGTGTCCCTAAGTAACTTCTCTTCAATTACAATGCATGTGCAATGACATTTAAAAAAAATATTACAGTTTTAATAATTTTTAAATAACAGACAATTGTTTTAAATTTTTAAAATAACGTATGATTAATCACGATTTACTTTTCTCGCGTGTTCGGACAATCTTGATTAGTTCATGTTAATAGTTTAATTCCTATTAAAAAATTGTTCAAATGACGATCTGCTTTCTCAAATACAGTTTTGTGTTATTTATGCAAGCAATATCAATTAAGAGCGGTATGATTACAAATAAACATCGCATATAATTCTATAAACGATCCCTCTTTCAGTTTTAAGCTGGGTGCGGGAAATAAACGACAATGGTACATTCGGTGGAAATGACAGTAATCGAAGAGACCGCACAGCCGTCCGCAGTTGTAAAAGTTTCCATTGGCGAGATTTGTAATCTCTATTGGGTCCGCGGATTTTCAATTTCCAAGGATTTTAAAAGCAAAGTCTCCAAGAACAATATCTGTACAATTTAAAAGGATTAAAGAATCTCAGGATACAAGATATCCCCTCTTTTCTCTCTCCCTCCCCCGAGAAATAAATAAAAATTCTTCGGTTAAAAAACTCCTGCAGGTTTCAGGAACTCAAAGATCTAAGATTGCAAAGGTATAAGAAAAGGAACATTCAAACGTCCGAGGAGATGGTTGAGAAAATTCTTGAGCAGGGCACAAACGAGAGACAGAATCTAAAGAAAACATCTTTAAATGGAAGCTTAATCTCACCTCGAAATAGCTCTCTGATCCACGAGAAAACAATTCAATGTCTGTGATGCGCCATATATGTCTGATACGAGGTCTGATAGCTGCCGGATGATGTTTATCAAGTTTTTTTTATCAAATGGCTTCACTTTTCCCATCGTCCCTTTTTTTCATTAAACGAATTTATTCAGCTCTTTTCACATCATATAAATTAAAGAAATTAAAGCTTTTTTTCAAATCAATATATCAAACAGTACAATTGTTAATAAATTAATTGTTTAAAACATTTTTACGAATTTTCACCGGATTACGTATTGCGACTGATGAGATGATGTTTTCCAACGTAATTAGCCGGGTACCAATACAGGCTCAGTAATTCTTTATTAAGAAAGTTCCGAAGGATAACTTCATTAATGTTTGTACCTGTTTGACAGACGCCGGGGGCGATCGAAGTTGAAAATTGTCCGTCGTTGCGGCGACACTCGATAGCAACTTGCAGCAACTCAAATCCAATAAAAAAGTATATGTGCCCTACAATGTCGTTACGAAAGATCAATTTTCATGAATCGACAGACAAAGTTTTTGCATTACGCGCGATATAAAATTGCCGATACACGTTAACAACTGTTCATAAATAAATCTCAAAGTCTCTGGGAATTTCGGAATTTCTCTGTGTGTGTGTGTGAAATTGTTAAAATAATTAAATTATAATTTCTAAAAAATGTTTTATATATTCTCGGATCTTTATTATCAGCGGTTCTCTCTTTAAATTATCTATATTTATAAATTAAATCTTTTAATTTGAATATCCAATGCAATTAACCGGGAATTTTTATATAGAAAAATAATATATTTATAGTTATAGGAAACCAGAGCGAAATAAACTTATCAAACAAGCTTTTTCTTGAATGCTCGCTGTTTCGCATTGGGCAGTCTTTGTGAATCCTCATTTCCATCTGCGAGGTAAATCGAATCTTCTCGTCTGTGCTTCTTTTCATCCTATTTTCGCTTTGGCGAGAGAAGTGGGAAAGGCAGCGTGAGAAGCGCAATTCGGCGTTGCTGCTTGTTGCGAGACGCGAATGTGATTTTGCTTCTGCGTTCGCGTCTCGTTAGAGTGAAAATCTTTCGACACATCGGTCGCTTCGAATTACCCAACGATCCTTTATAGCATGCTTGACGGCGACGTGTGATGATAAAGTTGATTGCTCGACTACTCAAAATGTAAATTGTGCATTTGCAT
This sequence comes from Temnothorax longispinosus, assembly GCF_030848805.1. Classification (NCBI taxonomy): domain Eukaryota; kingdom Metazoa; phylum Arthropoda; class Insecta; order Hymenoptera; family Formicidae; genus Temnothorax; species Temnothorax longispinosus. The sequence continues at coordinate 13,575,706 of NC_092368.1, forward strand.
CCTCGATCTTCGTATATTTCGCCTCAAAAGAGAAACACACGTGCAATCAATACTTATTATTCCTCTCATTTACAATTAAAAGTTATACAATCAAAATTGTATAATAATGAAGATTACATATTTGTTATTAAAACATAAACGCTTTAAAATAAGTTCATTATTTTTTTCATGTAATAGAAGAGTTAACTTTCTTATATCTATATGCTTTAAGATGTATGATAGCACTTCTATAGTCAAATGGCCATCTTTATTCGGTAAATTTAAGATAGTAAAGTAATTATAATAGTAAAGGCTCATAAGATTAGAAATCAATCAAAGAAAGATGAAGCGTGGAGCCGTAACCAGGTGTTGGTGTTCATATATTCTATACTTACGTATAAAGAAATAACGAATTGTAATGTACATATCGTACATATACATATATTCCAATTTAATAAACTGCGCGCCGCAAATTTGTCGGACTTGAAACACAGCTATCTTGGAACATTAATACCCTTCCCTTCTCCGGAATTAAATCTACACGTTTTAATTGTTTAAAAAACATAAAGAATTTATTGCGAAAAATTCTGGTTGAGGTAATATTTTTCGCAATAAATTCTTTACGTTTTTTAAACAATTAAATCGTGTAGATTTAATTCCGGGGAAGGGAAAAGTATTAATGTTCCAAGATAGCTGTGTTTCAAGTCCGACAAATTTGCGGCGCGCAGTTTATTAAATTGGCATATATGTACATGTACGATATGTACACTACAATTCGTTATTTCTTTATACGTAAGTATAGAATATATGAACACCAACACCTTGTTACAGCTCCACGCTCCATCTTTCTTTGATTAATTAGTAAAATAATTGTTATTAAATTACAGCATTGTTTCCGAGCGTAAGTACCATATTTTATTTTTAGTTTGTTATTTATTTCTAAATGAATTATTAGTTAATTTTGAAGAAATTAATTTATAAAATAAAATACAGAAGCTCTTTTTTGATTTCATTATTAATCTATAAAACACAAAATTTGTGTATTTTGGATCATTTCTTTATTATCAGAATTAGAAACATCTATGTGTCTAATACATTGTTTTATATACATATTAATAAATATTTTAGTAAAATATTACGACAATAGTGATGTTATCTTTGAAATTCTGACATACATCTTTAATAGAGATTACATGAATAATTGCTTCGAGGACTTTTGAAGGACCTTGGATTCGAATATCTTTGAAGTTCGCTCTTTTGCATGCCAAGAACACCGTTCTGGTTTAAACTATTGAAGGATCACTTACCGTAGGCCTCGCAAGCCTCCCATTATTCACTGCGATCCGATTACGCGAGCTTCAGAGTTACTCGCGGCCGCATTCTGGATGTTCTCGTTAAGAACATCGACCGAGCTACGGTTTCCGGTTAACCGCCCTCTTCAAGGAACGTCTTCAACGTCGTCGCGTCGCGGCCTTGTCTCGCCGAGCAAATTGAATTTCGTTCGCAGTCATTTCCGCCTGCTGAAACCCGGCCGGGTGGAGAGGCTGTCCACCCTTCCGGCTGACAAAGAGCACGGCTCAGCCCGGACGGAAGAGATACGGTGTGAGTCGTTTTCTTTCATACACTTAGACATCAGCTACGTCTGCATCCTGTCTTTGGGATGCCCAGCAGGCCGATTCATCTTCTCAAGGATTAGAACGGGTTGAACGCGTCTAAAATGGATTGGATCCTTAGAAACTCGAGGTTTTTTTTAGGTCTACAGATTCTTAGAAATCCCTTTGGACTCTTTCAAGTAGTTCCTCGAATTTTCTAGAAAATCGAATTTTTGGGTCGAAACTTTGAAGATCATTAAACAATCTCTTTTTCATGTCCTTCAGAACTATTTATTCTTTTCAACAAAGTCGTTAAAATAACTTTGAGATTTCACAAAGAGCATAATATTTTTGTATTTATTCAAAATGAAATTGGGAAAATAATTAACTTATTACGAATAAACTTTTGAAAAGGGCAACATAATATGTACAGCGAAGTGGCACTCGGAAAGTCTTTATCTTTTCGAGGATTTTTGTGGTGGAATAAATTTCATTCACGCGCGAAAGAACTCGAGGACTCGGCCGTTAACGAAATTAGTAGTCCCGCCGGGAAACTTTTTCCGCCGATCCCCTCTGTACGTTGAAAAAGTTTCAAACTCTTGCATGCTGCCAGCAGGGATGGAATTCTCTGATATATCTCGTCGAATTTCGACTGTGCGCGAGATCACAATAGAGCCCCTGAAAAAGGAGCAGCGGAAGCACGAGTATATCACTCAGCTTGCTCCGTTTACTTCGTTTCGGCTCGTTGAATTACTCTAAACGCGTAACGCTCTGCGAGCGTGACGAATATAAGTGTTAAATTCGTAGATAAGGAGGGAATGTTCTATCACGATTTGGCCTGCATGTGAACGTTTATATATAACACTAGCTTTGCTACGGTATGTAACTACTTAATAAATCCTAAGAGACATTGTGAGAAATCCGTGAAAACATATTACCTTTTTTCACTCCGTTAGGGGTCAAATTTCTAAAAATTTAGTGGGTGCTTACGTCATGGAAAGAATATACTCCTCGAATTTCATGTTTCTAGGTTTAGGAGTTTTGGCTAGGCGTTGGTCAGTCAGTTTGCAGTAATTTGTTTTTATATATATATTATAGGTGTAACGCTCGCAACAATGTGAAAAGATTTTAATCTGGAATGATATTACCAGAATTTCAACAGTATAGCTTACGGGGTCTGATGGATTTTCGACATTTTAGCCGTATGACAGTGGTTATTATCTCGCAAATTTCATTGGAATCTGATTAAATTTGCACAAGATCAGAATTTATTGGGAAAAACTGTCACATGCCGCATAAAAAGTTTGCGAGCGCGCGCGCTTGCACATAAAAAATATTATAATTTTGTGAAAGTTAAAAGCGATGAGCTTTATCGTCTCTGGAATATTACATTATTTAACGCAGATCGCGCGATATATTACATTTTTGTATTACTGGATTCAAAGAAAATAAGGATTCATAAAAAATAATTAGTTTTTTATATGCTAAATTTGAAACATTGATAACAGTCTAGTCCTTTTATAAGATTATTGAATTCTTGGAATTCTCTACTCAACGATTTTTGAATTCTTGGATTAAACCATTTTTTGTATTGCTACATTTTAAAATTGTTAGATACCAAGATTGAGGAAAATCTCGAAAAATTCTCAATATCTGCAAGCTTCAAATCTCAAAATATTGTTAAATTTTATTATTTTTGTATTACAAAACTCTTGTATTTTTTGTCATTTGTATATCTCCGTTTTACGTTTAAGTTCTGAATCCTACAATTTCTCTCGTCTCAATTCAGATTTCCAGAAATTTTTTTATTTGAGCTCTTATTCGGATTATCTTATTGTTTCGTCGCTTCAAATTTTCACAACCACCAAAGTGTCAAGTTACGAATATCGAATCGTGCGCAGAGCGTCAACGCATCAAACCGCAATATTGTAGACATCCGAAATTACAACGTCAACGTTTGTAAACAACATTGTCCGCTGCAGATGCACCTGAGCCTCCATGTGTCAAAAAAGTTTTTCGCCACTTGAACGTTCAACCGTGTCGTTAATCCGATGCGACATTTTTTAATAAATAATATACGCTTTATGGGATGATTGTATTTCTTTGTACATACAAAAATGTTTAAACATTTAACATAATAATAATATATTTAAGATTATAAGAATTTGGGATAAAGGGCAGTAATGTATAAATTTTGATTAAAAATCCAGAATTGAATTAATTCTCGTACAAGAATTCTTTTTTGAATAAAAGATAATTTTGTATTATACCTATAGGGCAATATATTATAGTAGTATTTTTTATCTACGCAGTGGCCCAGATTTTTTTCGCAATGTTGTGACTCTGCCACAGCCTTTTTCCGCCTGAATGAACCGGCTCGCTATTCACGCATAAGATTAATTAGCTTCAAGATCTCGGGCAGAAGACGGTGTGTGGGATACCCGACAGTGTAATCGAGCAATCCAATTAGCGGTCTCGGCGCAAAGCTCGAAAGCTCTCGAGCTCTTGTGGTCGATGCGAGTTTATTCGGCGCGTTTGGACTCGCATGTCCTTCGAGAGGACATCGATCTACCAGGTTACCGCCTTGTAAGGAGCGATACGTATCCCGCGACAAGTCCCTATACGGCCCTAAAGTCACTGCAAAAGGGCCCGTCCGTTGGCAGAACTGAATCGATAACCGACTGTCCTTTTCTTCGCGCGTCCCCACGAGTCTGCGCGGCGCGCTTCGACGACGCTCGAGCTTTCCAGACATTCCAGCTTGCGAGGCCGGGTTACGCTTTATGACCCCTTCGATTTTCCCATTTGACAGAATTTCTAATGTACTTACGCCACGATAAGTCCACGTAACTCTTCATAGGATAGTCAAGTCTTAATTCGTTAATTATAATATAAACAAGCTCGAGCTTTGACACTGATTAATATGTAGTTGTAAGATAGGTGGTCGCTCTTCTTCATTATTTCCTGAAGCTTTTGCACAAGTTAGGTACATCTATTTATAAAATTAAAAATAATTTATTAAAAATTAATGTTGAAGTTTAACAACAATATTTAAAACGCTAAATTTAAAAAGGTAATAAGATTCTAAAAAAAGTTAGCATTTAAACTTCTTCTTGTGCTTTTACTTTTCTGATGCTTTCTTCCAAAAATTAGAATTTTTAAAAGGAGCTTTTTAGGGAGACTAATTATTAATTTGGAATAATCCAAGTTAAAACAGAAAATATATTAAATAGTATTAATGTGATGAATTGATATCTCGAGATATCAGCGAAGCTTAAGCGAGCCTGGGAAATGCAATCACGCTTCTGGTTTCACAAAAGGGAACCCTCTGTCCGGCCGGCGGGGTTTCGCGGCACCAACCCCGAAGTGTAATCCGTGGAATCGACCGTGGCGCGCTCGGCAGACGAGAATGGAGGCTCTGGCGTCGCGTTGCGCGAGAGCTTGCGGAGCTTTCCATTCCGGTGCCGTAGTCCGTCTCGCGAACCTCGCGGTGACGTTACACACGTCGCGTCGTGCCGGTTACCGTGCCGCCCCAACGTCCGAAGGGTGCCTCCCCTCTCTCCCATCCCCTCTCGCCGCGTCGGTCGCAGCGTCGTCAACCCTCAGGGTGTTAACGGGTGTCTGCGATAATCCGGGCGTCGCGCTGCGTGGCGTCTCTCGACGCGCTCGTCGTGCGTTCGCGAGCGGAATGCGCGCGGAAGCGGCATCCGCCGCTGCTGGTCCTGTGAGGGTTGAAACATCCCTTTGGACTCACTTCCGGTGAACGCGGGCCGGAAGACACAGGTTCGCGCTATTCGAATATCCGGCGTTAACGTTGATCGAAGTGTGATACGGTTGAAGATAACGATGAAATAGGGAAGAGTTAATTAATTTGACGAAGCTAAGGAATGTTACGGACTGAAATGTGTAACAATTAGTTAATTAAATAAATTAAATTGTTTATGGAGTCAAAACTGAGAGATTTTAAAAAAGTAAACGGTATCAACGAAGAATTTAAATACTGAATTAATGTTTCTACCGATAGAGACCGTTCGTGCAATTAACGTAACGCATTATAGTAATATATCAGCGATATCGGATCGCTGTACAATTGTTTACCCTGCCCATGAATGAGGAACAGATTAACTGGCGGAGGAAGATGAAATGTTAGGATAAAGAAGATTCATCGCGTCGTAAACTTGTGCAGTGTGCGGTTCGGTAGATTAATCAAAAGTTCGCGTGTTGATTGAGTTGATTTAAGCTCGACTTTCGGCTACCCACGCTCAGGCATTTGTAAAACGGGGAGTGAATTTGCGTTTGTGTGTTTGTGCGTTTAAAGTGATTATTAGGAAAAAAAATGTGAATTCAGTGAGCGGAGTCCTTCCTCTTTTGATTCCATCGAGTGGAGCCTCTTTTATTTCTGTGGTGAGTTTTAATAGCAATAATTATTTTTAATATTTACTTAGCTATTGTATTAATTATATCTTTTATGGCATACTTTTTCTGTAACCCAAAAATTGTAGATTTCTCAAAATGTGCGTTTAATTATCGTTTTATTGGGCATTATTAATATTTATTCAAATAAATCTGTGTAATCTAATAATAATGATAATATTAATAATAACAATAATAAATTAAAAATAATGAAAAAATATAATTGAAATAATAAGAAAAATATAATGCAATTAATGTACATCGTGTAGGAACAAGACTACTGTATTTTTTAAAGCATTAATTATATAAATCGTGATAAGTAAGAGTTGCAATTACAAACTTTGAATTTTTGACATTGCAAAACTCTATCATTTTGAAATAATTTACTCTAGATTATATGTACAGAATATAACTCGCATTAATTTTTATTAACAAACTTAAAAAAATTAAAATAGATATTTTCTTGCAATTGTTAATTATTTATTTAAATGAGCATTTCTCATTAAGGAAGTTAAAAGATATCCACTAATACCTCGCTCTATCAGTCAATGAATATCTAAATAGCTTTAATTAAAGGCATTAATAGCATCCCATATTATATGTGAAACATTAATGCATTTATAAACAGTTTCGAAGAGAAACCAGTGCCGCAATAAATATTTAAATTGTTAAATTACGAAGCAAACAGTTTTTCACGTTCGTTTTTTCACAAATTCAATCATAATAATAAAAAAATGTTGTCCATTTGTTGGACAATTGAAATGTTCAATAAGTTAAAATTAATGAGGGAAGATTTCCGCCGGTCCCACGTTGAATTCGGAGCCGCGCGACGCGGCGCGGGTGGGCGGGAGGTTAAACGAGACCTCATCGTTTCGATCTTCCACATCACGCGGAAACATGGCGGGCGTTCTCGCTCAACAGTGAAATTCCTGTTTTTCCAACGGTAACCTGCCGCGGGGGTTTCCACGTTTAAATATTCCCGAAGTATGCAAATGCTGTAAATTCGCTGGAAAATATACCCGGAGAGCCGGGGCAGAGCGTAGCCTGCCGAGGTATCGAATCGTTATAGATATCGCGAAACGTTGCACGCGCGCACGCGAAAATGTATTAACCCTGTGGCCCGCCGATAATTTGCATAAACGGCCGACGGAATTTACGTGCGACCGCCATGTCGCCGATCCGCTTGCGCCCGCCCGCGTGCGCGCGCGCCGACTTCAAAGCGGATTACAAGTTTCTGACGATTTACGTGCTCATTATACCTTTGTGAGCTCTGTGGCGGTTAGTGCCGAAGCGCACTGCAAGAAGTTTCAGACACTTCTGGAATAAACTCCAGCGCGATATATCTTTGGCTTCGGCGGTTACACGAGGCATGTAATGTTGCTCCAACCCTTAAGCGCGTAGCTTAGCATATATACACTCTTTCGAGCATGTAAACATAATTAAGTGTCTGCAGATGCAATTACCCAGACAGCACGCATGTCTAAAAGATGTATGTCGCAAATAAGACTGAGTACATTCCTCGAAGATATATTTATAAAGATAATTCCGACGGCGATTAATCGCGATAATAATCGTGATTCACGTCCCATTTAACAGGAGATTGCCTTTTTCCGCAATATTTTTTGCGCGTGTCGCGACATTTTGAATAAACCCAAGTCACATCATAAAAATACCGCAGAAAAATTTGCGCGATTCTACGAGCGGTGCGATATTGTTCTCGAATCGAAACGTGTCTTTCGACGACGACAAGCGTCCAATCTCATATTCTGTATTTCCTTCGAAAATACGCCTCTTGTATTTGTAGCGTATTGGAAAAATAATCCCGCCCGCGCCGCCGCGCCACGCCGATTTGGCATGGGCGCGAAAGAGGGCCCGAAAATGCAAATGTGTTTCTATATTGATAAATGTAGGAGGCGCGGCTAACAAACGCACACGATTTTCGCGCACACACTCGCGCGATTCCCGCGATTGAATGAAATTTGTTCTGCTTACGTACATATAAGACGCCTGATTTATCTTTCCCGACGCAACGGCGAAACGCGGATTACGTGCCTCGCATGTGTACACTCGGCGTTTCCCGTCTCAAGAAATATGCGGCGAGATTCGACGGACGAATGCGCAATCGCTTCCGCTATCATCGCGCGAAATCGTTTATCACCATCTTAATATTCATGACGATACCGCGGGCGAGAACCGCGGCGCCGTACAAGACTGTTGATGAAAGTGCAAAGCTTACATTGTGCGGGATAAATATTAACGATATCAATACGTGCTTTCTAAATCTTAGCGCGTATGATCGTGATAGTCATTCTAAAAAAAAGGATTGTCACTCTAATTTGAGTAAATATGCAGACACTTATGAAGTAGGAGTAAATTTTTTACTCAAATTTTTAGAGCTGCTGCTCTACAAGTGATACGATCTTATTCTAAAGCTATAGTGAATCACGATTCACTAAAGATAGATTGATAAATGACTCTACAGAGCGAAAATTTTCCACTCAAATTTGTAGAGTGACATAAGTCACTCCTATAGACACTGATCTACTGCACTCGAAAAGAGTGCCCTTTTATTCAAATAGAGTGCCATTTATAAAGCAATTTTACTCTTTCTTATTGTTAGAGTGGCGAATCACTCGACTTGCATAGGCTCAATTTTCACTTTTCGTTACACTTGCATTTCACACTCGTTTTGAGTGATATTTCAATCTTCGACTTGTCAAGAGCGTGCAGAGTGTAGTTGCTTACAAAAAATGTACATATTTAAAAGAAGATATTTATTTCATATAATTACAAATCTACCTTCGTCTCTGATACATGCAAGTTCAAGAGTGCCGCACATATATCCATAGAATTTTACATTCCAAATTCTAACTCTTTCTTCCTCTCTCTTACACACAGATTAACCATCGTCGCTAAAACTAAAAGGAAATTCTTCGACTTTCTCCGCACGTAGCCGCTCGCAAGATTACTTCAGGTAGTTGGAAACTTATTTCATGCTGTAAATGGTCTCGCTCATGCACACGTAGTACGTCCGGAGTATATATAGTAAGTGTTCGGCTACGCGATATCCGAGATTGAGAGCCTGATTCACGCCGTTGCGCGGTAGTGAATAGGGCATTCGCTCTCGCGGTGACGAGACGAAAGCCGCAAGTTTTGATGAAATGCATTCTATGCGCTGCGGTGTGACTATATAAGAGGAAGACTTTCGGTATAAGGCGTGCGTGCTGGGTAACGCGTTTCTGGTTAGGCGTGCGCACACACAAGACACAAAACGGGAGATCGAGACAGCGAGCGCGAACAGGAGAATTCATCCCCTTCGTCGGAGGCTCTCCTCTTCTTGGCTCTACTTCGACTTCATCTCAAGTTGTCCCCGTTTCGCGCCATAATCAGAGTTCAGCCAACTTCGCTCTTTCTTCGTTTCTGCCGCAGTCCCCTTCAACTTTAGATGTATTATTCTTTCTTTCCCTCTTTTTCCTAAAGTTTCTTTCCGGCGTGAATAGAATCTTGCCGGTTCAAAAATCAAAGATCCAAGGTTCTAAAATTGAAATATAAGGGGTTTTGTAAGGAATGTATAACGATCTCGGAACTTAAAACTGCATAAGATTACAACGACTCAATAAAGAACTCAAGTATATTATAATAGTCCTCTAAATGAAAAGGACGTTAAAATGTAAATTTATATCGTATTAAATTGTGCTTAGAAATTGCTTAAGTTTTAAATACGGGCATTTTTTATGTATATTGTCAATATTCTAAGTTTTTATTTTACATCTCCATAATTATTTAAAGACCTGTGAGTATACTTTTCAAAAAATTTTTACTTTTTTGATACATTTTTAAATGTCGGATTTCAAATCTTTCAGACTAAACAATTTTGGGAAAAAAGTTTTAAATTTCAGATTTTCTGAAAACTGTTAGATCTTAAATGTATATATTAGAATCTTTTACATCTTGAGCCTTTTAAATCCCAGATTCTTCAGAAGATTAAGAGTATCTTTCAGTTTTAATAAATTTTAGAATTAAAAAATTATCTTGATGTTCGTGATCTTTAATTTATTAAATCATGAGATTATAAATTTTCGATTATATACCTTATCTTCTTTTATCGTCTTATCTCCTTACATTCTCTAATTTTATCTCTATAACTTTTTTTTATAATTTCAAGGTTTAATTATTTTAATCAGGTATAATACCTTTTCTTTCTACGTTTTTACAGGAATTTTTTGAATTTGTTTGAGCGTTTGTATACAATTATAAGTAATAAGAAGTCAAAAATGTAACTAATTATTTTTCACTCATTGATATATAATATATAATAATAAATTATATCAATATAACTTATATAACGATTTATATGAAGGGCGATCCCTTCAGTAAGGAAAACGTTTATTATCTCAGCTACTAGTCGCAACATTAATTGGATGACAAAAATTTATTAGCGTCTGTGTATTCGCAGCGCATTCGCGCACATCGCGCCACATCGGCGCGTTATATTCCGTCGAAAATTGCGAACGGAGAATCCTGCGGACGCGTGGAACTCGGCCAAATGCAATGTGCACACTATGACGCGCTGTATCTCGCGCACGTGGGCACTGGGACTGAAAAATGTCTCACTTTACACCGTAGTTTTAGTATCGCCATTTAAGTAACATATCGCGGTATATAACTTCGCCTACTCTCGAGCAAGCGAGTTTTGGGCCACGGGTCGATAATCCGTCGTAGCGCATTTGATTACGATATCGCCTGACGCGCATTTCTGGAATTATCAGATGCCGACTCCGAATCTCTCAATACATATTCGATATTTTTACGATATGCTTCAAAGTTTGGATTTTTCAATATCCTCCAGTACTGAAATCCTAAAGTTGCAGAAATATCAAATATTTGTTTAATACTGTGGTTTGAGGATGAAACTTCTGAAGGTGACATCAGTGCCTCGTCGCAACTGTAGATTTTCAAAGCTTTGCGATCTTGAATTAGTTTGGAATTATTGGTGAAAAAAAAAGATTCAAAACTCTGCTATATGTTTTAGACGTAAGATATAAGATAAATTATTTTTCTTGCATTTTTTTATTGGTTTTCCAACTTCCTCTACGAATACAGGAGTCATATACAGTGCTAGGATCGTTATTCTCCAAAAAGGAGCGGTGCAATCTCGCTTCTCGTCTTTTGTGATCGAACGGCAGGAATGATTATTGTCCGTGATGTAATTTGATTCCTGCCGCGTTCGGATAGACAGTTCGATCTTGGTTTACGTGAGTGCCCTAATACCTCGGGATATTTGGATCTTAGAACGGAATCAAGCCGAATGGCCGTAATCGCCAATAGCGCGTCAGGGATTTCATAGCAAGACCAGTTAATCCGATCGCTTCTCTTTAGCTCCGAAAAAGAAAGGGGAAACATTTTATAAATAGCTATTGGATAAGACCAACTGTGTGTAAATTTAAAAGATGGTATTTGTATAAGCCACTCAGTTATTTGTCTCGTGATAGGAGAAATCGAAGTTGTTCCAAATGTAAACGCTTCGCGCGGCTCTTCGATTGAGTGACTCTCTTCACTTCTCGGGGGGGCTTTTGCTGGAGGAGGACGACGTTGATTTATAGAAAAAGTTTGTGCCGCATGCGCGCGCGCGCGCATAGAATCTTGTTTCGGTAGCGTTACGTCGTTGTAAGTTCTTCTCGGAAATCGTGAGAGTTTGGGGCGCGCTCGATCTTGCGATGATCTGCTTGGGAAAGTTTGCCGGTGAATCAAGATTCGCTAAGTTTTTATTTACTAGTAAGACTTATTTACCGGCGTAAACGTGCCCATAATTTTCCCATTCTTTGCGTCCATATTGCACTTTGCAAAAGTGCAATAAGTTTCGAGTATTGTTGGGATACTCTGCTTATTGCTTTATTAGAATCTGTAATACGGCGTCGCTGCATCATCTAGCGATTACCATTCCGGCTTAAAGTTATAACTACCTAGATAGCGTTATATCCAAAATCGGACATAAGACGTCTTAAAGATATATGTCTTATATAAAGATATATTTAAAATGTTTTATGTCCCGATTTTGAACATGCGTGCTGTCTGGGTAACTTTAAGTACAACTATGACAATGAGTGTATTACAAGTTATAGTCAGTCGATAAAAATTCTCATTTATCCTTCTTTTTCTGAGATGTCATCAAACTTATGGGGACATATATCAATATATATTAGGAAAGGACAATTAAGAGCTGCTCCCTTTTTTTTTGTTCCGTTCCTTTTCTTTTCTTGTGGTCACCTTGACAACCGCTGTATCTGTACGTATGTATAGAGTGCACGTACGCGGGGTAACAGGGACCACTAATGCCTCCATGAAGATTTATCGTCTCGTGCCAGACCAGGAGCTGTTACGTAAGGTTAAGCTCAGGGTCGGGGCGTTAGAATCGAGCTCGGCCGCCGATCCTGACAGCTCTCGTCTTCGCAATCATGTAAATCCCAATGAAGCGGAAGCTACTACTCCGCGATTCCGCGAGGATCTTCCCCAAGATCCACTGCATATGCGGGATGGAACTGTACGCCGCATACCTTTTAAATCCCAGCGCTGCTGGTTTACGACTTCGTCATCACCGCGTCCCGTTTACGACTGTAAAGCCGGACTTTATCTACGTTGGATTCATATCGCGTTCAAATCGCGGTTAATGCCTCGTACCACACCGATTTGTGATTTACGAGGCCGGGAGCAAAATACGCGATACCGTTTTTAATGAATAGCCATGGAATTACGATCGAATCAATTTCTATGGCGCGCATTTGTTACAATCGTAATATTGAGCGAATTTTTATTTTCCGGTCGCGCTCCAATTTTCCCTCCGGAGATCGTGCAATGCGAGCTTTGACGCTTCATACACAGATTTTTCAGATTATCCAGAAGAATTCAAAAATGCTATATTGACAAGAATCTTATTTTAGAAGATTTATGACGTCAAATATAACATGTTAAAATCTCTGCTATAATTAGTTAAATTTGAAAATGTTAAAATCTCCCCCCTTTCTCTCATTGTCAGAAGCACTTAAACACGCAATAAATTCAAACCAAACAACACAATTTGAAAATACTAATAAGAAAAAGTGTATTATAATTTTCAATAAGTCGAAAAAATAGCATAGTATTTCAAAAGTAAATTTTAAAACGATAGAAAGTTTCTGACGTTTAAGGAATGTTTCCCAGTTGATACAGAGCATCAATGTAACGTAACGTATGTAATGTAACTGATGCTCTGTGTCTACTGGGTCGACATTTTGGCGTAAAAGTTAAAATTAGTTGGAATAAAAACTGTGGAAATTCAAAGAACAGATAAGTAGCAGATAAAAGTTAAAGCAGAAATTAACGAATTTGAAGGTTCAATCTATGTTTGATAACTGAAGTAACTAATGCTCCGTGTCGACCGGGTTAACATTTCGTCGTAAAAGTTAAATTAGTTGGAGTAAAAATTGTGAAAACTCAAAGAATAGATATAGCGGATAGAAGTCCAAGCGGAAACTAACGAATTCGAAGGTTTCTAACTAGTTATGTTTGATAACTACGATATGCAAATATATTCATATTTGACTCGAAATTTATATGCAATGACGCGAGACAGTTGCGAATAGTCCGCAATATCTGAGGTTCAATTTTATGGAAGTGACTCGTGGTGGTTCACTCGCGTCTCTAACCCCGCGCGCGCTTTCAGTTTCAAGAGCGATCCATCGTAGTCCATATCTATGGTCGATTTCATATCTGGGAATCCCATACAGAGGTGTGCGGTAGACCCTCCCCGGTCTCCTCGCGAGCTGCGCGAAAGATAGATAGGGGGAGACAGAGAGAGAGAGAGATGGGATGGATGGAAAGAGGGCGGAAAAGGGCTCCCAGCGGCAAAGCGAGAAAATCGAGTGGATACATACGTTAAGCTAGATTACGTGTCCAGCGGCTAGATTGCGGCGCGGGTTGTATCTGCTGGATTTATTAAGCAGCGCCATATGTATCCAGTAACGTGACACCGCGGCCACTCTACCCCCTCCCCCCTCGTGAAGGCCGAAGAATTACAATTTCCAATGGCAGATCATTGGCACGGGCAGCAAGCTGGTGTCTCACGCGAAAACGTTACTTTCAATTCAACGTCATGGGAGATGTTTACGTACGATTTAATATGCCGTTTTGCGCGTACGCAAACGCGCTTTTTGCCGAAGTGTAACTCAAACAAGGTTGATTGCGAATGCAAATATTTTACGAATTTTCGAAAACAGACGTTGCTTTAATTATGGATTTGAATTTCTAGCTACCAGCAAAATTTCATTTAATATTCTTGGGTTGAATGTATTTAGGTGTACGGCGCACCACGCCAAATTCCTCAAACTCCTCTATACCTATTTTATTAAGCTGACGTATTCTATTTTGTTATTTTATTTTCTAAATAATTTACATTGGATCTTCGACTGTAAATGTTTAACTTAAAATAAAAAAAAAAGAAAGAAACTACAGCACGAATGAGAACGTCGAATTGAAAATTTACTGATGAAGTGTGCAAATTCCTTAACGAATAGAAACCAGGCGCAGTACGGGATTTTGACTGCACGTACTGTGGAATAAACGATTCATGCAAATCTAAGCTGTACATGGTGGCGAATGCGCGAGTTTCCGTGCTAATTGGAAAGTATTTAAAACACGGCAAACCGCAAAGAGCGGAGGTAGCGGTACTAACCGTATCGTTGCAGGCATGGTTGAACGAAAAGAATTCCTACCGCGTAAATTTCCAAACTATTTGCGCAATTCACTCTTATTAAAGCATTTTGAACGGTCCTCGAATCGCTCACCGGCACGTGTTGATCGTTACACGGAATTTTTTCCGATAATTATAATGTCGGATATTAATCCTTTTGAAGATAAAATTGAAACAAAATTTCTATTAATCTCTATTCATCCGGAATATTCGACAAAATTAATGTTCGTAGATGGTATAAATCAGAAAAGAAGAATGCTTTTTTACAGATGGACTTGTTTGTTTGTGCTTAATCCAGATGACGCAGAGAATTCGAAAAAAATTTTTTTTTAATTCTTGAATTATGAAATGAATTCTTTTTCCATCCTATTTCTGCTCTAAAAACATTTCTGAGAGTAAAAATATTTCACTGAGCTTTCGTGTCACTGAGCTCTAAGCCCTTTTTCAGATATAAAAGGAATTTTTTTATACTCTATAAGAATTCGCAGTAAATTCAAAATAGTTCTTGAATACTATTCTAACGCGCAGAGCTTCATAACAGGCATTTTATGTTCTTTTTGAATTTTTAAACTTTTTTAAACTTTAAAATTACAATACACAAAAAGTAGTTCTTTATTTTATTAAACGTATATAGGGTAACTCGGGGGAATATGCCACACTTAACAAAAATTTGATTTTTTTCTAGACTATTTTTCTTTCTTTTTGAAGTATCTTTGCATACTGGTCTTCTCTTTTCTTCTTTTATCTGTCATTTGTACATGATTTTAATAAAATATTTTGATTGCTTACTATTAAAAGGAAAGAAATACAAAAGTGTTGCAAAATTGCATATTACCCAACCATATGGGTAATATGCCACACATAGTATAATATACAAATATACTACATACAAATGTGTAGTAATTTAACTTCAAAAGTTACTTTATTCATAAAAACAGTACAAATTGTCTTTAAAATAAGTCAGTACAAATAGTTTTTAACATAAGAAATAATATTTTAAAATTAAATTGTAATATTAAAATTATTGTAATATTGGATTGCAACAATTAAAATTAAAATAAAAAATAAATTTTAAAAACTTTAAAACCTTAAACCTTACAAATTTTAAAACCTTATAAACCTTGAAATTTTAAAACTTTGTAAATTTTATAACTTTAAATTTTATAACTGTCAGCTACACTTTTTTTAACTACATTTTTTTTCTTTTTATTTTTTTTTTGTATACACCTGAGGCATTATTGTTTAAAACATGTGTTTTAAAACGTGAAAAAAATGTGTTTTTATTACTTTTTTTGAATTTTAATAATATTATTAAAATAAAAACTATATGTATATAATACTGCCAGGAAATAAACGAAACTTATGCAAAACATCAGATATAGAACTATGAACAATTTCATGGTATTTACAAGAGCGTTTTTAGCCGTAGCTTTGTTAAACACAACGAGTCGCATATTCCCCTGAGTTACACCTTATATTCGTTATGCACGTAATGCAATATGTAAGATTTGATTATCACCACGCGTGGATAAGGTTAAGTTGTATTTGAAATGAATAAGTTCAGTAAAAATTCAGGAAAAATTAAAACTTAATTCCTTAAAATCTAAAACACTATGAATTTTTATAAAAATGACAATAAATAAAAGTATTGTACTACTTTACTTGTGTGTCAAAATGCAGCGCTGTAACTTGAGCAGTTTTTGACGTTTATAGACATTTGAAATTTCGGGGAACATGTACATACATACACGTACACACATAAAAGACATTTAAAAAAATGCGATTTTTCGACGTTTTAGAACATTCTGAACACATTGACATAAAAAACTATAAAAAAAAATTGTTGCAAAGCTTTCTCTATGAAAAAGCAAAAAAGTGAATTCTTTTTAAGTTTATAACAATTATGAATATTATCTGTGTTATTTGGAATATACCATAAATAATGGAACAACAATCTGTTTCTGGATTATACATAGGATATGTTTGGATTACATGTTCTTGATTTAAACAATCAAATTGTATGGAATACTGTTTGTGCAATTTGCATTTACCCTCGTTTCGTCCTGTATTTTAGGAGTTGTCTCATAATTTATTGTAAGCCCTTTTTGCAGAACATGATGCGCTTTGCAGTTTGCTATTAGCGATCCTTCTTTTTTTATCTTTTTTACTCGTCGTATTTCGAAGTCTCGCTGCCGATACGTTCCGATTTTTCGCCATCGGTGACAGCTGCCAGGGCGTTATCGAACCCTCGAAACACAGCGCGGGAGTCGATAATGCACGAGTTGGTTGCAATGAAAACCGCAATAGCCAAGAGCGGGCGCGAACCTGTTTCACATTTTATCGCCCACCGAAACTGATGTCGAGTTGCGCGAGCAGATAAATACTTTGACCGCAAAACTGGAAGCTATCGCAAAATTACTCGGTTCTCTTTAAAGTTTGAAAAAAAACGGTTCTAAAATTCGACTCGATTCACGATCAAACCGAGTCATTTTCTTGAGGGCGAACAAACAATTGCATTAATTTTTCGCTCGCTAAGTTGCAGGTAAATCAGGTAGATCAAATTCTGATTAGTCGAAACTCGCGGAATGCCGTCGGAATCTTTCGCTCGTATACGATAGACTCTTCCTCGTTCTACGCACGCCTTGTACGTACATCGGTTCGTTAATTGGCTGCCGGCATTGTTCAGATTTCAATTCGATGCGCATGAAATCGCCAGCTCTGTATCTCCATCGACGCGTCTTATTGAGAGAGAGAACAACATCACAAAGCAAACTGTGTATAGCGATACGCGAATTTCGCACGGCTATGTTCTATTAGCCGCCACGTTATTCGCGGCAATCGCTCGAAACGGGTACAATTTAACATCGCGTTACACACCATGAGCAACCCACCACCGGTCGGGGCTTTACATAGGGGTTTTGTGTTAGAATTATCTGCCCGGAAGCACGTAGCGGTTAGCCGGTTGCTGCCGCTTCTTGCATCGTACCGTATAGCTAAAGCATGTTCAATGCGCGGTTAAACGCATTCACTAAATTCTTTCCTAATTATTCCGGTCCGAAATCTCTGATTGCTATATCTCTCAGACTTGGAGAAAGGATTTTAAATTTCCGCGATATTTGAATCGCGGTGTGAAATTCTAAACTAATAATTAGTGGATTTTGACACTGAGCCCCCCTTCTCACTTTGGTTCTTTACTTTTCGTACCTTTTTAAAAGTTGAATTTTATAACTTGGAGATTTTAACACTTTATAATTTGGAAACTTCAGTGCGCTTGCATGTGTACTTTGAAGTTTCGTAATTTTAAAATTTTGCAACTATTTGAAACTTAAATTCGAGCTTTGCAGTTGGAAACTTTTTTCAATATCAAGTCCAATCAGCGTGTAATATTGCAAGCGTATGACGAGCGTGTTCTTACGACTATTTGGATTTCTCTTTCTTCGATTCCCGGTTGTCCTGATTCCGCGGTCGTAATCTTCGAAAGAGGAGCTACGACGCGATGATGACTTTTGAAATGCCTTCTTTATCATCGACTTATCCTTGTCGTTTCTCTTAACGCACGGATCATGAAATGTCTGCCGCATATATGCGCCGCATAATGCCCGAGAGAGAGAGAGAGAGAGAGAGAGAGAGAGAGAGAGAGAGAGAGAGAGAGAGAGAGACTCAACGTACCTATACGGCGTGACGTACCGAGGGCGCAAATGTCATATCAGAACATTAGCATCAGTCTGCAGGATGCCTGATGATT
Source organism: Temnothorax longispinosus (assembly GCF_030848805.1). Lineage (NCBI taxonomy): Eukaryota > Metazoa > Arthropoda > Insecta > Hymenoptera > Formicidae > Temnothorax > Temnothorax longispinosus. The sequence continues at coordinate 13,594,157 of NC_092368.1, forward strand.
TTCGACATCACGGAAACATTCGCCACGCTTATCTCCTGGTACTACGGAATCTTAATACGCGATAAAAGTGAAGTAAATTTGAAGGAACTACAATATGATATAGTAGAAAATTCTCCAGACTAGCAATTTGCTTTCATTTTTATACTTATGAAGCATAGAAACAGATTTTATATATACCAACTCATTATTTATACAGAGATGTATATAGTCAGTATTTATAAGTTTTAAACAAGTTACGGTGTATCTATGTAAAAGTACGTATTTTCTAAATTATTATTGTTTCAATTAATAATTATAATTGCTTTAATATCTTTCTGCATTTCTTATTTTACATCGCATTTTGCACAATTAACACTATTAGAACTACCAAGGGGGTCTGTTTAACATTTTTCCTAATAATTATTATTCATTTTTGAAACATTACTTTCTGAAAATTTCTCCGATTTTTATTGAAATATACAGATAATTAATTTTATAAATTTATTTTCTCTTTATCTCTCTTTTTTTCTCATTTAGATAGGATTTTTACTTCTTAGTAGAAATAGATATAAGTTAATCTTTAGTAGCTGAGTTAAAGTATTTCGCTTATCTAACCTTAGCCATAGATGTGATATTATTTGTAACTCTGGGCTCAAATTTTTAGCAGGATACACAGTCATGTGCTTGTAGTTTAGCCTCGCGATTATTTTGCATGCATGCTGGAGAGTAAATTTCACGAAAGGGTTCCAAGGAAGTAGGTTGGGATTTGAATTTAAACGAGGAACCCCTATCCACTCTCGGTGTCGGTGTCGAGCTTTCCGGTCGCTTCCATGCGCGCGGGCGACAAGTACCGCCGAAAATTATTTTTGGCCACATTGGAGAAAGCAGCTTATTCCGTTGCAGCGTTCCATGTAAAATAGCGCGGATATATGTGTGAGACAGAGCAGAATACATCGTGAAATTTAAGAATCGATAAAGGAGCAAGCGTTTCATCTTTCGACAAGTGATCCAAATAGATTCTTCCATGGCGATAATTTGATCTGCAATAGTATTTAAAGTTAAATTCGATCCGACGAGTTATTATTGCCCGGCGATGAAACCAACTTAATTTGCAAGCTTAATTAGCTAAAAGTACGATCTTGTTATTTCGTTTACAGTATTTCTGTAGCTTTAATCTGAAAACTCCTTACTTTGCCGTGTTAACTCCGTAACAAGGTCTTTACTTAAATTTTCGTTAAGGAAAAGTTGCCCCTAATTTTATTCAACGGAGCATCTTTACTGAAAATGTTCGCAGCTCGCGAGAGAAATCTAGCGTTAGCCGGAGTCCTTCGTTTCCTATTTCTCCGCTGCAGTTCTCAAGTTGCAGCGCGGTGTTGTTTTAGAGGTTCTAGATTTTAGTTTAGTCGAGTTTCAGGATGTTGCTCTAAAGTTTACGGATTCTTGACGTATCCTTTTACGGATCTCCCTTTTCCCGTGAAAGTTTTATTGTGGCGCGAGAGGACAATGTACACGCGATTCACGATCTGCGGTCAACACCGTTTGGTTAGAATCTAGTTTTCTTCTATGTCGTTTGCGCAATTCTCTTGGCAAATGTCGACGCGAGTATTGTTGTAGAGCGCGATAAATTCTGATAAGAAAGATATTAAAGGACGACGGTAAAAACGGTGAAATTAGCTGAGTGCATGTCGCGCTATAACTTTTCATCCTTGACCTCTTGCTCGCCAACGATTTACTATCATCCGTTACGTTTTCTTTCTTCTCGGCTGGCGCATTTAGCACCGAAATGAGTGAAGCAAAAATTCATGGGCTCGTTAGAAACATGGCGCAAAAATTTTGCGGCAATGTTATTTTATGTTACCGCGTTTCCTTCTTACGACGTTTTGTTCGACCAAGAAATATTCATTCGACGACAAGTTGAAATTAATACCTATCGTTCGTCCCGCTTCGAAACCGAGCGCTGTTCGATATAATTCAATAGAGATAGTTTCGTATGCGCGCGCACGCGCGCGTCTGTGTTTTTGTGTTATATTTTAACTGAATTGAATTAAATATATCAGTATGCCGCGGTGACAGACAAATATTGAATTTAATTTTATATTCTATTCCATATTCCATAGAGAGCGAAATTTTTAAATAAAATTTTTAAAGTGCCGCAATATAAGATGCATAAAGAAGGTACAAACGAAATAGGTAAATAAAAAATAAGTAAAATAAATATATAAAAGACGCGTGGAGAAATAAATATTATATATATTATTGAAAATATCGACTCATGTCAATCCATAGAAATACGATTCTACGATATCAAAGGTTTATGGAAGCACGTATTTTTACTTCTATAACAAAATGGGGAACTATAATACGAGTCCGTGAAATAAAATATTTATGAATATCTATGCTCTGGAGATCTAATTGACAGAATTGTTCTGAGAACATTTTTAAATGAGAGAAGTTAAGTATTAAACTTGTAGAAAAAAAAACTGGGATAATGATCTGGAGTAGTGAGCTGTAATATCAAAAAACTTTATATCGAAGATAAAATATGATTAAATACAGAAATGACAATGTATGGGATTGAAGAACTGTACAAAAAGCATGTAGATTTACAGTGTCATAAAAATATGCAGTATCAGAAATATACTGAAGATGCCTATGTTGTCAAAGATTTATTTTGCCAAAAAAGTTTCTAATGCCACAAAGATCTGTGACGCGATGCGTTTCGGGAGCATGCAGCCACGCGAGAGTGCATTACGAGACAACAGTTGAATATTGAATTTGACGCAACGCCGTGCTCAAATTGCTTTTCAACGGGAATTTCTGGTTACATCTCAGTTCGGAAGCACGAAACACGTATTCGGGTAATTGACAAGCGTGCGGAGAGCTTCTCGATAATTCGACGGGCTGCGCCAAATTCGCACATGCACGTGCCGAGTAAAGGTAAACGATGTACACAGTGTCCCCCGATCTGCATTTAATTACGGCTAATCTCATTGTTGAATAAATAATGAAACGTCAGCGTTCAGGGATAACTAGGACAGTTTATTTTATGTGCTCGATAAAATGTACACAATTATGAGTTTTCAACTATAATGTTTTCAACTATATCGTGTTTTCAACTGTATTGTACATTGAATTACAATATAGTTACAATAAGCTATACAGTACCCTAACAGCAAATGCATATTCTCTGAGAATGATGTTTAGAGGATATCGTAAAGTATAAGATATTATAAGGATGTTCTCAGTATATTAATATTAAATATATCCTTAGTATATTCTATAGATATGCAGGATATTATTGTCGTTAGGGTATAGTTTTCGCGTTTTTTCTGGATTTACAGTAACATCGGTAACATCAATATTAATTCCATTTATCCTTATTAGTCTTAGCGATTCTATACTCCTGCGAATTCCGACAATGATTTGCATCTGCAAAAGGAGGAGCGACGACTTATTCCTATGGGAACATAATTCGTCTGCCTTGGCGGCGAAATTTGTTCGTAGGGACGTTACTATCCTGAACTTTAGAGCAAGTTTCACAAAAGACTCATGGGTAGTACAAGAGAGGTCTTAAGGGGGAGCGCGAGGTTACCTCCTCCCGGCTTCCGCGGATGGAGAGGATGGACGTATTGTCCTAAAATGCATCCTTTCCGAAGTATAATGCTTAAAGAGCTATATGCACGTGCGCGTAGATAATTCACCTACGTTTTTTTTTTGCGCGCTGTAAAGCGGGTATATTAGCAACAAGTTTATTCCTCAAGGAATCTGAAATTTTTTTTCATAGGAAAAGTTTAATAGAGTTTACTTATCGCGAATAGTTATCGCAAACTTTCTTATAAAAGAAAAATCACAAATTAAAAATAGAAAGTAAACACAATGTTTATTTTAATACAATTACAGAATACAATCTCTATCAAAATTATCGATTTAAAAAATATTAATATTATTCTGTAAATTGTAAAAGAGAAAAATATATATTTAGATAAAAAACATTTAATATTCTTAATATAATAGATATTAGTTATATAAAAATTTTTGAATAATTGATGTAACAATATTTGTAAAAAATTGATTAGTGGCGTGTCTATTTCTACAGATTAAACTATTACTTGGTTGAGTTTTTGCATTCATTCCACCTCCATCACATAAATTTCAACTGGACGTAACGATCTTCATTGATTTTCCTCGGGAATATTACCATTGATGCAAGCAAAGAGAAGGGCGTTCGTGCGTATCGGGAGCGACATTGCTCTAGTTGCAAGGTGGGGGGATGAGGGAAGAGGATGTCGCGGTGTAGAGGCACTCTACTGACGGATCCGCCAAGAGAGTACGAGTTCAATTTTCCAATTTCCCGGACTGTCACTCTCCCCCTCGCGGCCGTTCGCCCGGAATATTTCCTCGATTTGCCGGCACCCGAACGCGACGCCGTGCCACCCCTCCCTCTCTACCCTCCCAACACCTCGCGTTTTCAGTTATTTAAGATTCCCGCGGACGCTCCGTCTTCTGTTTTAAAAATCACTCCCGTTCGCTTAGTATGCCGGGACGGCTCGTGCTAGTCGACTGTGATATTGCCTCGGCGCGCTATCCGCCCCCACCCTCTAACCCCTTCGTGCTCTCCGCCGACGTTGCCGTCCCCATCTTTCATCCAACCCCCATCGGCCTTGTCTCTTTTCGTTTCTTCGTCTCTCGGCTTTTACTCATTCGATCCCGCATACCCGGGATCCCGGAGGTTCTTTCCCGCGAGTACCTAGATACCAATATAACTATATATATATCCTTGGCCTCTTGCACATTTTAAGCCCTCTCTCCGAATTCCAAGATTTAAGGATTTGCGAGATACTTAATTCTTGGACACCGAAATTCCTGGAAGTCTCGGAAGATATATCGCGCGAATTACATATTGAGATAATACACGTTACAATGAAATATCGCGGAAGATAATTCGCGAGACGTGAAATTTCCCTATGGTATCAACTATTTTAAACACGCGAGAACGTTATTAAGCCAGCGGCAAAAAATTCTTGATACTTAGCGCAGTACTTTAGCAAGTATCCGTAAGTTTAAAAGAAAAAGCGTTAGACGGCGAGAATATTTCTTGAGATCGATCCCCGAGAGAAAGTATCTGATAGCTTTAATTATGTCACTTATCCGCAGTTACGACATTTTCCGATAATTACCAGAGAATCCATAGAGCGTGTCTTACAAAATAAAAGAAGTCGAGGGGGAGGTATCGATGAAACAAGCTAGACAAAGTTTCCCAGGGGTCAGGTTAAAACTCGGTGATTCGGTAACGATTTGATCGAAACTGCCTTTAATGAAATTAGCTTATTATTGCTGCTTTTACCATGCCTCATGAAAATAATGTCCAATTGTGCCACCGTGACACCGACAAAGTTTCGAGTTATCCGCGTCTCTTCGTCTTCTCGCAAAAAGCTATTGATAATCGATATTCACTAAGGAAACAGCATGAGAAATTACACTTGTAAATATTTTACGATGGTGAATAAAAACCCACCCGGTCGTTCTTATTTTTATTCCGCCGGCATCGACGCACGTTTATGAAGGGGCTGCTTCAGAAACTAACAATTCTGTAGGATTATGGAATTGGAAATTCTTGGAAAGCTAGAATTCTATAAATTTCAAGGATGTAAAAGATGCAATATGGATATAATCAATATAGAATATTGAAAATAGATATAAAAATTTATGGAGCTAAAAATGCGTGTTTTCAAGTAGAAAAAAAATATAACAGAATATAATTTAAAAATTTAAAGTAGGGGAGACCGGGGCTAGTTGGTACATGGGGCAAGTAGGTACACGGCAATTATTGCAAAAGATAATATTGCATATATATTGCATATATATAAAAATATAATATTTCTGCAAAAACATTGCGATAATATTTCAATTAGTTATTTAAGGCTGAGTAGCGTATTTTTTACAAACAGAAAATATTTCTAGTTTTGTATAGCCAAAAGTAAAATAAATCAGTGATGTATTAAATGTTATATTTATAAATCTGGTCATTATATAATTCTAACTGTGTCTTTAAAATCATTACTTTAAACGTTAATAACTTCCAGTTATGTTAATGTCTTAAAACATTTCTTTGTTTAAACAATAATCAAAATATCTAAATATAGCAGGTCGGGGCTGGAGGTAGGTTGTTACTGCTGTTCTACTTATAATTTCGACCAACTCCGTCGATGTAACACATAACCTCGGCATAATATAGCGGTAGATATTTTAATCTTATGTAAGATTTCATCGTTAACGTCTCTTATTACATATCAGAACCAGTCAATACGGAACATCAGTTAAATTATATCTATATTATAATTTTGCACTCAATGTAAATGTAATGTAACACATATTGTTACATGTTGTTATTTCTCTTTAATAAATATATTATACTTTGAAAACTGGATCTTTCACAACTTAATCCAGTACTGTAACAACTTACCCCGTATATGGAGCTGGTTATTAGTTATTACAAATGTCGTCGCTTTATAATTGTTATTGGTGCAACAAAATTAATTATACTATTCAGTTAAAAAAACGATTTTTGTGTTGTATAAGCATGCGGCTATTGAAAAATTCTTTTGCGGGTTGTATTCCATTTATTATATAGTTACGTGTAAAAAAATCTTAAAAAAGTGTACCAACACTAGCCCCTACTATGCAGAAAATTGATTTAATTAAAATACAAATATTGGAAAGTGCAAATTAAGATTAAAAAATAAGACCATGTAGAAAAAAATACAATTTAAGAAATTAGAGAATTAGAAAAACCAATTCTAATTCTCTAGAAATATGATTTCAATAGCCAAAAATTTCAAGCATTTAAGATCTAAAAGTGGCATAGCCTTTGATTGATTGAAATAAAACTCGGAAATTTAGTTAGTTAATTTCTTATATTCCCGCATTCATATTAAAAGACGGAAAATTGAACAAATTTGATCAAGGTTAATAACTTAAGTTAAATCTGGAGAAACGGCATCGGCTATCCTTGTCCCGGGGTAATTCCCGTGATGAGAGCTGTACGGTAGCGGAAAGTTACTTTCATTTAATTGGGTACAGGGCCATCGAGAAGTTCTTCATCGTGATGCCGATAGATTCTCTGCCGCGATAGCGGAGTTCCAGCCGGTATCTCTGCAACTCGACTCACTGACAGGAGTCTGACGAAACGTGACGGGCTAAAATCCAATTAGCGATAATTAAGGTTTCCACGCGACTTCGCCCTAAGATGCTCGCCGAATTTTCTCGCTCTTTCGGCTCGATTAACCTCTGTAACAGACACCAAAGACATAATTATGATACGTACACCCTTGAGTCTCAATATTTGCACTTCGTATATTAATTCTGTCCTCTTGAAGCCTGACGCCGTTTTTCAATCTTTTTAGTTCAAGTCTTAGTTTCATAAAGTAGCTTCTATAATATGTGGAGATTTTGATATTAAATTTTAAATCTTCAACATTTTTAATTATCTAAAGTCGTAAATTTTTATATAGAATTTCTTATAATTTTTAATATTGACAGGTTTTTCAAAATTTACGATCCTAGCTTTATTCTAATTCTTATTTTAGTTATTTTATAAACTTTTTGTTCGATCTCTATCAAGTTTCTTGTGAATCAGACTATTGTGATGACACACGCGTCCTATTTCTCGGGCAAATTCTTTTTATCACAGCAGGGAATATTCCTTTATTGTCACAATAGGGAAGACTTTTGCGCATTAAGCAAGTAATAAGAAGAAGTTTTATTAGCTTCTCTGTAAGCCCTTTGCTAAGATACATAAAGATACTTTAATGGCTGTTCAATGAAGTCATTAATACGCCCGGAAAGCTGACCGACTTTCCCGGGCTTGAGGAATACTTATTCGTCTATGAATTTATAAGAAATCTAAAATAATAAGAGCTATTCCAACGTACTTTGATAAAAGGCTTCTCAAATTTAATATCCATGCAGGAGTAACTTTTCCATATATTGAAAAGTTTTAAGAACAGCCGATAATTAAAACTATTATTTACTTGAAAGATGTTAACACTTTTGTCTTTCCGCAACGGAAATTTCTATATTGAAAATTTGACGGAAATAATACTGTGCGAGTGCTCCCGTAAAATGATAGAAATAGAAGTAAATTGTATATGCGTGATACCGTAGACGATGAATGACGCAAATTCGGAACACGAAACCGCCGTGACTCCGGCAATTTGTTTGTTTTATGGCTAGCCTCGTGGCAGATTCGCGTTGCGTATTATACAATGCGTTTGTCGCTGGAAATTCCGCATGCCGTCACGGCAAGACGAACGGAGGCGTCAGCCGTGGGGCGCATTAATAACGACTCACGCTGGATAAAAAAAAGCGCATATTTTTTCGATCACGTCGCAGCTTAATATCTCCGTACATTTCTATGCAACTACGCGCGTACTGGTTCTGTAACATGTACGGTAACATGTAACGGATGCACGAAATATCGATAGAAAAATCGTATTTAAAGTACATAATTGCATGACAAAAAGTTAGGGCCAAAATTCATAATTGTCAAATAAAACAAAATTTTCAAATTAGATAGACTTAATTCTTAATTTTTTTGTAAGTAGAATACCGCAAAACGCGCGTCATTTATTCTCAAGCATTAAACATTTTTAATAACATGTATTAGAGGAAATGGTAATGTGGAACTCTATTTTGTTTTTGAGCGATTTCTTGTAAATTATAAGATTAATTTTTTTTATTCCTAGTATGCTTAGATTCCTTAATTATTCTATTGACAATCCATTTCTAACTTTTAATTTATAATTCTTTATTACTTATAAGAAAAGAGCTGTATAAAGATTATCGAAAAGTGAGCAGTTGAGTCACGATGCGCTAGTAATATGGATGTTGCTATTTTTTTAATGCGAAAAATTTAAGAAAAATTTACAAAATATTGAATGCTTTTTAAAAAAGTAATCTATTTAAAACAAAAACTATTGTGAAAGAATTAAATACTGAAATAATGAAAAATAGGTTGTTTTATTAAAAAAGATTATTATATAATAAAAAAAATTGAAAAAGAAAATTCATTTTCTTTTGTCTATTAGTAAAAATCACACGTATTCTTTTTTCTCTGCTTTTGCACACTCATTGTGAACCCTGCAGAGACTACATTGAATCCACAGACATTGACCCAGCATCTTGATGGTCCATAATACAAATATTGCCATCTTGAAAAACAATAATATAGCGGCTACAGCAAAAGGAAAAAGACTATGAAGAATATTTTTAAACACGTGGAAATGTTAATTAACATTATATGTTAAACTTCTAGCTAAAAGTTACCTGTTACAAATAAACATGCAGAGTTTTACGTATCTTTCAAAGGTTTGTAACAAAACAGAAATAGGTTAATTAATCTACCGCCATTAAAGAATTAATGAACCTAGCGCTCTCACCGTCTAGAGAGCAACCTAATACTCCTAAACAAGTTCTAGTTGTCACCCTTAAAGTACAGCTATAAGTCTTCTTGAGATATTGAGGGGGTTCCATATCAGCAGCAGGGTTTTATATTACCACCTTCTTCTCTATCAAATTTAATTTTTACATTTATTTAACGTCATGCATCAAGATAATCAAAATCACGATAACCTGTCATTTGTGAGTTGTCAAACATGATTCCCGCGCTGACAATTACTGTCGAAGCGAACCAAGCGAGAGAACCGATCAGCATTGCGGAGAAAGGGGGAGGGGCAACAATGAATTCAATTTGATTTAATATGGCTTTTTTAAGAGTGGATATAATAAACAATCAAAGTTTTTCCTCTTACTGTATAACATGTGTGTTGATATTCAACATCTTTTTATGACTTGTAAGAAAAATGCTCGCGTTTGTATATTCGGAAGAATTTTGAGGAGATTTCTCATCTGGAGATACGCTTCAATCGCTGAATCCTTGGCTCATCAAAATTCTCAGAATTTTGGTATCTACTTTATTCTACGTCGATATGATGTCTACATAAGACTGAATGCTGCTTAATATTGAAAAGAGCAGCCGATATCTGCTGCGCTGTATCGACGAGCCCCGGCCCGGCGACGCAACTACATTAAAGATGCTCGTGGGACATGGCGAAGTTTCGATACTCGTCCAAACGATCGTCCTCCTCAGCGTTTCTAGTAAGTGTCACGTCCCGGAAGCAATGCCCAGAATTATTGATAACCAATTCCTAGTTAGATCTAGTGTCCCGTGAGAACGGGCGCGAGGAGAGGGTAGCTTTTCAAATTGCGCTTTGAATCCTCGGGATATACTCGGGTACCCGTGGTAATTGGATTCCTGGGTCATCAGATCCCCGAGTTCTTGTACACCTGGGAACGGGTCCTCGGGCACTCACTCTCAAGTAGGACCTACGAGGAGGAGTCGTCAATTTTCCCCACATTCTTAAGTCTTCCCTCCAAAGAATACCATCACGGAACGTATACATTTTCATTATGCGCAACAATTTGCGCTCGCTATTTCTAACGTAAATAAGAAGAGAGGAGGGCACGTGTGTAGAATAATTACACGCAAGAATACGACACGAATAATGGAACACCGAAATGACGTTGATCGGATTTAGGTGGACATTGCAAGAAAAATTGAGAGAATGTAGCTACAGAATATTTCGTGAAAGTATCGCAAAAGAATCGATAGCGAAAAAACGCGGCGGAACGCGAGCGAGAGGGGACTCGTTACGATAATTGGACTGGCGTTAATTTATTTTAGCGAATCTACGAAGCGGCACAGCCGACTCGGCAGCACACCAAATAAGTTTTAATTTGTATAACGAATTTCTGTCTCCTATATTGTAGCGTCAATGAGATACAAGAATATACGGTCCGACACAATACCAAGCAATTACCATCAGCTCGTCCGAAAAGTTTAAGTGATGTCCTGCGTTAAATATTCATTTATAATTGAGGGTGACGAAGATCTATTTGCCTCGCAATTTATTTGCCCATCTATTCAGTTACTATTGGTAAAACTAGATCGCAGATTTCTTCTAATTATGAATATTAAAATGTGGAACGAGCGCGACGACGAAATTACGAGCCGCGGTAATTTAATTAAGGTGGAAATACTCTTGCGATGAATAAAGTTAATTAAAAAATTATATTCTCGTCCCGCGCAAATTGTACATACAATAATTTTATTCGACAATTTATTTTATACTTGTAATATCATATATTCTATCTTTTTTAATTTCTTTATAACAATCCTTCAAGTTTTAGGTTATACCCTTATACATTTCATGAAGCAGCGATAATTTTTGCACTCACTCAAGCAGAATTACATCAAACACGCTGGATTACAACGTTTCATAACTCCTCTTTCCTCTTTATCCTTTGTCTATCTACATGTTTTAATCCTTGAACGGTATATACACCATGACTTTCATAACTGACGTTTCTTTGGGGGTAGGTTTCCACAATACCCTTTCTTATCAATTCCCTCAAGATCACTCGCAATTTCACCCGAAACAACCAGCCCGCGCTCGCAGGGTGACACGGGCGACATTATCGTTACGGCGTTGTTAAAAAACGTGAAAAAGCTGTCTGTGACGTGTCCCGCGGGAATCCACGTCCCGGAATGACAGCGATATCACCCATGGAGAAGCTAATCGTTGGAAAGCGGGATATCGCACCCGGCGTGTCAGGCATGTGCTAACGCAAGTGACATCGTCGTCGTCCTGGGATGAATTATGCGAACTTGGCGGGATCCTAAATCGGGGGGACGGGGAGATCTATCCTTGCAAGTGCAACATGCGGAGCCATAAACCATTCATCGGTCTCCGCGTGCTTGGAACCGCAGATAATGCATCGGACGCGAGTGAGCGAGCGAGCGAGGAGCGAGCGATCTGCCGAGCGGCGCGGGAATCGGCGCGATTGAACGCGCCGTCGCGCCAGGTCGATCGATCAATCAACGTTAAATGGCCATCAAATGGCCTCGTGAATTTGTACGCAGCGAGGCTGCACGGCCGCGAATTTGTAAGCGTGGACAGCTGCAGTGCGTTCCGATTCGTTCTGTACTTGCCCGTTCAATTTGCAGAAAATTTTATTTGAGAATGATTTTTCAACGGACGCCATTAATCCGCGCTATTACTCTAGCGAGACTGCAAGAATTTCATTAACTCAATCGAAGTGAATTTGGTGATATCAAATTTGCATTGTTTGATCTAAATAAGTAAGATTGTTTCGCTTTTTAGTTTCTTCTTTAGTTAATTTTACATGGATTTAAGTTTAAGTTGCCTTGAAGAAAAAAGTTACATCGCCTTGAATTTTAAAATTAATGTTAATTTTAATATCTTTAAATATTTACTAAATTTAGTTAGCTCAAGAATTTAGTTAAAGCTTAAGAAAGTTAAATTAAATTTGGATTGTGTTAATAAAATTTCAAGTTTCTTTGATGGATTAGATATTAATAAATGTTAGTATGTTTTACTCCAAAAGCATTTCACGTAGAAAATTGCAAACTTTATGAAAAAAAATTATAAATTGCAATTAAATTTTTATTAGAAAAACATCTACTGCAAAATCGGGAGAGAAAAAGGAAAAGCTGCGGCTTCTAAATCCTTAAATCAAGAACGAACAATTAGCTTCTAAGGTGGTCTCGTGCGCCCGTAGTTGAAACGTCTGACAGCGTTTCGCCATCAGTTTTAGAAGCAAAAACTGGATAATAAGGTATAGACGTTGCTTTGAGGTTGCGGTTGACAGAGCCCGGTCGCCTGTTCGTCCCTTAGTTTCCCCTCGGTGTAGTAACGGCAGTTGCGATAGTAATCGAGGAGAAGTTTGCCCGGCCCGCTCGCTTTTGAGGGGGTGCATGTGTACTCGGCACTCGGATCGATCTAAGAAGGAAGAGTCGAGACATCGCGGGAGAAGCTCTCTGAGGTCGATGGTCCATTAAATGTGGATCGGACCACGAGCCAAATCGCGCACTGAAGACGTCGACGGAGCGCTGAAATTACGACGTCGTTGTCGCAGGACTTTATTAACCCTTCGCGGTCGTCCGTAAAAAGCGCGATCGTTGGATCGTCGCAACATTTGTTTTCAAACACCGCCAGATCGCTCTGCGCTTCTGTATAACTTTAAACGCAAACAATTTCTCAGCAAAACAACGAAACATTATTTTTTTCGTCCTACCGCGATATACCCGCAATGTTATCTCATAAGGACTGTTATTTGTTAGCTAATAGCTGTTTCCCGGTATACATTTTAACGCTAGGAAATATGAATGGCGACCGAAACAGCACATGGTTACCGCGCTGGCGGTCGACGGCGCCGTGCATTAATTGGCGAATCAACGCGTGTTACATGTATCATATATACGCTCCCCCGCAGAATTTAATTACGGTTCACTAACGTCCTATACTGTTTTTTGAAGCTGTACGCGTATATAATGCAGCCCCGAATTTGTACTGTCGCGCGGATCGTGTTGCAACACTTGCAACGATGTTACGTCCGACAGGGAATTGTATTTTAGAGCACGCGGCTCCCGGCCGCGTCGCAATTTTTTTTAAACCGTCTGGACACTCGACATATCCCCGCGCGCCTGTGTGCGTGCGCGTGTGTAGCGTAGCGCGCGTGTTAGCAAATTTAAAAGTACGCGTTCCGACACAAAGTCGGACGTACGACTCGACGCCGCCAAAATGGCCGTTCGTGTGTCCGGCAAGAGCGATTTTTCAGTGGAAAATTTTATTTGCCAGAAACTGTCGCGCGCGCGTACCTCAAAATGCTCGAGCAAATTGAAGCGCCTCTCGGGAACGATGATTTACGACGCTTTAAGAATTCGAAGACGGCGCCCATTACACCGAATCAAAGAATAAGAAAAGAACAAGCTTTGAATCATCCTGTATAAAGCGCGAATTACCCAAGAAATTAGTCGTGCGGAAAATGTGACCTGTATTCACTTGACTATTGCAGCCATCTTTAGATCGATGATTCTCTTTAGAAACGCAGTTGCCCGTTAAATGATGCATACGTGCATTCATCAAGGTTCCATAAATGTGCCGCTTTTTAAACCTTATTATACTCCGCAAATTACCGCAACCATCGCGGCTTCTAATTATGGAAGCTTCTTTAATAACAATCGTTTAAGTTAAAGAAAAAAAAATTTAATAGCTGATTGTATTGTCGAACTAAATATGTATTTATGTTATTGTTTTCCTTAAATTCTTAATTAATTCTTGTTTACTCTGGTTTTGGTATATCTTTATATATAAAACAAAGTCGGGTTAGTTACACCATTTATAACTCAAGAACGGCTGGGCCGAATTTTTACCACAAGTATATGAAATAGGGGTAGAATTTTCCGGAATAGCAGAATAACTAATAAAATATCGAAAAAATTCACGTAAAAAAAAAATTAATCTAGAAAGATATCCAAATACATAGAAAAAATACATAGAGGGAGGGAGAGAGAGAGAGAGAGGGAGAGAGGGAGGGGGAAAGAGAGAGAGAAAGAGAGGGGGATAAAGAGAGAGAGGGTGAGAGAGGAGAGGAAGAGAGGGAGGGGGAGAGAGGGAGGGGGAGAGAGAGAAAGAGAGGGGAGAGAGAGAAAGAGTGAGGGGGGAGGGGGAGAGAGGGGGAGAGAGGGGGAGAGAGGGGGAAAGGGGGGAGAGGGGAGAGGGGGGAGAGAGAGGAAGAGAGAAAGAGAGAGGGAGAGAGGGACTATTTGCGTGTCTTATCACTACATTCATTACTGTTAGGCGGTACGAAGTTCGCCGGGGCAGCTAGTTATTCATGTTTTAAAATCTATAGAATTTAATAACGCACAAGATTCTGATATCTGAGTCGAATTCTTTTAGTTATCGATTCTTATTCGTGTGTAGTTTTGCTATAGATGATTTTGAAATCATCTAAGTTGAAGATAAGAGAAAAATCCGTAAATTTATCTCTTGTTAGATAAAGATGATTTTGCTTTTAATTAATCTAGATGAAAAATGATATTATTATTGCGATTTATCTAGATATTTTTTATATAACTTTGTGTTTATGAGATTATTCATAAAAATTGATATTAAAATTTATATAAAAAGAATTACACAGATTATAAAAAGGATATTAAAACAGCACTCGCAATTTTATTTCAAGTTTTTATTTCTCAAAAATAAAAGTCAAATGTTTTATCTAACAAGCGATTTCAATTGGACACACTTATTTGCTGTGCTAAACTAGGCGCTCTATTGGCACTGACGATAGCAGGAATGTATTATATTTAAGATTTCAATATTTGTAAAATTCATAAGAGATTGGAGTTCCTCCGATTTAGATTCCAAATCTGCTTCGATGTTACCACTAATAGCCATTTGCTTATTATTCTCATTTTATTTTAATATCGCGGAAGAAATCTTTCTCTCCGCTTCTATTTGAAGTTGATCTATTTTCGAGATTTTATAATAACATTATTTTAGAATATTTTAAAATAATCTATTTCTTTCAAAAATAGATCTTTACACAACTTTATACATTTAACGTTTTGGAATCCAATTTAAATTTAAATCGCGGTAAAGAAATAATTGAAAGAATGAGAATCCTACTATCTTAGATAATTTTTAGATAAGATGATTTTTCATTTGAAATAAAGAGAAATATACTTTATACTTTTTTTATCTAAATAAGATTAACATGATCCTATTTCTTCTTCAGGATGATCATCTAGACGCACTGGCAAACATGTTCGTATGATTATTACATTTGTGATTTCAAGCAAACGTAAACGTAAACTTTTCCTACGTTATCCTTTACTTATCAGAACTACATATAAACTCCAAGTTAATAGAACGTTGTCAAAGAGACAGGAATGACAGGGAATCGGCAATGGCAGTCGTGGAAGGTGGCGTTTATATTTGTGCCCGGTCTCTTTTAGGACTGCATGTTGTCTAAAATGAAATCGGTCCCTCGATGCGCTGTCGATCGCCTACCATTCGCGTGCATACGTATACCTCGCGTTTCCCGTATTCCCTATAATAGCCGGCGCGCATCGAGAAAGCCCGAACGTAGGCATACAAAAGAGGACATAACACGCGACGTTTCGTGAATTTCATTACCGTCGCCTAGCAGCAAAAGCGTGTGTTTTCCATCCTCGATCTCCCGTCAATGCATTGCTACCCGCAGTTGTACGTATCGTAGCGAATCGATAATGCTCAGTTTCGAATACCGCCACGAGACGCTTGTTTCCACAAAAATATCTATCGTAAAACGGTATTTTATGCGCCAAATTGTAGGTATACGATAGTATCAACAATGTAACATGGAAATAATTTTCTTCCGTTTCCTTCTACTATAGATAGAACGCATTTGGATTGTTGCTCAATGTTAATTTGCATATAAGAGAATGTACTTCGCCAAAAGAATCTTTTACCTCCCGGCATACTCATCCCATCCTATTTTATAACTTCCCGGTCATGAATAAAAGTATGTATAATTTATGTAGTTTGCATTAGCGATATCGATATCTTCCGCATCCTATCGGATGCAAACGAATTTACCTCATAGAGGGCTAGACCCTCCGAAGTTCTCTAAAGGAATAGCGCTCGTAAAAGTCCGGAGAAGACCGCAATCATAAAAATATAAAGTAACTCCACTTTACGGGACGCTTACGAAATAAAAGAAAAAACATACATAATAAAAAAAACTTTGCCAATCGGATGAGCTCGGATATCATTCCGTCATCCATTACTTCCGGCGGCAAGGTCGCTGCCTTCGACTTCCAAAGTTCAGCTCGCAACGCGAACATTACTTAAACGGACGTCTGCGATTAATGAACTCGATGTTACCTGTGTACATGGGGGACTAACACGGACGCGCGGGTGTACTTGTGTGTGTCGTGTTGCACTCGACAGGGTCGCCAGAGAGTACCGGCACGGCACGTTATCGATTAGATAGCCGATAAAACGAACGCGGGCGTTCATGGGCTCGCGCATATACGTGCGCGCGCGAGCGTGTGGGGACGTGTGTGTATGTTCGTACAACGGCCTTCTTTAGCACTTTGTACGCTGGAAGCTGCTCGGAGCTTGATCGAACGGCGATGCCCGTTGTCGCTGATGTACGTAACCTTGCCAGGAGATTGATTAAATTGCGAGCTCGCGTTTTTTCAAGCCTCCTCCCAAGCTGATTGCAAACTCCCTTTTTAGCTGGCGACCAACTTCCTAGGATTTTAAATCACTGCTGCTCAAGGAAGTTAGGGTATCCTCTCTTTCATGATTAAACGTCCGCTCTAACAATTTAACGGAAATCAGGTCCGATGGTGTTAAAAACATTTGAAGTAATTAGAGAGTTCGCTTTGTATTTTTTTTTAAGTCAGAAATTAAACTCAATTTATTAGAATTACATAATTACAATTGTTTGAATGAGTGCGGAAGTTATTTCTCAAGAAACGACGTTTCCGGCAAACTATACGATATACTTGAAGATATATGTAACGTTGAAACGATGATGTAAGATAATGTAAATATACTTGGATTGGAGTACTTCGGATTCTATATTTTCCTTGCAAGAGAGAAAAAGAGTAAAGATGAGCGAGAGCAAATATCCTCGGCACGCTTCGCGTCTCGGATATCTCCGGTGGCTCGCAGGGGCTCGCAGACGTCGCGACTATTATTTTTGACAATTCTCGCTTCAACTCGATTTCCTACGACTGCGTTACCTAGATTCAGTTTCTTCTTTCTCGGACGATTTATTCGCAGGATAAATTCTTAGGACTATGATCTATACGTTATCCGGCTGCGTAAAGCGGGTAACCTTAAAAGAAGGTTACCGAAGTAGGTAATCTCTATTCAGATCGCTACATTCCCCGGGTGCACATTCCATTTACACATCGTAAATTTCAGGGAGGTGCACTCCTTCGCGATATCCGCGAAGAACGTTACTTTCGGCGTTTCCGGAACCGTGTCTGAAGTTTTCTCTCTCATCCACCACTCGCGGAGATGTTGAAATACTTTTCAACAGTGTTCCAACGCGGAAGACTGATTATTCGACTCAATGTACCGTTGCCTTTGCCTGAAATTTCACGCCATTGTTACAAACTGGGGGTGATTCGCGGATCATCATTTAACCGACTTCTCATCAGCCTTCAGCGCATGCGGCAATAATTCCGCGATTTATATTCGGGATTTGGAATGATCTTCCCCGGCGGTTTTATACCGCCGGATTTTAAATCCCGAAAGAAAACGCCTTATCACTGGCGCGCCGATAAAAAAAACCCGTGGCCGCACCCGCCGCGAGAACACGAGTTTAAATTATACGTTTCTCGATACGATCTGTGTACGCGAAAACGCGCGCGGTTAAGACCCGCGATACTTACCGCGCGAAAAGACATCTCTTTTTCAGGCGGGATAAAATGCAAGTTAATTCAGACATTCGGATGATAATAAACCGCGCGATTTACTCCCGCGCGAGATTAAAGCGCTCGTATATGCGCGCCGTCTTCCGCGCGGAGGACACGGAGGGGGATCCTGTAATTTTAGTCGCTCGCTTTCGTCTAGCCGGGTTCCGTCTAAACCAGCCCGAAATCGCGGACACCGAAATTAAAGTAACTGCGTGCTCTTTTTCTAAGGGCCGACGTTTACGACGGCAGGATGCGCGGCGACCGCTCGGATCGTAAAAAATTCAAAGCAACGGAGCATTTTGAATGAAGTCAAACGCGCTTTCACGATCGTTACCGCGCCGTTGTCGGACTGCATCCTTCAATGATACGACCGCGGAAATCATGATCTCTTGCTAGGAACTCCGGATTCTCTGCAGCCAGCCATGAATGTGAATACAACCTCGTAACTTAGTAACGAGGAATCTCTTTTGCAAAATTTTTTCAATTTGATAGCTTTGAAATAGGTAGAATTCTATCGACTTTCATGACAGTTACACTTAATCACGTAATATTAAATAGTAGAGAAATGAAATATTTGAAAATTAAAATTTAATCAAATAATATTAAAATTATGCGACTATTATTATTAAACGTTTATCTTCATTATTCGGAATTTTCTGAACGTGTCCTCTTTGTTCTTCAATTTAATTTTGCTGCAGGCAGAAGTCAGTTCGGATATTCCTCGACTCCGCGGATTGTGCGCTTCTTTTTAAAACAGGAAATAGCTGCGGCTTTCTCGTAAATTGGAGGACGTGGGGCTCGAGAGGCAAAAGCCGCGGTGGAACAAATTACTGCTAACATTACCGAAAGTGATCCGGGATGCATAAACGGACATGTTCCCGAAACCTCAATGGCACGAACCACCACAACGCGTACACCCCTCCGTCGCTCACGAACCCCCGATCGACGGACTCCGCCAGCGGACCGCAGATTCCGCTTTGCCCCTCGGAAGCGGCGAGCGAGTGTGCGAACGGAGATAAACCCTAATTTTTCACGTGATCAATTAGATCGCGTCGATCGAGGACGGACAAATCGCGATACGATAGCGTAGGGTGAGCAATGAGGCCACAGCCGGAGGATGCCGGAGTGGAGGAAAAACAAATCGACGTTGAGGGGGCGTCGGGACCGAGAGATAAATATACGAGATCTATCATGCTCAAGACCTCGATCTTCCACGATGGTGCGAAATGTGCAACCCGACTTCCGCAAGGTTACCGCAAATGCGGTAATATCTTTAACTTAGTTTTTTGAGAATACAGGTGCACTAAGGAGATCGAATTTGAACTACGTATAGAGGTAGAAGTGTAATTGAAAATAATTGAAAAGTCACGGAAATGTTCTTAGAGTCATATACCAGTTATTCTCTTTATTATTTTACCGAAATTTTTATTTCAATATATCTATACTTTCTTAAAAGTCGATTCTCTGTTCTTTTAATCCTTAGAATCAGTAGTTATAATTACTGATTCTTGGTACAAATTTTCATCAAGAAACAATAATGTGAAATTCATTACCAAAATTATAATATATATATATATTTTGCAAAATAATATTTTGTCGGATAGTATCGAATATATTTTTGCGCGATTCACATTCGCTCGATTGCTTGGTATCGTATATTTTCAAATATTCGCGAATACAATCGGAATTTTTCTCAAATTGTGATTCGCATCGCGTTACTTGTTACGTTAATTACAAAAACAAAACGTTTATCGGTAGCGGTTACAAAGCCACTAAGCCCCGGCAATAAAAATGTCTCCTGGGCAGCTTCATGCTTTGGTCAAAGTGCAGCTGCGGCACTAAACCGTACGTGCACTTAAAAGCGACGCTTAAAGAGAGCAAAGGGATGCCGGCTAAAAAGGCCAGGAAGCTCTCGGTGCAAAAAAGTGGGATAAATTGGGGCAACTGCTCGTAACGTTCCCTACATCGTATCGACAAGCGTGCAGCGAATATGTGTGTGCGATCGGCCGTGTCTATGTGAATGACGTATAACACACGAAGGATAAACCACGTCAAAGGATTCAACTTTTTAGAGAATACTACCCAGGCAATCGCGTATGTCATTACTCTTTGACCGTGCACCGCGATCTAACTTTTTCTATGTGTCGATCGAACGACATGGGGCATTCTTGGGATCCCTGTACATTCTTTTCCTTCTCATGGTCACTCCTTGATAATAACTGTCGATTTTTAGAGTAAAAGTTATTTTTGCGCCAATGTTTTCCCTTCTTTTTCTTTTAAATCTTGATTTGTTCAAAATATTAATGTCTATAAACGGTCTCGTATAAATTTTAGTTTCAAAATAAGTTTTTAAATAATAGATAAACTTTCTAATCTCAGATCACATAAAATCTTCTTATATCTCTTTCCATATTATATTCAAATACTAGGAATCTTCGACCTCGCAATATTTGAATTTTGGAACTTTAATTTTTTACTCTAGTCATCTTTATAAAGCTTTATACTGATGTTAAAAGCGCTTGGCCTTTAAAAGTCATAGATGATTCTCTCGAAATCTATTTCGCCGAAAGTGTCCGCTTCAATTTAAACGTCACCGAGCGGGAAATATCGCAGAAATTTTTGCGTTCGCTAAAACGAGAGGGAATTGGGGGAAAGGTTCTCCCCATTCAGCCTCGGCCATTCTCTCTTTGCCCGATATTCGGTATGCATAATCTAAGGATATCCACCTATAATCCACCGACGAAAAGCACTCCGTTGGCCGACCACCAAAGGGAGAAATGAGAATAATTTATATTCAAGTAGATGCGCACCTCGCCCCTCAGGCCTTTGGTCCTTGAATTGGATTTGTGTTTTGTCTCCGCGTGGTCAAATATTAATGTTGTCATAATGTTGGCATAAAATCGTCCCAGTCAAGGATTTACGTGCCAAGCATTTAAGTCATCCGCACTAATCTCCATCTTCGTTCTTCATTAAGGTCATTTGAGAAGATCTCCATTAACGATATTATCTCTCTGAACTATTTTCTGAGAGAATGATACGTGCACGTTTGTATGCGCGCATGTTGAAACTGTCTGCGTATAGCGGAAATTGAACATTGAGAACATTTAAATATTGAAATTTCCATTTTATTGGCGTTATATTTCTGTTGGTTTGACGATAAACATTTGCGCAAGTTTTACGAATTTATAAACAAAAGGAAATAAACTCTCCAACCTAAACGCAAAATTTGTTAACTGTATAATATTTGTATTTTCTGCAGAGCTGTAATATAGTATTATAAACCAACATCCTAGCTCAGACATTTCATGATGTACAAGATCTGTTCAAAAAGTTCTCGAACTTTGTTTCTATAATTTTTGGGGAATTACTTACGACTTATTCAGCCTCCTATCTGATGCGAAATTATACACTCTACTCCCAACACTGTTTCTACTTCTGGAAGCAGTCCTTTTTTTGGATCGCGCGTATAAGTTTGTCAGCAAATTTCCCTTGATGTCTTCAATCGAATCTTTGGTCTTTCAACTAAAATTCAATTTTAGAAAAAGAAAAAAGTCCCCGGGAACACAAAAAGGATCATCAAAAGAAAAATTTGCGGACGGACTTACTCACAATCTCGAAAAACTTGTACCGGGATTGGAAACGCGTTCCAGAAGTGGAAACGGCATTGAGAGTGATGTATCAATCAAGAAGGAACATATTTCAAAGGAGATAGGGCTGAATAAGTAATAACCTAACCTTAACCTAACCTAACTTAATTTATAAGTATGAGATTATACGCGACTGTGTAAGATATACAATCAAAGGGAGAAAACGCCGTAATCGGTCAGGACTGGATCTTGCTTGTCCGAATAATATATTAATTCTTGAGTGACTTTTTACGTACAATTCTTATGCCCTGGCAGACCACGCGCCGTTACTTTCGGACATAACGCAGTCTCAACCAAAGCCAGAACGATACAATCACACAATTAAATTGATATCAATTTAATTATATTAAATATACACAAGAAATTCGGAAACAAAAATGCGAAAATTACGATATATATATATATATATATGTATATACATTTTATTTGGGGTGTTATTTTTCGCAACATTTCCTCTGTATCAGAATGAAATGTTGCGAAAAATAACACCCCAGCTAGGATTCGAATCTGGATCTCCCTCATTCCGTGACGGGCGTCTCACCAATTCGACCACTGAGGCATGTGGTGATATTTATCGCAACATTAGTTAATAAGGAAGAATGTCTTTTACCGGCGACGTATATAAACAATAAGTCCGTCACGAAATGAGGGAGGTCCAGATTCGAATTCTAGCTGGGGTGTTATTTTCCGCAACATTTCCTCTGTATTCTCAGTATCCTATCCTATATATATATATATATGTATATATATATATACCCAGCAAACACAATGCAACATGTAACGTACAGGTTAGTTGTAATTTCCTACTCAACAATATAAATACAATATAACACACGTGTTAATTGTGTGATTGTATCGTTCTGGCTTTGGTTAAGACTGCGTTATGTCCGAAAGTAACGACGCGTGGTCTGCCAGGGCATAAGAATTGTACGTAAAAAGTCACTCAAGAATTAATATATTATTCGGACAAGCAAGATCCAGTCCTAACCGATTACGGCGTTTTCTCCCTTTGATGGCTAACCTAATCTAGTCGCAAAAAATTATAAAGAAAATTCGAAAACTTTTCGAACAGATCTCACACCTCTGAACCGGAATAATCAATTCGTTCCTGTAAAGTATCCGTAGATGGGAGATTGGCGATAGCCTTGGGGGACATTCCCCATTAAAAGTATCGCGAAAACATGCATCACGACTACATGTTTTTTCGTTGCTTTTAATGGCAACGTATCTTTGTAAAAAGCGGCATCCGTTAACTCAACATCAGCTCGTTCTACATGGGCGCGCTAATAGTAAACGCGTTGCCGAATCGATCGCGTAGCGCATAACGAAATCTACAAGCGCAATGCTTTTAATATGTCAAAGCGTAGCGGAACAGTATCGACGGGCATCGCCTTTCAAAGGATTCAGTCCGCCGTAACAAACGCATTATTGCCGTTGTAGTTGCACTGAATAATACAGATAAATTATATCTCGATCGTGAGCACCTATATCATTAGCGCCTTTCCCCG
The DNA here is from genome assembly GCF_030848805.1 of Temnothorax longispinosus. Lineage (NCBI taxonomy): Eukaryota > Metazoa > Arthropoda > Insecta > Hymenoptera > Formicidae > Temnothorax > Temnothorax longispinosus. Next base: position 13,617,631 of record NC_092368.1, read on the forward strand.
TGTCTCCTTTTCTCATTCCGCTATTCTTTTGTCTAACAATTTATCGACGACGATTGCATTTGTTCCCCACTCCGTCGATTTGTTTTATTAAAAATACATTAGTTAATAAACATAAATTAAATGAAAAATGTACTATTGTTTATTACAGTATTATTTGTTATTTGAATTACTGCATTTGTTAAAATAATTAACGCGCCATAAGCCATTCCGTGTCAAAACCATTTTCTTTTCAGAGCAGAAGAATTAACCTTCCAGAATTTTAATACGTCCCGGTAATCCCTAAAGAGTACAATACTACCAGGAAGTTTGTAACACTTGTAATTGAAACTGGGGCGTTTAATAATAAACTTAAAGAAAGGAAAAATGGATTTTCTAAAAAATTAATCGAACAGTTTAAGTCGACAAGCAAGAGAGAATGCGAAACGTGTAGGACACCATGTATGCATCAGTGGCAAATCCTGGAACGGCGTGCTTGGGGAACGGTAGAATCTTGTTTCTGCTCTTATTCGAGTGGCTAATTAAATCTGAGATATTGTGCCGAGCGTAAAATTACTACTCGCAACGATGTCTGAGAATGAATAAGGAGCACTCTGAATGGCGGAGAAATTCTCAGAAAACCCCCTATCCCTTTCCCCCCTCCGGGTTGAACGCGCTCGAATTTCACGAGCGAGAACGAACGCACTCGCCCATTGATTAAGTATAGTAACACAATTACGCGCTTGTATAGAAACCAGTTCTAGGAAAACTGCTCGAAGATTGCAAAATTTCAGGCGGTTTCATTGTAATGCGCATAATTAATTAATTTTTTAGTGAAACGTGGCAATTAACCCATCACAATGCCGAAAAATGAAGTAGGTATTAAAGGCTACAAAGATGTATAGCTTCGTAAATTTAGAGATCCTTGGTCTCTTGATACAAGAAACAGAGGATTAAATGTTTGTAAAATAAGAAGACATAAGAATTGAAAGAGGATGTGAAATTGTGAAGATATAAAACAATTATAAAATTACGATAGTAGAATTTCTTAATTTAACAAGCAGAATTTGGGAATTTGCATATAGTTTAAAATTAACTGGATTGAAAATTAGTATTTTGGAAATTTAAAATTATAAATAAACTATATAATTTCTACAAAACATCCTATTCACGCAGGCTAGTCCGTCAGAAAATGCAGGATGGTCTATTCAAATATTCAGGTTTTCTCTTCTTGTGTAATTTTAATATGAAGTGATCGTTAATACAATAACAACCAGTTGAGTTAATAATTTTCATTAACTTAAAATTCTATTACGTCAACCTCCTCCATCGTCGTTGTTCCCATCGAGATGCGGGTTTGCGACGAAATGAGACCGCGGGAACGGGGTCTCATTTGATGTCTGCGCGCGACAGTGCCTATTTAGTTCCCGTTGGATTGCGGGGTGAAAACAAGAAGGCGCCGTGGCAGAAGAGGAAAGCGGCGGGAGGAAAGAGGGAGGCAAGGATTCGTTTCGCGAATCTCTGGCCTAAAACCCGGAACGCAAATACAACACGAAGGGGAGATATGCAAAGTGGCGAGCGCTTTATGCAGAAGGTCTTCTCGATTCACTTTCCGCCCGGTTTATCGTTCTACGTACGCCCTCCCCCCCCCCATGATGTCTCACGATAGCTCCTTTATTTATTCTCATGATGCTCCTCCATATAATAATGCATTATCGCGGATATTGAACGAATTTTGGCAGCGTTTATACAAAGTTGATCGGAAAACTTATCTGTGGTATATAAGATAAATGCAATTTAAAGCAAGTATGCATATGAAATGGACCTTAGAAATTATAAATTTATTCTATTCTATTTTCGGATTTTAGCAGACATATGGATTGCGAGATTTTTTATTTTATTTTTAATTCTGGATTTTTATTAACCTTTCCACAGATATATCTGCAAGCTCTGAAGAGCTTCAAGCAATAAACGAAAATAGAGATAATAAATATTTTTACTATATCATGGATTTAAAGAAAATCGGACTTACTGACAAATCCGCCGTTGATTATCGTCGACGGTATTGGTTCGTTTAAAAGTTTGACAAGTATTGGACGTATATGTATAAAGCATATAGTGGGCTGACGTTGCCCGCGGTGCAGAAAACCGGAAATTGATTTTAGCGTGTTGCAAAAATTGCCGAAAAAAAAATCACTGAAAAATAATGAGCGGCGTATTATCGGCGGAAAAGGATTAAAAAAAAGACACTATTGCGCGCAAACTTTCACAAAATAATAGCCGAACGTGCTCTCTACGCCTAGGAAGAACTACGCAGGAGTAGCGTGTTGATTAGCGATATTGTTCAGGAGCTGGACCCGGTTCGTGTATTGTGAATGCCATTGCTGCTACACCCAATCTGGTTTAACCAGACTATCAAAGCAGCGGATTACGTTTACACACACTTGTATCTTGCACTGCGAGAAATCAGCGCGCAGCAATATGGCGTTTGTGTTCTCGTGTCTCCCATGACGTCGCAGCTAAAATAGTAGTGGTACATGACTAAATTATAGTTCGAACAATTTCTATAACGCAAAGAGGTTGTGTAATCTAATGCGCGAACAAAGCTTTAAAAATGCAATAAAATACTGAGAGGGAAAAGAAGGTCTTTATTTTACATTTTTTATCAGCACGCCAGACGTTGACATTTTGAGTCTTTGAATACTAAAAGCTATATTTACTTTTTTTATTTCTATAATCTCTTTGGAAATTACAACGTCCACTTAAATTAAAAAAGAATCTGCGTTTTTCTTTGAACATAAATAATTTTGGAACGTGCAAAAACGAGCAATCGCTATTATAAACTGATCCAAACAACTAAGCAAAGAGTTGCAGGACTTACAATTAGCCCTTTTGGGTATAATTATCAATCAAAATGCACTGCTAAAACCTTTCTGACAGTTGCGACAAGACTCCGATATAACGCGCAGCGGCCCGACAATTTTCGTCAAACTTTTCCAATTAAATTTTCGCTGTTCCGGGAGAAAAGTAAATGCTGCTCGGAACTGCGAACTCGTTCGGATGCGGATGAGACTTACGACGACGCCCGGTGATTGATGGCTATACCTGTTTACCCCCGGTAAGCCGCTTTTTCCCCGCTAAATTCCTGCATAAGTACGCCGACGAGCTCTCTGCTCGTAATGCTTTCCACTTCTGGTCGCGCCTCTTGTCAACGACACGTTAGACGAGCAGGTTTTAGGAGTGGGATTGCGGACCCGTAGAATAATCAGGATAGATTAAACAGATTGCTGATGGCAAGAGGAAATTACTGATAACAGACGTATAGAAAAGAGAAATTTATGTACATCCTTTTACATGTATTTTATAAGAAAATACTTATTATATTAGTAAATTAGTTTATTGGATTTTATTATTATATTCTTCGCAGAAAAAAATTTTTACATATAATTAAAATATAATTCTGTAAAAATTCTGTAAAATTTGTAATTTATTGCATATCCCCGCAGGGTTCGCAATCTACTACCAATACTATCCTTCTCCTCTCACTTTAACCCTTTGGACCAACGTCTTTTTCCGAAAGACGGGAGCCCAGTTTTCTCCGCACAAGAGCCTATCTTGCACGAAGGGGCGCAGCTATCGGAAAAACATTCCATGCTTTATGGCTCTAGTGGACTCGAACCTGGTTCCTCAGTTCTTGCCAAAAATGGAACTCATGCTCCCATTGATGATAGTTGAGTGATTGACCTACCCGGTTGTACACTTAGCAGTAGGTACTCAGTTTACTTAATTTTTTATAGGGTAGACCGGGGCACGTTGTCACACATTTGGTTCAATATTTTTTGTATTTTTTACATTTAATATTTAAGAGTACTTTGATATGCCAAAATTTCGAGTGAACCCTCAGTTTCAATTGGACAGTATCGAATTTTGTGTGATTGTTACTCTACAGTTGTTACATAACAATAAATAACGACAGGTCGCTTGTGACAACGTGCCCCGGTCACGGGGCACGTTGTCACATCAAATGTAATTGCATGCAAAATGTTATCCAAACTGTATCCAAACGTAAATATCAATATATTATAGTGCGCTGCAATGTAAAAAAGTAAAATCCTTCACAGAAAACATTTATTTTATTTCAAAAAAGTGCAAAAAGCACGAAGTTTTTGTCTTAATCTAAATACAAGAATTCCACTCGAATGCGCAACTTATTGATACACATTTTTTCTTTTATAATCATGTCGGTGATTAAACATAAAATATTTTTACTCGTTATCGTCATCCGAAGATTCGCAATAGATTATTCCCATCAAATTCGTGACAACGTGCCCCGAGGGCATTTTTTTACTTCAAACAGCCTCATGGCCGACACGTTTGAGATATTCATAAGGTTAGGTATTGCACGCGGTAGGTAAAAGTACATACTTTAAGATAATATAAAGGTCTATTCTGAAAAAACATAAGCTTCATGTCCAGTACGTTGAATATTAGACAATAAAATTTTACTTACGGTCGCAAAAAACTTTCAAGTTGATTTTACGTCAACACGGCTAGAGCAATCTCAACACTGTAAACACACCAAAGATGGGCATACACTAACACGTTTTGGGAATGACGGGTGCTGCCCTGTGGTTATTAGTTTTTTAAATAAAGCCTATGTGACAACGTGCCCCGTGTGACAACGTGCCCCGGTCTACCCTACTATGTTGAAATTGAAATTTTAACAATATAAGCATTTTATTGTCTTTTCTAAGCCTTGAACAACATTGAAAATAATTTTCATAACTAAATATCAAAAAATCAATGAGTAAAGAGACATTTTTCATGCTGGGATCTTTTAGACCCCATGTGTCATTTACGAGATTCTTGAGAGGTGTGGCATTTAAGGGTTAAACAAAAGACTAAATTTCAAAAAATACCAATATAAGTACCAATACCAATTTTTTTATTAAAAAATTTCTTTTTACAACTAAATTTTTAATGAGAAAAAGTCAAATTTGTATCACATGATTTATATTACATGAAATGTTACTGATCCTACGTTATCGATACAAAGGACATTATACATCATAATTTGAATATAAATTCGAAATGCTGGATATAGCGCGAGTTTATCGGACAGCAGCGACTAGCCCGGTCTGAGTTGGGCAAGAAAAATTGCGGCTGTCCTGTAGGTAGCATGTAATTAACTCGAACAAGTCCTTTCTTTTTTTTCTCTCTCTCTCTCTCTCTCTTCAGACTCTCCTTTTTTCTTTACGCGTAGCAAGAATTGTCAGAGCAGCAGCGGCGCTGGCAGCCGGCTGACACGGACAAAGACCGCAACGCCGCGGCGCCGCTTTGTTTCGCACAAAAGCCCGCGACGCGTCCGGGAGCGAGGAAAAATAATGGGAAAATGTAATAAATCGCGTGATTAATTAACCCACATTTGCCTCCGCGCGAGACAAACCCGCCAAAGGATACCCGTTCCCATTCGGATGCGCCGGTTGCTCCGAACGCCATTATTTTATTTACAATAAACTCAAAAATGTCAACATAGTTTTATTAATAATTAGCAATTTGCACATTAATAAAATTATTGGTTGTATAGTAATATGTTTAATATATTGGGCATACTTTTACATATTTTATAGATTGATCATGTCAATAATTCAAAAATCGATATTGTTGAGTTTAATTACCTAAGAGACTCTTTTTGGTTGCATTTGGTATTTTTCATACAATATAGAGAGATTTCTTTTTCAGCATATTTTGCAAGAGTTGAAAGGAAAACAATATCCAACGTGTGAAAAAAAAGTAAAATCTATCGCGTTTCATAATTCGTAATATACTACAAACAAAAATTTGTATTTTTGTGCGTATATTTATAAAATAATATTATATTTTCCGTGCGTGTCCCAAATCCCGATTTATTTCTACGATCGCGCGAAAAAATTGAGCGGATAAATCGATATAAATATAGATATAACTTTTATAATACATCCCGGTGCATCTTAAATCCCATATAACTATTTCGCTCCACCACGCGGCAATAAATAATCGGTTGCCGATGAAACGCGATTCCGATCGTCCGCGTTGCTATTTTGCCGTGACGAAGTATTACGACAATCTCGTAATTACATCGGGCCGTTCGAACAGATGATATAATATAGCGGGAGCGTTATTACGGAAAACGCGCGCTCGCCTCGTTCCGTGCGGATTGATTAATAATACACGGGAACGCCGGCGTTGTAATTAAATTTGTCAGGCGTGAAATCTATATCGCGCGTTATTCCGATTTTACGCGCGTCGCATAGATCACGCAGAACAACGATCCTTACACAAGCTGGTCCAGCAACAACGCAACGTCCACCGCGCATTCGGTACCAATAACATGCATAATTCTCAGGTGTATGGATGAAATATTCATATTCTCGCAACTCTCTACACATTCGCGCATGAAGGATCTGTTACAGAGGATCTTTTGTATACGTATACGGACTTGAATGAATTGCAGAATTACTTTCCATTTGAAAATGACAAATAATATCACTTAGCACATTATTATTATATAGAATTGTGGATTAGTCGAGATAAGTTTGTATTTCTATTTCGGTGTAGAAAAAAATTGGAAAATATGAATTTTGCTTTTCCTACTCGGATTAATATTCTAAATGGACGTTATTACTACGAAAAAATAAATAAAAAATGGATTTTTACATACATACTCTTTTTCGTTTTCTTGGTACAAAATGTTTTGCGAAATGCTTGGCAATGCGCAAGGTGACTCTATAGTCTTCTATCGAAATACGGATCAATACTTATATAGCCATCGCGACTTCGAATTGAAGGGTCCTGCGGTTCTTTGATAAGTCCGCCTGTCTTATTTCCATTCGACTTCAAAAGTTCAACTTTTCGTCGTTCACACACTCTATCAAGTTTCTCCTCTCTTTTCCTGTCGTTTCGCCGAGAAAGTCCCGACTCTATTCCGCGCCGGCAAAATAATAAAAGAAATTCGTTTAAAATTCACGAGGCACGCTTTTCGATCAAAGGTTCCATTTGATCCGAACGTTTAAACTTTAAACGTTGCAGAAACTAGAGAGTCCTAAGATCTCAAAGTCAGGCTCTAAGAATTTGAGATTTCAAAATCCCAGAATCAAAAAGAAGTCGACAAATTAGAATATGAAGGTCTATATATTTAACATTTAAGTCGACACCGTTTTAGAGGGAGACTTTTCTCTCATTGAGAAATATTAGAAAATTCATGTTTTGCGTAACATTAATACATATACACGAATCCTTTTTCGTCTTTTTCTTTTGAAGAGTCGCTGAATTAGGAATGATTAACTTATAAGGTACATATTCTAACAAGAATGCTTTTGATAACATTGAGGCGAAGCATTGAGACGCGATAAGCACAGAGTTAATTCGGCCGGGTGCTATCACAGCCAAAATCCGAACTCAAACTGCTCCGGATGCGGCGGTCCGTGAATGTTTGACCGCACAATATTTGATACTACGTCCGTAGATATTCCACTTCCAGGATCTAATCGTGGCTCGACCCAGATAATGGCTGACAGGAGCAGAGATGCAGAACTGTTCGCGGATTTTGAACGAAACCCGATCTACAACGCTGCAAATCCAAGTGTGTTTGTTTTAACTGAAGCTCTTCTTACACATTTCTTGCCGTTTTGAAGCACGTTATTTAACACGGTTGAATGATGTGTTAACTTTGAATTTAATGCGATTAAACGTATTCATTTTACACGCAACAAAACATGTAAAACTTGGATTTACAGTGAAAGTGCATACATCCAGTTGAATATGAGTGTATTAAATATACACGCAGATTCTTCGATAATAAACCCACTGCAAATCAAAGTGTGTTATTTTAGTTGAATCTGTTCTTAAACATTTCTTACTGTTTTAAATCATTTAACACGATTGAACGTATTAATTTAATGTGATTAAACGTATTAAATGACATAATTTAACACATGTCAGGTTGTTTTTATATTTTATTTAATTTTTAATAAGTTCTTTGGAATAAAACATGTACAAACAAATTAAAATTGAAAATAATAAACTTAAAATACGCAAAACTTTATAATGGTATTTTATATATATATATATATATATATATATATATATATATATATATATACCATTATAAAGTTTTGCGTATATATATATATATATATATATATATAGGAATAGGTTCTTTTTTCTATTTTTGTTGGTTACCTCATTGTTTTATAAAAATTCTAAAAGAATTTGAAAGATTCTAATTTGTTCTAGTATCTGTTGGATAGTAATGTGACGTTTTAAAATTTAAAATACATATTAAAATATAAAACTTCAAAAATACAGTAGGTCAGGGAAATTGAAATCGTAAATGGCAGCTTTATAACGCTTAAATATTCCATTTCTTTGTATGCACCTAAGTATCGATTACAATTCATCATTATTTTAAAGTCATGAAATAATTTCGTGTCTAAAGCATGATGTATTCTGTGTCATCGGCGTGACAAATTGGAAAAAATGCTCAGAAATTACTCGTCAATCCCATTTGAAATTGTATTCACCGACATAGGTGCAAACAAGTGGTAGATTAATATCACGTGACAGTTTAATTGGGGCAGCGTGGATTAAACTGGAAAGCGTGGAAGGGTCAGTTGGACATTTTTCATGGCCAAGCCAAATAAATAGGACCATCCGAGCCGGCGCGCGGCGGGTCCTGACGAGCAGATAAATTCCTGTCACGTCGGCATCCTGTTTTCATCTCCGAGAGCCTTCTGTTCGTCGATTTATCCCAAAAATTGCAATAAAGTTAGTTCTGATAGCAAAGTGATTTTGCCTCTACCACCGGAAAAAAGAGGTGCGCGAGAATCGGTGATCGACTCGCTTTCAATTGTGTATACCCGCATTTGAGTCTCCTACGATTTGTACCATCGATTCGATCAGCTGGCGCAAGAAAGCGAACAATTGACCAGAGAGTCGAGGATCAAGCGGCGGCAGTCGAGAAGCAGCCCTGCCGGCGAGGATGCCTCGTCCTTCACCGCGAAGTAATCTCGTCCCTGACGAGAGGAATGAGGCGCGAAAAGAAGCGGAGGGGGCTCCGAGGGAAAATTGAGGAAGGATAATATCCACCACATCCATTCCGGGTCGCAGTTTCACGAGAAGGTGTACGAGGCATCTTCGTGGAAGCCGGTTAAACTCTTCCTTATTGTTCCGCGAATTGGATTCGGTGGGGGCTCATGCAGGAGGCTTCCTGGAAAATGTTGCGGCCGTATCGCCATTGGCTGGATATTCTCGATCGTCGCTTAGGGACTCTCTTGAGCGCAGGAAGGTGCTTACCTTACCTCTTCCTGCGAACTTTCGCCGGTGGCTATGTGCGCTAACAAACTTACGTGAATCCTTTGGTATTTACATTAAATCGTCCGCCCAGCGCGCGCATTCGAAGGAAATTTGCGCCTTTAAGTCCTTAAATGGGATTTTCAAGCTCTTCAACTTTGCTAAATCTCTGAATGTTTGGATCACGCGTTTCTATCACCTCGCTCTTGTTACTTAAATCTGACGAGAAACTTAAACTGCTAAATCCTCGAATTAAATCCTTATTACGTATTGTATATCGTCGCATTATTTAATTGTCGCATGTCGACTGATTTAATTCTCTCCAATTCCTCAAAATCTAAAATTGCGTACCCAAAATAATTTTCAACTCATTTTTTTTGCTTAAAATTTAATTTCAAATTTTAAGCAAAATTGAATGCCAAATAAACTTTCGACCAGTTTTATCGCATTCATTCACTCCTTTCGACTTCTGTAAATACCTCAATTTCTTATAATCCTTTCTTTTTTACTTAATATCTTTTATCTGCGTGTTCTAATCTCTTAATCTACGATCCATTATTATTTCTTGCAAAAATGTCGATTTATAACTCTATAACGTTAGCCTCTATCTAGTTCCATCTCGAAGGGTCACTCGGATCCCCTAGGTGGTCTTCCGACGTTCCTTCCGCTTCCGGGAGAAACGACCATGGCGCAACAAACAACCCCACAGGTTATTTGTCTTCGTTCAGTATACCGAGGAAAGCGGGCCAGAAGAAGGGCAGACGGGTGAGAGGGGGGGCTGAAACATGGAAGGGATGAGAGGGTTATGAAGAGAATTCGCGAACGTAGCCGCAGCTGCGTCACACTTTCGAAAAAGCTCCTACCGGGGATTTCGTTTAGTCTCGCGAAGAGAGACGTGGAATTTCACCCCCCGTCCCAAGAGAATTTTTCATTTAGCCCGCATTATTTATACGCACGCTTTGGCTACCGCCCAGAATTCTCCGCGAATGTTTCATGCGGAAATTAACGTGCCGCGTCTGCATCTTTCTGAAAATGAAACTGCTTGTCCTGAGGATTTTGCTGAATGTTGCATTACGAAACCATTTCAGGTCCGAAAATAGATGTTATATATTTCCATGAAATTTATTCCCGACCTACTTGAATGCAACAATTTTTGTTTGTCATTTAAAAATATCTAGATTAAAAAATTTTAATTTAAAACAATAACTATTTTACACACAACTACTATAAAATTACAAAATTTACAAAATTTTATTAATAAAATTTTAATTGATATCTTTAATTGCATTTTAAACAATTTTTTTGTTATTCAATTTTTAATTAAGTAAATTTGCACGTGTATTGTAAAAAGATTAGCTTTTAATTTCTTAATTTTTGCAATTGTCCTAAGTAAATATATCTCTCTCGTCCATTAATTCATTACTTTACACGATTATTTAACATTCATCAATAAGTGAAGTTTTAGAAGAATTTAAATCGTGGATTACTGCTTTAGAGGAGCATCCGAGACAGAGTCGGAATTTCAATAAATCGCCGGAAGGCTGCTAGAAGCGTACAGTGCATTTGTATACTATACTTACTCGCCGGAAGCATAGTGGCGATCTTTCGATCGTTCGATTGGAAGTGGAACCGATACTCGATGGCGCGGCCTCCTGGGTCCTCTTTGCTCCAGCGATCAGTCACGAAACGCCGTTTTCTGGCTAGTCAATTTTGCGACATTGTGACGAGAAATATGACGGAAATGGAGTTCTTCCGTTGCGTGTGGATCTGCCGGGACTATACAGTCCCTCTTCCCGTCAATCTCGTAAGAAAGCGTCACGTCGTGAATAGCTTTCCGATGCTCGTACGCGTCTGCCGTGTCTTCCTGTGTCTGTCATCCTGTCGCGGCGCATCCTCTTTCAGATGCTCCGCGATGCACCTTCGTTATTCCAACAACTGTGACTGCTGCTGGACACATCCAATAGACTCTGTTATTGAAACGAAATTACAAGGAACAGAAGTCATTTTAAATAAATATAAGAAAACAACATTAGTGGGATGGAGGAGGGCGCACATGTAATTAATAAGGAAAGAGCGATTTAATTACTTTGATAAACTATCAAATTTTTAATTTTTCTCTTTGCGCCTATATATATCTACCGCTCTGAAAATAAAGATTCTCACGATCTCATTAACTTAATCCGCAAAAATGTAACGAGACGAGAACGCCTCTTAAGAAATTAATCCAAACAAAAAAAAATTACATCCGATGATCCGCTTTAAGAATGAAAAACCCTGCTTACAAATTTAAAGTTGTTTTATCTTTAATTCTCTATATTCTTATATTTTTTTTATTCCATGTTGAGTTGTGGAATTTTTGAGCCATTTCGAAGCAAAGTTACCAAGTTATTAACTTAATATAGTTATAGTTTGTGCCATTTTCTCGCAAATGATAGGATTAAATCCCGAAGATCAAGCGCTTGAGAATCTTATCGTATACTTACTCGTTGGAATCGTTTTGTTCTTGGTCGAATTAACTGGCAAACGTGTCGTTAATTGCGACGCTACAATAGTGTATCTGTTATTCGTTACTTTGAATATAGTTACTCGGGATGCTGCGGACGATTCTCCGCAGGACAGTACACGGTCCAAGACCTCGACTTATGCCCGGTAGTCGCGTTTATGTTTGCCGTTGAAGTTGGCAACTGGTATCCGCCGACCAGAGACTATTTGAGTTTGCCAAGTAGTAATAATTGTTCGCAGAACTGTACAGACGATAATGGCATTCCACTATCGCTAAAATAGTCCGATGCGGGGCCCTATGGGAAGAATTGACCCTTTCAAGGATAGTCTCTCGGTGGTGATCAAATCTTTCAGCCTTGCCTCTTCTTTTGTCTCGACGTGACTTTCGCCCAAGAATCCACGTTATTAACGAATTTGCATTATACTGGCATCGCGGCGGTAAGGAGCAATGGCATGATAAGATTAAAGCTTTAAGATTAAGATTAGCTCTTGTAATTGGCGGTGGGCATGGTATAATGCATTTTAAAATAAAAAAAATTTATTATTACAATAAATTGAATATAATATCCAAAAGCATTTTAACTTGTGTAAATTTATTTATATTTATAAATAATTTTAATGAAATATTACATGTGGTTTCGTAATATTGTATTAAATGTAAATATAATAATGTATGCTTGAAGATAATTATTATAAATTCTGAAATATTGCTTTTACAAATGTTTAAATAAACTTGTAATTATATTTACGTAAAATTATTAAATTATACAATTTTGCTTATATTTGGAGTTTTATTAAATCAATTTTAATTTCAATTAGCTTGAAAAATTTAAGGAAGATTCCTCAGATTTTTTCTCCCTCTATATTTTCTTCCTCCTCTTTTCTTGTCTAATTAAATGTTGGGTTTAGCATTTAATCTCAGTACCTTAAAATATACATGGAGAAAAAAGCAAGGGGGACAACGGAGAAAGCAAGAGCATAAAAATGAATTATAAAGACGAGGAAGAGAGAAAAGGCGGAGATATATGAAAAATAGAGAAGAGAAGTTTAAGAGAGTAAATGATGATAATTGATAATGTAAAGTTGCTTTAAGACAGAATGAATTAATTAAGGTAAATTAAAGTTTAATTTACAAATAATTTGAATAATTTGTAAATGAGTTGAATAAAGTAGAACACAATTGGATTTAAAGTTACAAAACACAAAAGCAAAAGAAGTGAGAAAGTATATTGTTTATAATGTAAAAATGCACAAATAAATTCTAGAAATTAACTTCTAATTATTGTTTCTTAAATTCTATTGTTTCTCAAATTTTTTAGAGCATATATTTTTAAGAAAAAAAAATCATTTATATAATTATTTTTATACAAATCGGTTTTTTTAATTACTATAAGTGTATTTGTTACGATGAAATAAAATGTTCTAAAATAAATTGGTTGACTACTCTGGTGTAAATATAAATATATATAAATGTACATTTTTACGATCTGTAAGTAATCGCTTTTACCATGTTGGCGAAATGAAATACTTTGAGAATATGGATGAATATAATTAATAACGTGTATCTTTTTAAGTGGATGTTTCTTTAATTGCTATATAAATTTTTATATTCTACCGTATTTTTATCAGCATCGTGGATGAGTTTACCGTGTTGTCTTAACATAGAGAAAGTGCGGATATTGTGAGATAGTGGAGCAACATAAAATATCACGATATTCAGCCTATTAAAGCTGCAGTTTAATTAACACTGCAAAATGCATCGAAGCATTCTTCTTCTTTTATCTTTTTCTTAAAATGTTACAAAAAAGTGTTATTAATAACCATGAGACTTTGTTATATGATATCTCTACTATTATATAAAGGGAAAAAGTTTGTACTGTTGTTCGGAGTAATCTTAGAAACTATTGGACCGATTTTGAAAGTATTGTATATGAAGTAGGGGTAGAATTTCCCGGGGAGTGCTATAGAGTGTATAGTTTTTCATTACCGATTTTCTGGAAACCGGTTTTTTTAATTTCTTCAATTTTTCGGGAAATAATTGACGGAATTTCAAAGAATTATATATGAAACAGGGGTAGAATTTTTCGGGGATTGATATGAAATGTATAATTTTTCGTTATCGATCTTTTTTGGAACCGGTATCCAAAATTTTTCCCATTTTTCGGGAAATAATTGACCGAATCTTAAAGAATTGTATATAAAACAAGGGTAGAATTTCCCGGGGAGTGCTATAAACTGTATAGTTTTTTGTTACCGATCTTTATTGGAACCGGTATCCAAAATTTTTCCAATTTTTCGGGAAATAATTGACTAAATCTTAAAGAATTGTATATAAAACAGGAGTAGAATTTCCTAATAAAAAAGTTACCGATTTCTGTCTAAAAAAAATCTACGTAATTGTTCCCGGAATAAAAAAAGACATTGCAATGGGACGAGTTTATAATGTACATCTTAATCAATTAGAATGTTTTTACCTTCGGATGTTACTGTATGATGTCTGTGGACCTACGTCATTTGAATCGAGGTTCTGTGTACATCGCAAGCGAGCAATCTCAAAATTCCCGAAAAAACGCGTGGGTATAAACCAAGGGATGATGTCGGTAAGTGAAATATTGGAAAAGCGGAAATGACTCAATAGTGTGAAACTCGAGTAAAAAAAGATCGGTTACGACATGTTTAATCCGAAAACATTTATGCGGTCTGATTTGAAATTAGAGGCATTTAGTTATGATTCAAATTACGAATATCAATTTTATCCGAGTGTAATAATTGGGAAAATGGATGCAATATGTGATCATTGTCAAGTAAAAAAGTTTAAAACTTAAGCACTTAGAATGTGTTATTCATGCAGAAAAGTTAAACTACCGTTTTTAAATCAACCACCCAACACACTTCTTATGTTTGTCCACAATAAGGATATTGAAACACAAATGAAGTCGTTTCAAGAAAAACAACTCCCGGGCGAAGCCCGGGTAACCAGCTAGTATATGTGTAAAGCACAATATAAAATGAAAAGAATATACTTTTATCATATTATTATCTAAAAAACTTAATATAATTATAAAAGATAAAGAAAGCATTATTTCAATACAAATAAAGATGTTTCAAAATATATAACTGGAAAATAAGCATTCCAATTGTAAGTGCAAAACGATAAACTATGATAAGAATAAAATGTTACATAATGTCTAAATAAAACACAACACTGTGATAATACAATCTTATTGTTTGTTTTTATTGCGTAATTAAAAACGAGCAAATTTAATACAATACAGACAAATATAATTTATATAAAAAGGATAAAAAAAATATATACATAATATCATTTATATGCATTCTTTGTAGTCTCACACTTCTATTGCAATCTTTCTTCCAGTTTTTCGGTTGTACTTGAAGTTTTACTTGAACTTTATTCCACGAAAAGTGCTACTTCTTTCCCTTAAATATAAGACACGTTTTCATTAATATTAATATATCTATAACAATTCTTTCATATTTATGTTAGCTATTTATGTTAGCACTAGCTTGATACACCCGTGCTTCGCTATGGTATGCGAAGGATTTTATAATTTACCCCCGATTCTAAATTTGCCCCTTTAGGGGTTGATTATGGCAAAATCCTGAACTATGTTTTTAAGCATTTGTATGGGTAATCTTTGTAAGCAAAAACTAAGTTGATATCTTATTGCGCCTAAGAGATATTGAGGAATCCGTGAAAACCCTTTTTCACTCCGTTAGAGTTCGAATTTTAAAAAATCTCTTTTTAGTGGGTGCTTACGTCATGGAAAGAATATACTCCCCGAATTTCATGTTTCTATAGGTTAGGTTTAGAGGTTTAGGCTGGTTGTTGATGAGTCATGCAGTCAGTCAGTCAGTCAAAACATTTGTTTTTATATAGGGTAACTGGAGGGAATATGCCAGTGTGGGGAATATGCCACTCGTTATGTTTAACGAAGCTACGGCTAGTAGCGTTGTTGTAAATACTGTGAAATTGTTAAAAATATTATATCTGACGTTTTGCTCTAGTTTTACTTTCTGTCAGTATTATAATTTTTATGGGGTAAGTACAGTATGACAAGTAGGGTAAACTCGGGTAAGATGGCTATAGTTTTTTAAAATGCAATAAACATACATTTATTTTCGTTATATTTTAACAGTGTTTGGTATATTCCTTCACTGAAGCTTAAAGTACGTAAAACTGTCGAAATTAAGAAGAAAACACTTAACATAAATTTTATATTATCAAAGTATTACAACGTATGCATTGGCCATCTTATCTGACTTTTAAGGAAAAGATGGCCATAGCAAAAAAGATAGCCATAGTATTTTTAAATAAATAGTGAAAAATAGAAATACAAATTATAGGTCAAATTACAATTTACATAGCTTAATTATGTGTGTAACGTTGATTACGGCAGCTTAACTATAATTTGTTTAATGTTATAGCAGCTTTTAGCGGACACATGAAAAACTTTGCAGGCAGTCGAAAGTAAAAATATGATATAATATTCACAATATTGTTATTTTGAATAGTGTACGCACATAAACTACTGTAAATATCGATTATCTTTGAGAATGACTACAAAAATGCACTGTTTAGCCATTATTGGAGAAATTACAGCCATGGGCCATCTTTTCCGTATGGCCATCATACCCGAGTTTACCCTATGACAACGTGCGTTTTAAAATTTTCTTAGTGTTTTATATAAGATATTCTTCAAGCATTACACTATTTTTAACTCGATCAGCTTGTCGTTCTATTAATATTTATAGTTAGGATGAAAGTATTCAGTACGTCGCCGATTCGTTTTACTGGCAATCGTATAATACAGGCTCATTTTAATATAAAACTGCATCTTGGGGGAATATGCCACTACTTAGATAGGGGTAAAATGCCAGTACTGTTTACAGCTTTCTACCCTAGTAGCAGGATGCTGCTAGTAGGTTAGGAAGCTGTAAACAGTATAAATAAATATTTTGCCGTATAAATATTTAAAAAATGTTGAAAAAATGATGAAAAAAATATTGAAAAATGTTGAATAAACACGTTTATTTCATGCGCTAAGAATATTATAGGCTACGTACTTAATATTTTGCAAAATTGCATTCCGAATAATTTAGACTACTTTTAGCACACAGAGTACTATTGAAATGCAAAGAAAGTAATAAAAATATTCTTTTACATGTTTTTAGACAGGAATGCCCTTCTAAAGTTAAATTACTATACATGTTTGTATATGTGGCATATTACCCACATGGGTGGGTAATATGCCACTTTGCAACACTTTTGTATTTCTTTTTTTTTAATAGTAAACAATCAATATATTTTATTAAAACCATATATAAATAACAGATAAAAGAAAGTAAAAGAAGACCAGTATGCAATAAGGTACTTCAAAGAGAAAGAGAAATAGGAAAAAAAATTATATTTTTCTTAAGTATGGCATATTCCCCCGAGTTACTCTATAATGTAATGTATATAG
This sequence comes from Temnothorax longispinosus, assembly GCF_030848805.1. Lineage (NCBI taxonomy): Eukaryota > Metazoa > Arthropoda > Insecta > Hymenoptera > Formicidae > Temnothorax > Temnothorax longispinosus. Next base: position 13,634,922 of record NC_092368.1, read on the forward strand.
ATTACTTACGAAACGAATAAATATATTAGGTGGAATCTGAAAAAAAAGTTTTTCCGTTTATATATTATAGAAAGAAACAGAATAAGCTTTAACTTCAAAATGACTAATGCTTACATTTTGGTTGACCATACTCGTTGCATTAGCTTCTGCTTCCGTTATGGGTGCGTACACGATCGCCATAAGAAAAATTATGGCAAAAGCAAACGATAGATATAACACTCACATTTTTCAATATTTATTAAAGCTATGTTGGCTCGCGTATGTTTGTAACTTGCTCGCGATGCGTAGCGTCGTTTATATAGTCCAAAAATGCGATTTAGATATGGTTTTCAAAATTCTTCTATCACATACTTAAATTTTTTTAATAGTAACATTCAATATATATATATACATAAATATTGTATAAAAAGTTATCAAAATGTTTTTATTTTATGCAAGACATGTGCAACGTTAAAAAAATGATAAAAGGATGCACGAAACTTGATACGTATTATAGAATATGACCTATTGTTAGATACGTAACACATTTATCTGTAAAACTAACACAAACTTTGCATAACTTCAATAACATTAAATCTTTGTTGTTTATCTATTAATTTGTTCAATCTTGTTCTCATTGTTCTGAAAATTAGTTCCAAATGGTAACCGTTGTCAAGTAAAATGTTAGTCAATTTATATAAATTTTTTTTGTGGTATTTAGAGTGAGATATAATAAAAATGATCTATCAATTAATAACTTATGATTATGTTTACGCACAGAAAAGTACATACTATCTGCAAGTAAATATTATTTGTTCTAAGTATTTAATAAATTTATATATCCGCAAATCTCTCTATCATAAAGTCATCACAAGCTTCACATTTTTACTCGAAACATATTCCGAAATCTTAGCAAGTCTATAGTACTTTAAACAAGAATATTTAATTAATACAAGAATTTGGTTTACTTACCATATAGAGTCTACGGAAGAGAACCATATATTTAAATATGTATATTCTATATAATATTCTTGGAAGGAGAATAAATTCTTGTTTCGAGCACAAAGTGTTGAACTTTTCTAAGACTTGTGCCAAGTGTATCTTAAATAAAATAAATAATTGCTTTTCTTGGCTAGAATGATATTTTTTTGTGTGAACCTTCTGACAAAGGGGATGGTGAGAAAAGAATATTTATATTTACGTCGAATATCATTATAATATAAAATGTTAGTACTTGCTAGGCACGAAAACCTATGTTAAATTAGATAAATTTTTTATTTATCAATATGCATGCGGTAGTAGTAAAGTTTTGAAGTTTCTACTAAAATATATAATATAAAACGTGTTTTATATTTATCGTTAATGTATAGGGAAAAGTGGGACGCGTTTGAATACTTAACTTTGAACATAGATTATTTTGTCATTTAATATGGTATAGCAATTTTCTCATATACAATTTATTATACTCACATCTGTATGGGATAGTAGGAGAGACTGGGGCTATCTGTTTACGGGGGCTATGTGTCCACAGTACTGCTAGGTATCTGAGGTTTTAAGAGACAGACGTCTCTACCATTGTATAAAATAGTTGAAAAATGCTCTACGTACGTTGTTTGTTTTTTTGCGATGCTTTTCACAGACGCTATATACGTTGAAAGAAAAGTGAAAACAATCATTCACATTTTTCGACGGTCGAAAAATTTGCTGTGCGACAATAGTCTAACTCAAATTAAGGTGAACAATTCATAATATTATCAATTAATATAGTTATCAGATGTGAGAAGCGTCAAATCTTAATTCCGCATAATCTAAAATTCGCAACATGTTAAAGACTAAACAACGTGGTCGGGGCTCTGTCTTATTTTTGATGGGACAATGTGTCCACACTTCAATGACGGGTTGTTCTTTTTTATAAATAGATAATAGTGCGTATAACTACAAAAGAAAGACTTTTCTTAAGACGGATAAGGTAGACATATCTAATAAAATTATATTTAGAGCGATTAAAGGAATAAAAATCGAGCAAGAATCTTTTCGCAAAAACAGCGTTAGACTTTGAAATAAATGTTCGGGCTCACACTCGCTACTGTAAAAAAATGACCTACGAGCAGCTTGATCCGGTGATTCAAAAATCGTCACCAAATTTTTATCTTAAAAATAAACGTTAAGTTAAATATATATGAGTTTAAATTATTGAGTATTATTTTCAATTTTTCAAACGCTGCTGAGGATAAAATAAAGGCTCAAAATACAAAAAAAAAAGATTAAAGAATTGAGGGGACAAAAGAAACTCATCACATTGATTTTGCAACGTACTCAAGATCAGTTTGATGCCACCGTATATAAAGAAAAGTCAGCTCCACGCAGGAATTCTGTCAAAAAATCTACGCAAAGTGTCTACTACTGCTTTGACTCCAACAACTTATAGGCAGTTTTTTCAATATTATAAATATATTAATAATAAATAATATTATAAATAAGTATAAAAATTAATATAAATAATGTGTTTTTTATTATGTGGACAGATAGCTCCGCATAATATATGGAGCCATCTGTCAACGCTTGACTCTTGCCTACTTAAAAAATTCATCTCTTTTAAATGGTAAATGATTAACGATTCTAATTACGTTTTCTTTTTAATAACAAGGTTGAAAGGTTACACCATTAAAATGTTTAGCCAAATATCTTTATTATCTTTATTAGTTTTTTAGCAAACTTGAAAAAAGCGTAAAGTGTAAACAGATAGCCCCGGTCTCCTATATATAGAAAATACAATAACGTTACATACTTTTTCTAGATTTTTTTGTCTTTTAAAGTAGCATTTATCCGAACCTGCTCTATAACGGGGCACAGTCGGATGTTACTAACAATAAGTAAAGCACAAGAATATTGCAAAACAACTCTTTTAATCATATCTCTCATCTATTAAACGATGCTTTTGCGAAACTGGTATTTCCCGGTTTTTCAATGACCCGGCTTCTTCAATGACAAATGTTAATGCTTGCGCAAAAAGCACTTGCCAGCCTGTTTTTTGACATGACAAGGAGGAGACACTAATTTATTCAATTCGACATCAAATTTATAAAAAAGTTTTTATGTAGCTTTCAAAGATAGCCCAAAATACATTTTAGACGATGAAAAAATATGCCTCATGCAGTTTATTTATCCGAATGTACCCCACATACACATTATTTCCTTAAAATAATAAAAAAAGTAATTCCTTGAATGTTAGGTACTGTCAAATTACTAATTATAGATTATGTAATAGCATTTGATAATCTGTAATTGCCAAGAAGCTCCGTTAAAAACCAGAAGACTTATATCACTTACATCAGAAACAATTCAGAATTTCGAAAAATTATTTTTTTTGCATAAAAATTTTGTTTCTTGCACAAAAACGCTAAAATTTTATAATACAATTTACACTAACAATCTGGCATAATCTTCGTTGCGGATATTTTAAAATGTTCGAATGTGCCACGTGTCCGAACGTGCCCCGTGTCAAAACGTACCCCACTCTCTCCTACTATTTTGTAGGCTTTTTTGTGTGGCTAGTTAAGATAAAATTTCTACAATGTGAAACTATAGTTTTTAATTTCTTCTTTGTTTTACCTAGCTTCAAAGTCTACTATATAAATGTTCAAAGCATGGAAATAATGCAAATAAACAGATTAATTTTATTGATGAACACGATTTGGCACGTAATAAATCATTATCAAGATCAAGCGTTTATCTAACCTGGAAGAACATTTTGAATTAAATGTTCATAATTTTATCACAAATTTATCTTCCAAAAATGACAATAAAGTGTTCTGTATGGCTGCAAAGTTTGTGTTAGTTTTAAAGATAAATGTGTATTATGTATCTAACAGTCATATTCTACATATCGACAGGTTCGTGCAAGGATATTTTATCACTCTTTTAACATTGCACATATCTCGCATAAAACAAAAACTTTTGATGACTTTGTAGGTACATATAATATTTATGTATGTACGTGTTGAACGTATAAATTACTATAAAAAAATTAAGTATTTGATAGAAGAACTTCGAAGTAACCATATCTAAGTCGCATTTTTGGGTTATATAAGCGCTATGCGTCGCAAGAAAATTACAAACGTACAAGCCAATACAGCTTGAACTTTAATAAATATTAAAATATGAGAGGGTTATATCTGTCATTTGCTTTTGCCATAACTTTTCTTATGGCGATTATATACGCATCTGTAGCGGAAGCAGAAGCTCTTCCTGCGGCAGACGTAAGTATTAATCGTATAATTCTGTAGTTAAAGCTTATCCTACACCATAATTTTTTATTTTTTAGTACATAAACCGAATAACTTTTTTTTTTCAGAGTCAACCACCTTTAATACCTCGCATAGTAAGTAACGCTAATATAATTATGGAAGAATTGTTATCGATGTATTAATATTAATGAAAACATGTCTTACATTTAAGGGAAAGAAGTAGTACCATTTTTCGTGGAATAAACTTCAAGTAAAACTGGCAATCGAGAAACTGGAAAAAAGACTGCGATAAGAGTGTGGAACTACAAAGGATGCATGTAAACGATATATATTTTTAAGCAAAAATGAAAATTATATTTGTATGACTCTATTGCATTCGCTCGTTTCATAATTATGCGATTAAAAAATAAACAATAAGGTTGCAGCACCAGTATTTCTATTATGTTTTATTTAGAAATTATAGAGTTCGGTTAAGGTGAAATACTCTTATGAATAGAACCACCGCGATATCTAGAATATTAAGTGTTACAATTTAGCGGAATTACAGCAGTGGAATTACTAGCTGCATGCCGTCCCCGTAACGTAACATACAAAAAGTGATAGCGTGTGGCACAACGTGTCGTTAAATAACAAATTTAAATTGAAAATTTGGCGCGTACCGCATACAGCGTAAGGTTAATATATAAACTTTTATTTTGCTGTTAATTTACTTAACAGATTCTTAATCGCTTTTTGTTGTGTGTAAAACTAAGATAAAACTTTAGTGTAGTATACTTAGCAATAAGTGGTGTACATTTCTATATTTTATACGATAAAAAGTTAAAAATAATGATGTCGGACAAGTCGAGATAGTGGAAGCAAAATTCTACAGTTTAACAAGACGATACTTGAGATCCATGAGTTATCAACTCGCTATCCAAAATAAGCTAAAAAATCCATTTCATGATGGAGAAGACTGGTAAAGACTGTAATAAATTACAATGAAATAAATATACAATATAATAATTATTATAGACTATTTTATTATTAACACCTTAAACACTTATTATTAACGCCTTGAAACATGATAAAAATTATTATCTTGCAAGATTAATAAGGTGATTTACCTTTTCCGACACCGCGGTTCAAATTACCCGACAAAAATCTACCTTCGAAAATTTTGCTGTAACATTCACTTATGATGTTATTCATTTAGGAAATCGCAACATAATCGCGGTTTAAAAGAACTAGCACACAGCCCACGTTACGTGCGCGCGCGCGCCTTCCACGTCATTTAAATATGTCATTCGCTAATTATTATTTCAATTATATTATTAGTTTCGTCTTTCTCTTGTATCATCCTAATCATATATTATGGTCGTCTACTTATTCGTCACGGCTCCGTACATATAAAAATTATCAAAGCATAGATTGAAAAATATTTATTATTGATAATGTATCTCACAATTAGTTTTATGCAACACCAACTTTCGATAAATAAACTTTTCAATTTTTACTATTTAAATATGACTTTTCTTATTATGGATTCTAGTTATGTGCATATTTTACGTTTTATATATTGTTTATCTATAATTGGTATATCAAAAGACACGGTAGTGTCTCGCGCCAAGTATACTTACACGCGAAGCGAGACCGTACCGTGACTCTTTTACGCGAACGCACGAGTTGCAAGTACCCGAGATTTTGAGATCTCAATAACGAATGAACGGATCAAGTTCTAAGTAGACTTGATCGATAGCTTCGGTTTGAATTATGTTTCCCTTACAATAATCAACTTACCTTTGTGCATCTAAATATAAGAAGTAATCGCAAGATAAATATTTTACAAGATATTTCATATTTTATATTGTAATTTATCAGAATAAAATATGTAGTATAACTTGATATTAAATTTTTTATGACCTTTCCTTAAATATGTGCGCGCAATTGCGCTTTGATTTTGAATCGCAAACTAATTCATCGATTCTATTTGAAAATTAATTAGCTAATTATTAACAAAGAGCGATAATGAGTCATTCAATTCTACACAATATCCTCAGCTGATTTGACAATTTATTAATGACCTGATTTAGTAATCCAGTTGATTGCTATATGATTATCATAATCTGATGTTATATAACCACGCGTTATGTAAATTTCTCCTGGTCTTTGTAAATAATAACATAGCCAGATGTAGTAAAATATGATTATCGTTTATGGAATCATATGTGCATGTGCATATTTTTCTCCAATGAATATATCGTTGTTAATAACTTTAATCTTATTATATTGTGCAAAGTAAACATTTTTGTACAATTACAAATAAGCAAATAAATAATATTAATTAAAAAATTTTAACACAATTGAGAACGTTTGAAAAATTTTTTATAAATATAATTGCAAAAGTATGTTTGCACAAATTAATTATGTACATTTTTTATGTTTCAGGACACTGCAAGCAACATTCGAAGCTATTCAAAATTTAATTAACGATTAGAAAAGAAATATAATTACAGTTGGTTGCATAAAATAAATAGATAAAAAAGAGAAGACAGAATATAAAATGTTTGCAAATTACGATTCACGAATTGTGCATTTGAGAGACACGATAAGGGTTATAATGACTAATTTTCTTGATAATTAATTTGAAAAAGTAATTATAATCGATTATTCTTATTATTATTGAGTGTAATAAACAAAATGCTAAAAGACGTTCTGGATTGAGCCGATATTATTTAACAATTCGAGGAATCCCAGGAAGACGAAAGGGAGACGAACTAGTCGAAGTCATGACTCATGTACATGGTAAGATTTCTAATTATTATCAATTATATCAAACATTGTGGAAACCAGAAGACAGTTATTAATCCAATTATTAATCAATGTTATTATTATTACTAAAATAACAACTCTGCCGCAAACAACAACGTAGAACAACGTCAACTGTCACTATTTCATGTTAAAGTATTCAATGAAGGAAAATAGACGTAGGGCTACGTCAACTGTCTTTCGATGAATACTATAACATGAAATAGTGACAGTTGACGTAGTTCTACGTTGTTGTTTCACAGTTGTTAAAAAAAAACTAACAGGTCTGGCGCAAAAGTTGAAAGCTTTTAATTTTTTTTTAAATAACAATATTTTTATTCAAAATAAGTTTTAAAATATATATCAAAGCAAACAATTAAACTTACAATTAAACTTTCGATGAAAATTTTCGCGCTGCCTTTAATTCGTAAATCGACAAGATGATGGATTCGCGGCAAGAAGGCCGCATCGTTGATAAGGAAGAGAAATTATCAGGGCGAGTGACGGGGCACCGAAACAGCTTATCTCCTTTTTCCTCACCACGTGGATCACGAGGAAAACGTGGCATCGTTACACAACGTTGAATTTCCTTCTCCTCTCCGGGCCGATAAGTACTGATTTCCATAATGGCTCCACGTACGAGTGCACTCACTTATCCCTTACCCTTTCCAGCACTTCTCTCAACCCCCAACTCTATTTCTGCACCCTTCTCTCAACCGTTCGTATATATGTGTGTGTGTGTGTGTGTGTGTGTGTGTGTGTGTGTGTGTGTGTGTGTGTGTGTGTGTGTGTGTGTGCGCGTGTGTGTGTGTGCATGTGTGCGTGTGTGCGTGTGTGTATGTGCGTGTATATTACATATATACGTACATGTTCCTTCTCTCTATTCGCTCATGGAAACTTCGGGTCTCCGTAATCTTATCACATAATGTGAATTCAAGACTCGATAATCGCACCGAGACGTGATTAATTTTTTGATTTACGCCCATTATGTGTGCCAAAACGTCGCGACGTTTTTATGATAGTGCTAAGAACTTCATGGAATTCTGAAGGAATGTGGAAGAAATATTTTTAATATTTTAAGTTTCCAACGTATTCTAGTTACTTATATTATCGTTTCCTTCATATTTCTTAATAGCTAATACTGTGGGTTTTTTACTCTACACATATGCCTCTTAAACTCGATGTTTTAAAGTTACCATTTTCTGGTTTGTATGTCCTTAAAACAGAAGGATAAAATTTGAAATTACCTTGCAAACTATTCACTCTTTGATTACCTTACCTTAATACATAAAATAGATCAAATATATATAGAATTTTTTAACTATTTTTCAATTATATTTTTTCATTTTTATTAAATTAACGTTTCTTGTTAAGTACTAATCTTGATTTATACTTAATTATTAATCTAGAAAGAGATGACTAATTAAATGTAAATACCGAGAATCTATAATATCTCTATATAGAAAGAGATTATTAATGGAATATAAATACCAAATAATAATAAATAAATATTAAATGCACTAAAGTGAATATTTATCCAAAGACGTAGAGATATTAAATAGAGATTAATTAATTCTCGCTTCGAGATATTTGAATCTAAAATATAGTAAATGCACACGATATCTATAGAAAATGTTTCCTCGCGCTTATCTGAAAACTTTCTTCTTCCCGTCGCTTATCCATCGTCTTCAGCTCTTGTCGCTGCTTCCTTCGGCCATTTTATCTTTATCTTTCATCGAAGAGACGCGGATGAAACTTTCTGTCGCGAGATTAGAATTCGCTAATAATCGAAGGACGAAAGAGATGTCGTTACAATCCATGCATCCTTGGAGAAACCCGCCACCCTCGGAATATCGATTATACCCACCGCATCGAAATGTATACTCGGTTACTTGTTTCCTTTTTTTCCTGTTTTCTTTGAATATCATTGTCATTTTCCAATAGAATCGATGTAACCGCGGCGCGTATTAATTAAATATTGATATAGTTAATTGAACGGGCACGTTAAATAAATACCGCCGCCAAACCAGCAGCGAGAACCACGCTGCATCCTGGAAATTAAAACTAACTAAAAATACGAAATTAATTGATACGATACGCGCGGACGAGCAATCGCGTGCAAAATAATTCGCGATCGCAATAAAGTGCAACTTTATTTGTTTTAACATTGCTTGCTGCAACAATTTCAAACTGATGATAATTAATTATTATTATCATTATGGAATGATATTACGAGAGCGTCGAGAGCACTGTTTTGTCTTCTTACATCATCATATACCTATGGTTCACTATTGTCTAATTAACTTCAACTTTGCGTCAGCGTTTAATTTAGGGTACTATTGATATATCAACTTTAATAAACACACTTATAACATTAAAATATCAATATTAAAGACTAACGACATTTTTATAAAAAATGAATAATTAAATTAGCTTCCATTTGTAAAGATTGTTTTTATATTATTTATAAAAATTAACTATTGTGAGGCATACAACAGTATTGTTGATAAGATTGAAATAATAGTACAATGCTGTAAATTCGAGTAATAATAAAGATTAATTTTAGAAATAGAAACGATAAAGAATTAGCGCACTCGGTATACGCGTAACGTAAAATCAATGATCTACGGAGCCGCGATGTATGTATGTAATATTTTCACAGAGAAGCTCATCGGGATGGGGGAGACTCGACGGCGGCGTCGTAATTAATCGTGCAGGCGTAAATGAGAGACGATCGTTGCGGGACGCGGAGGTGATCCATAGATCGTGCCAGGCGCAATCAGTCGCGGTAGCGCGGGCGAGGCGGGGCGGGGGGAGGGTGGCAAGATGGAACTCTTCCTGATCCTCGTTTGCCTGGTCGCGCCGCCCGCCCTCTCGCTCTCCATCAAGAGCAACCGCAACCCACGGATCGTCCAGACGCGTTACGGCGAGGTCCAGGGTATCACGAGGTCTTTCGAGCATCCCAAGTTCCTCAAACCGATCGACGTGTACCTTGGAATACCCTACGCCACACCGCCGGTCGGCAGCAACCGCTTTTCCCCGACGAGAGCGCCGAGCCCCTGGGAGGGAGTCAGGTAAAGTGTATACTTCATTGAAGATAGAAGCTAACGTTACATATAGCGAATTTAATTTCTTATAGTATATGCACCAAAATTTATACATAATTACAAATAAAATTGACGCAAAGAGCTTAAATTGCTATTCAAAGTGTAATTTAAAGTGTAACTTTGGGCGTAGTTATTTGCCTTTTGAAGCCAGCTTTGAAAACTGATTTTTGAAGGCGTTCTGTATTATAAAAAAACTGATACAAATTAGATTTTAATATACAACTAAACTTTGATTTGAGATGAAGTATTACAACGAAACGATCAATAAGAATATTTTTGGCTTCTAGTTATTCTACTTATATTCCATTCTGAAAAACAATGTAATTTGCTACGGATATTGTTTATCGAAATCTCGAAGTTTTTTCCTTCATCGCGATCGAGTTTACAGTGAGCTATGCAAAAAGTTACGTCAAGGCTAATCAATCTTTTTATTTTTATACACGAAAAGTCGATCACATTTACGCGATCTCATCCCTTTAGTTAAAAGTGGATACTCTTTTCAATTTTATAACAAGCAAGATCTTCTTGAAATACTTCGGATGCCGAGCAGTCTTTCTATATAACTTAAAGTGTCTGGGAATATCGCTAGGATATACAACATTCTAAAATTATGCCAAGATATTCCTTGGCAAATCTTTCGAATGCCGATGTTATATTGCTATCACGTCCGCTTACGCTTACGTAACTATCAACAAATTTTGAACTTTTCAACAAAGTGACGATCAATCTATTTTTTCAATCAATTACTATTCACATTATCAATTATTATTTTACAATCAATATTACTGTACTGCAATTATTATTTATCAATCAATTTATTTATTAGACTTAATTAAAAAATATTATAATTAATCAACTAATTAAAGAAATTAATACAGAAGAAAATATCATTTTTAAGTTATCAATTTAGGTGTAATATTGTAATAATGATACATGGTTAAGACATCTGGTGGTTTAGTATATCTATATGCGCCCCGAAATGCATTCTCACCGATGTTCGTCCTTATTGAACACGGCGACGCGTATTCCATGCCATGCCGAAACTTTGACCGTTCGGTTCGTTGTAACGCACGAACGATTTCCGATTTCCTCCGCAGATTATCGGACTTGATGGGTCCAGTCTGCCCCCAAAAGCTGCCGGACATCGCAAACGAGCAGGAAGCGCTCGAGCGAATGCCTAAGGGAAGACTGGAGTATCTGAAGAGACTGCTGCCTCATCTGCGTAACCAGAGCGAGGATTGCCTCTACCTGAACATCTACGCACCTGCCATGGGTGAGTGATCGTACAAACCCTCCAGCAGCGATTCAATTACGCGAGCAACTTTGTAACCGTCACGCGCGATTACGTTAATTCTTTAATAAATTAAAATCGGGAATATTTGAATCTTAATAATGTATTTACCAAATTTTATGGTAAATACCGTAGAAAATATACTTCTAATTTCCTCCCCGAAAAAAGAATCTACGACTTTTATAACAAAACATTAAACTCTCTTCTTCGTATTTACAAGTTTATTCTCTCGATGGCTAATTAAATATCTTCTTCAAACTCAAAAAGTAACGTCATCCCAAAGATAGATTGTAGCTGAGCTTAAGATGTGTATTAGACGTCCTCTCTTCTTCGTGCACTGAGACGTTATCGAACTGTACTGAAAGGAAGTGTAGTCAAATCGATCGATCAAGCACCGAAACTTTTTTATAACACGTTTTCTGCTCTTCGAAGTCACAACCAGAGACGATGCTCTCGACACTATCTCGAGGGAAGAACTTTGTAACGCCATTCTGCAAAATTACGTTTATTCGTCAATTTTTTATTTTTCTAACGTGTAAACTCCTAAGTTCTTTCAGACTTTTGAATAGTGATAAAAGAGAATTAAAAATTTTTAACTCGGACTTAATTCAGAATCCTCCAGTAACAAAATTGATGAATTTTTAGAGGAAATTGTAGGATTTAAATTTAGAAACTTTCTTTGAGATTGTAGGATTTAAGTTTACTTGTATGCAAAAAAAAAACTGCTTGGAGTATGAAACAACTTATCTTTCATTCTCTTCTTCAAACTCAAAAAGTAACGTCATCCCAAAGATAGATTGTAGCTGAGCTTACCTATATTAAAAACCTTAACAATTACTGTTAAAAACCTTAGCAATATTAAAAACCTTAACAATTACTGTTTCTAGCATTGTTAAAAATGAATTCTTCAGTGACTAAATTATTTTCGCGCGTGGATATACATAATGAGTCCAATCCGTCAACTCTCTCGAAAAAAACGGAATTTTAGATGGGCATTAGCAGATGAAGTAATCCTCACTGGCCGTTGAGCCGGTGCAGCGTTGAACGAATAGCGCGGAAATCTATGAGTGGTCGGGGTAAACGGAAAGGGAGGGGTAAAACGGAAGGGCGGGAAATGCGGGAAAAGCCCGAGGCAGGAAAAGCCGCTCCTGGCAAGGCCAGGGAACGTTTTGTTCGTTACAGAGTGTCACGATTAAAAAACGATTTTTAAGATGATTCACTGGCGGCCCAAATTGAATCGCTAATCTAAGTTTGAGGGAACTTTTCGCAGAGTTGGGGAAGGCCCCGGTGAATTATGGTGGCCGGGAATAGATGTCATTGACCTCTCCGCGCGCGATCCCCAATATAGCGGCGCGGCGCGGATGGTCTGAAACTGAACTTCCCCGGGATTGTGCAAGTTATTGAGTTTCTGGACGTCTCTGGCCGACGAGAAGACACGCGGAACATTCCAAATAGATCGGAGATTAGAGCCTACGTGACGTGTAATTACTAAAGTCGGGATGATTGACGTAATTGGAAAAAATCTCTTTTATACCCGGAAAGCATCGGAATTCTGCGGTTCTTCTTTAATTTTTGAGATCCCTCATTGCTTCTCTGTGAGTCTCATTATCTCCCGTAATTTTTATCTCTATTACACACATACGCACGATGCGCACACGTACATGCACGATATGCGCAGAATTATGAACGTATGTTATTAAAGATATTTTCTTTGGATAAAGACGACGCGCGGGGTGATCACATTTGCCGTTCAATTTCCGGCTCTGAGATGTTGTGGCGCTCGAAACAGCTTGCAAGCGCGCGGAGAAAAGCGAAATTTTCTATTTCGTCCCGAGAAAATTCAATGATATACGATTATTGAAACACCATTCACTCTGGCCGACATACGTGAGGACATAAAAAGGTTCCCTCAAGCTAAGGAAAAGGCCGTAGGAGAAAGTTTTTTGGCGAAGAGATATAAGGGCGGGAAAGAGCTTAGGTGACGGCAATAAAAAGGGTTGAAGATGAAGAGGCACAACAGGCAAAGAAATATATTGCGCGTACCTGCCACGGTGTTCGACGTTGCTTCCGTGGCTGGAAACTGAAGAAAATGACACGGGAGAGATTTATCAAATATTTCTCATTTTTCGACGCGCGCGCGCCACTGACACGTGGCACGAAATTGCTTGTTGAAATCTCCGCGCCATTACGAACTGCGTGAAAGTTTCGCAGAGATTATAGTGTGAACTCTAATAGATCTGTAAATCCTTCATAGTCCTTGTCGTTTGAAATTGAAGAAGTTGCTGGAATTTCTTAGTATTTAGTAAAGTAAGTTTTAGATCCTTATTTGTTTGCAATGTCGAAGAGATGTTTCAAAAATTCAAAAAGGACCCCCGCACATTTTTTATGGAAATTGGATTTTGGCGAAATTAGCTGAAACTTTGCTGATCAAAATTCACAATAGGCAAGATTCGCAATAATCGATGTGTGCGAGTTATTCGAATTTGAATATATTATTTGATTTTAATTTCGATGTATGTTGGATAATGTTATTGGATCTCTTATACTATTAGAGCATTTTAGTAATTTACAATTTTTCGCCTAATTGTTTCAGTTATTACGACATTAAAAATAAAGTACATTATAGTTTTATATTAAATATTTAAATGTTTTTGCCTTTAAAAAATTATATTATATAATTAATATTATTTTTTTATATCAAAATATTCTTTTGTTATCAACGTGTTAAAATTTAATCTAACAATAATTAAATTGTTAATTAAAAATTATATTTTACCAATTTGATTCGATTTTATTCGATTTATAAAAAAAATCTTGATTCACTCATCTCTACATTTACTACGATTTATAGTTAAATTAACAGCAGAATTGATAACAGCTTGCAGAATAGTAACTTGAAATCTCGAGTCGCATTCTCGCAATCGAGTCCCGAAAAGTGTGATTTTCAGTCAATCCTGAAAGGGATACGTTTCCTTCGGGGCGCGGTATTGTCTCCCAGATTCTTACGTAATGGAAATTTCTATCGAAAGTTTGGATCCGGTTAATGCACGTTGTCGGCACTTCTTCCTTCTCCTCTGACTCGAGGGGGGGAGGGGGAGAAAGTTTCCGTTTTCCTTGGGAAGACTCGCAATTACACGGCCGCCTGCACTCACAATTCCGTCGACGATAGGTAAAGCCCAGTATCGAACGTATGGCGGAAGAAGCGGAAGAAGAGGAAGAGGACGACGGGCGAGTTTTCAAGGCGCGAACTAATAATCGAATCCACCAAGTTCGCGAAATTTGTTTCAACTCTCTCACAGAATACTTTGGAACAAAGATCCCCCCCCCCCCCCCCCACCGGTCTCTTCGTGATTCACGAGTCGCCGGCCAAAAAAAAAGATGCCTCCTCCATCCTTTTAGGCGAAAAAGTACGGCTCGCGGGAAATGATTTGTTCGTCTCACGCGGAAGATAAAGTGTCTCGCTTTCCAAGTTCGTTGGGATTCATAGCTTCGAGCGATTTTTAAAAATATCTATATAATCGACGTAACTTTTGATTCTAAAATTTTTTGTCACATTATTAATTTATAGTAGGAAGAAATTTTATCAAGTGAATGTGAATAAAATTTGAAAAATTAGAGGACTGATTCGTGGCGCGTGATGAAAATAATCTTTAGATATTTCACGGCACATTTGCGAAAATAACTTAAGGACATTACATCCGCGTTAGCCTGAGACGGGAACGACAGGAAATTTAATGTGGCAAGCCGAGGGAAATCGCACGATCCTTGCACATCCTTCCCCCTTTTCATGAAAGAGAACGTCACGAGTGCAGAGTGCGCATTCGCTCAACTTCCGGCTCGAAAAGGCATTACTAATAGCTCTCGTCGCTGTGATTAATAGCGCTGGAGTGCTGCTCCGTTTAGTCGTTTTATTAATTACGCCGGATAACGAAGGTCACCGTCTCCGCACGGAGACTGTCATTTATTATGCACGACATCGCGATTGGGAAACCGAGTATTATTTATATCGGCACGTGTAACATACGCAAACAATTCGATAATTATAAGACTACAAAGACTTAAGCATTATTCTAAGATTAATAATAAATAATAAGTATAATATAATAAATCTTCAGGAATCTTGGAGAAATTCTGAAAGTTAATAACCCTAATTCAGTTTCCGAGACTAATGGAAGTTATAAGCAACAATGTTATTTTCCATTTTACGTAGAAAAAAATAAAAGTAAACAAAATCTTTCGCTAATATGAGAGACTGCCATGTTTAATTTTACATTGGAGAGATTAAAACGTCTGAGCGACTCCGAAAGAGGTTTCCTTTGCCATCTGCTCATCTCTCGAAAGGGCAGTGTAATAAGAAAGAATACCCCAGAACCATTTCTCTGAAACTCTCTGGGCTGTTTCGCGATACAATTTTAAAGTCGACGTTCTCGCTTCGCTGCATAATTCAGGAAGTTCCGCGGAACAGGAGACGGCAAGATAAAGCAGGGGGATCGATTCGCTGCTGATTTAATTATCTTTTAATGAAAGCCGAGATTCGCCCCGGACCGCGCGCGCCGTAATTTTACACCGTCCACGAGCTGCGCAAATGCGGAATATAAATGGTAATTAAGGCTTGCCAGATGGACCATGCCGCCGCGTTATTCCAGCCGATATAACCAAAATACACCGCGGCTAAGTGAGGTCTGACAGACTTGTTAACTTCGCCTGGATTTATCGCCGCTTTCCATCTTCAAACTGCTTGTCGTGGCTCCTTACTATTTGTTAGCATCCAGTTAATGTCGATTCTTCGTAAATCTTGCAAGGTCCTAAAATGCATTTTTACATAATTCCAATTTAATTAATCATTTAGCAACTAAATTGTGCAGGCTTCACGATGAGACGTATTCTAATTCTCAAAGTCAAAAACAATGAAAATAAGAAGTGGGTTAAACAGGTCAATCTTTTAACATCTTTCACACAGTGAGGTTTATATTGTTAAATATTCTTCTCAATATGATTCATGCTAAGCAGATAAATGGAATATTTAACAATAAATGGAATATTTAATATCTATTCCCTAACAGCAAATGTATATTCTGAGAATGTTCAGAGGATATTGTAAATAAGTATAAGATATTATAAAGATGTTCTCATATTAAGTACATCTTTAGTATATTCTATAGATATACAAGATATTAATGCTCTGTTAGGGTTTACTATATATAATCTAAATGTATTTTCTCGATTAGAAGATCATTTGCACTACAAGAAAATTAATAACTCCTTGAAGTATTTAAAGATGAAGAACGAAACGGGCAATATATCCGCGAGTGACGCACCGCGGCAGAACTATTTTAATTGAAGTGAAACTACTTTAATTAAGGGGAACAATTCTCTGTAGGGAAAGGCGAATTTTCCCCTTGACGCCGAAATGGAAAGACAACTACATTTCTCCCAGACATTGTTGCTACCGTCGCTACCGCGAGACATTCGGGAGGGTTGCCGCGTATCATCGCGGGTGGACCATACGCAAGCGGGGAAGGGGAGGGAGTTTCCGAATGATTTTGCGCAAATTAGCGGCAGCTAATGGGCGTAATGGCATCCTTTCATGCGCAAAGGATCACATCCTCGCGCCGCTAAAGTAATTAATTATCCGTGGAGTTACCGATAGCGCGTGTACAGCGACCTCCGCGTTGCCCGTAGTATATAGATCAAGCTCGTTTCGCATTCTCCTAACTCGTCATTCTCCATCATGCCCGTCATAAAATTGCGAAGGCGTGTTATACATGTAATTTTGCCTCACTCCACGCAAGGCTGTCTACAAAGTTCTACGGCACATCTCGGAGTTGAAGTTCTCGAATTTCACTTTTATAGCTCAAAAGATTCAAAAAACTGAAAATCATTATACGTTTTTTACTTAAGAATCATTATAGTGTCGACGTGGCAGTGTTTAGATTTTTTGTCCTTAAATACCTATACCCTCTCAAAAATATAATCAGAAAATCTCTGGAATATTATATATATATGTTCTCTCATTATTCAATTTGCGGTTATTTAATATTTTTATAATTCGAATCTCTGCGAGATTCCGCTTATTTTTTTAATAACGCATTGTGTGAGTTGTAGTTACCGCACCCTCATAATGATTCAATTAACAGAGATTGCGATCGACTAGAAGCGCGCGCAAACATATTTCCGGTGCAGTCGTGATAGCGTAATCGGACTTGTCACTACTGGCAACATCGATTCTGTCCTTCGTTGCTAAGCAATAATTCTCCGCTATCGCTCGCGACCTCTCGAGCAGAACACTAATTCGTCTCTTCCACCCTTCCGACCCCTCCTATCCCTTCTGTACTTCCGGATTTCAATTTCCATCGTATCTGCCATCGTGATCCGATCAAACTAGTCGTCAACGTAATGCAAGCTGATGATGGAAATCATTTTAAAATAACAAGCAAACACAGGAGAAAGTTAATTACCTTTTTACCTAAAAGAGTCTTAAGAAGAAACATATTTTAAAGAACAGCAAAGAAGATTACGAAAATCTGAAAAAAAAAAAGAATTGTATAAAGAATATATCTTCATGTTTTAATTATCTTCATTAAAAATTCTTGTGAGATACAAGATGTGATAAATTAATCAAGTTAAATTGTATTAAACTGAATAATTTTTTCTTCAAATTCTTTATTCCTCAGCTGCTAAACTTCCCATCTGCATATTCATACACGTTCAAGTTTCGCGAAACTAGCAGCATGTTTCTTATCGCTGGTAATTACTTGCGAATTTAGGGCAGATCGACTTCTTGTCCGGCATGTTCTAATCGCTTTCTTAATGAATCCTTCTTAATAATTCCGTCTGAAACTGAAAGGCGCGAGCAGGTGCGATCATTTACCTCGTAATAGCAACATAATTCACGCGAAACGTCACGTGGTCGCACGGCGTTCGCGACAGCGGCGCCGTCGTCGTCGTCGTCGTCGTCTTCTTGAAAGGTCCTTTAACCTCTCTTTCCTCTTTACCCGGAATAATCCAAGTAATGTGCATGGACTTCGTGGATTAATTAAGAATAATTAAATTTTCCCCCGACGGGACGCCACGCGGCACAAAAATTAATTTAGAGTTTTTTAAACTCCTCCGAGAAAAACGTTCCTTCGATCTTGATCCTTTTTTTTCGCCTTGGAAAAAATAGCGGTAAGTCAGATCCTGCCCCCCCCCCTCCCCGTCTTACCGCAAGAGTCTAAAGCCGCGCAGTTATTGTTTCCAGAGACTGATAATTAAAATTCTTGCGGCCAACAAATCACAAAGCTTCTTAAACCTAAACTCGTTTAACCGATTACCACGCAATTTTTTCCTTCCAAAGGTTATTACGAAAGACGTCATGTATTTCTTTTTTGCCTACCAGCCTGGATTAACGTTGCGTTAATAATAAGAGAACAATTAAAAACGGTTTATTTGTTGAAATCTAAAACGTAGGTTTATAAATAAATTAAAAACTCATTTTTTGAAAAAATTTAATTAATTTAAAAAAAATTTCAAAGCGTTATAAATTTTACATTCACTTTGCCGCAATTTTATAAAATTCCTGCGAATATTGAAATGCGTTTTGCTATATAGCTAATAAACAAGCAATTTTTTCATTTGATTCTTTCCTTCGATACAATCAATACCGATTTCCTGCACCGCTAATTCGATGTGCATTACGAAATTTACGACTGATGGATTTCCGCGGCACGCCGCATTCGTCGACAATTTCATCATATTAATGATGACGCAAATTTTCCATTGTTATTTATTAATAATGCATATTGGCTGTGGCGCCGCGCACGGGTGCGCGCTTTCGGACGAACTGTTGCTTCGCATATAGTTATTAATTACACGCGCAGTTATTAATTACACCGATGTCGAATATTAAAATTTCTGATTAAAGTGCCGATTACCTGCCGCACATGTGTCGCCCAAATAAAAGCCCCCAGATAATAATAACGTTGCTAAATCGCGGCACAAGCACTATGAATGAACATCAAATAACTGGCAAAACGAGAACAAATTATATCGCGCGCATATAAAACATCAACCGAGTTTAGACTTTTGTCATTTCCCCAACTTTTTTGTTGGAAAAACGAAAAATTTATAATAAGTTAATTTCGTAAAATTCATTTTATTACAAATATAGCTGTTCCTAAAAATAAATAATAATAATAAGCAATTGTAATTATAATATTTCTGCGTTTTGCCTTGAAAATTCTTTTCCGGCAAAGTTCTTCCTCAAGGAAAATAAATTTGAATGGCACTTGCAGTAAGTCCATTTTCAGTGATCTAACATGCTCTTGCGTGGAATTGACGATATCTTTATGTTGAGTTTGCCATTGTTCGGCGCACAAAGCTTTCCAACGATTTCACTTAAAGTGGCCGGGCATAAGGATTTCCTTTTTATGGGTGGACGCTGTGAATTATCAAATAAATATTTTCACGACTTTTCCTTCTTCCTTCCCGCGGCAGCAAATCCGAGCACGTACGTGCCGGTGAAAAGCACGTCATATGCTGACTCCTTCGCATTATAGCTTCGACACACACACCTGGACGGAAAGTGCAATGCCAGTTTCTGTTTCCGGATTTAACCGTTTAAATGCCTATCAAAAACTCTATAGTGCTTTACCCTTGAACCATCGAATAAACTTCGCTCTCAATTTGAAAAATTCTTTTTTTTTTTTATAAAAAGGAAGAATACTCTTCTCGAGTATATTTTTCAAATATTAGACGATCGATTATCGAAAAATCGAATCGAATAATTTTAAGCCGTTTCGGATTAAATTTAATCCACGAAGAGTTACGATTGATATAAAATTAGGATAAAATAGTTTTTATTTCAAAGTGCGATATAAACGAAAGTTAATTTGTAGGTTCTTTGAAGGCTCCGTGATGAATCGATAAACTAGATATTAGCTTTCGAAGATTATAAAGTGACTTCTAAAAAATGCATAGACTTCTTGAAAAACAAGGAAGCGCCCGCTCACGTGGCGCGGTAGATACCGTAATTCCGCGGTAGCATTATATCGTCGTCTCAAGCGCTTCCGTTTGATTGATCGACGAGCAAACCACAGTCGGCGTCGGTGCCGAGAGTGATCGATCGCCCCTCGTCTTCGACACAATCGCGAATCCCCGCGGGTCGTTTCCCCCCTTGCCCGATAAATCGGGCTTCGCCGCAGTAATTCGCGTATAAAACTACCGGCGCAATTACGATTAGGCGGTTGAATTTCTTGGCGCTCTTAGATCTCCTTAGGTCACCGTACTCGCTGGAATCGTAGATCTCTCGGATGACAGTGAACTTAGTCGGAAATTGAGTCTAAAAGTTTCATTGATTCGATGACCTCCCGACTGACAAAAAATGTTACTTTTACATCAGATCGAATTATTTCACCGAGAATTTGTTCTCTCTCTCTCTCCTTGAAACTGGACCTCCGGTCATTTCGGAAGTCTAAGAACTCGCGTACTTACGCGCGTTGGGTCCTGCGTTTGACTGTGAAATATGGCGCGGCGCCACACCTTCTTGCAGGCGGGGCAAGTATTGTCTCTCCGGCGCGGCGCGGCGTGTCTCGCGATTTTTCGCGCGCCGTTCTGGCGCGTGAGGAAGAGGATCTCATCCCCGCCTTTCGGGATAGATCTCTCCGGAGAACAATCGACGATAGTATTTATACAAGTGCGCAATTTGTATGATCTACACTCGTCTGGCTGCCGCAAATACGGGTACGGAGAGATCCGGAACGTGGGCCAAAACTTTCCCACCGAATCGGTTAAGTGCTCAAAACAGTTGCCAACATCCACCGCCGCCCGCCCGCGCTGTCCCCTCGAGAACGGGTTGGAAGGACGTAAAAAGGCGGGGCAGGAAAGGACGAGGAACGGGGCCGGGAAAACCCAAACTCTCGAATTCGTTCGAGGAGCGGCGAGGTAGACGAAAGCTCTCGCGATCTTTCGCCGTAATCATTGTGCCCATTGATATACAAACCTATACATTGTACGTAAGTAACAAGATGTGCTATTTTCTTGAACAAGCGCAAGTTCCTGCGATTGGGTCTCTTTTATTGTATACGAAGGAATTGTCCACTGTATGCGCAAGGGAATAACTTCGATTTCATGTCAGATGCAGGATTTTTCTTCCTTTGTTGTGTGTGCGCGCTCGTATAAAAGGGACGATGACACTTCCATTTTGAAGCAATTCCGCGAAAGAAAATGTTCTGCCCTTGAATTCCGGAAAGTTGACAAAACTCAGTTGCCAGGTCCAAAAGGACCCCGCATTCGTTTGACGGGAATCGTCGCGAGATAAAGTGCAAATTTATTTTATTATAAGTGTAAATGTTTCCACGTGGACAGCTCTATGTAGAAGTGACTTTATGATAATATAGAGCGTTAAAAGAAGCTATGGGACAGGGATTTTCTTCCTTACTTTATTTAACTCGATTTTATTATTACTTTGGTGCGAAGATTTACATGGATATGACTGAAGAGTGTTGGCACTGTGTCGAAAGCGGGATGAGATCGAGATGTAAATAAAGTGATAACTTTCACAGCCCTCCAGGCTGCCTATAGTATCTTTGGTAAACCGGGATGTGTTCTCCTTTTTGGCAGCGGCCCAAAATGCATAAGACTCGGAATCGCGTGTCGAGCCTCATCGATCGAAACTCAATATATCGTTCTATAGCGCTTGCAGGCGCTTATGTCAATATCACACGCGTGGTGTCTGTTTTTCGGTGACAAAATCGGAAACCGATCAAATATTGAAATTACTTTTGCGCCGCTTTATTCGAAAGTGACGCGAAAGATTTGCTGCTCCGCGAATTTTTATTATGTGCTTATTACAATTGCATGATTAAAAAGAGAAAATGCTAAAACGCGGAAGACGAGTGCATTATAACTGTTATAAGCATAAGTGAACATAATTGACAACTGCAGAATTATTATTGAAGATTATATGCTGAAGATTTTCGATAGTTTGTCAATTATTGATACATAACATTATTATCTGTCTGGAAACAGAAAATGAAGCGAAATATTAAGCTAAAATATTAAGATTTCTGGATAAATACAATCTAATTTTAACATTTTTGGCACTAAAGAAATTGATTTTATATTTTTAACTATTGACATCGTTTCTTGTATAAAAGAAACAAAAATAAGAAAGTGGATTTCTAAAGTTTCTTTTATCGGAAAAACTTTAACAGTATCTTATGCAGCAGCTGATTTATAGCGTAGCATAACGTTATATTAAAATAGAAAAAAACTGTTTACAGGTTTGTGTCGGTATTTACTTGATTCCTGAAGAAATACTATAATATTTGGTTTATAATATTTTCGAATTTTTACATGCCTGGATGTTTTTTCAAACGTAGCAGGTAAAAATATAATATTACGAGAGAAATAAAAGCTAGCCGAGTACAGACTCGAGAGGACAGGAAAACACGCCAAGTTATGAAGACGGCGCGAAAGCGATTTTATTTCACGAAGACGGCCACAACACTGCGAACTTTGTGTCTCGTTCACGCCTGCTCGACAAAATTCTTTGTACGTATACGTACGCTATGCATGTACGACACGAGGTGGGCAGAAGGAGGGGGAGACCACCTTATTGTAACGCTATGTATCTTGCTCCGTCGGCAGTTTACAAACCCTTACGCAGAGAGGAGAAATTCCAGGGCTTATACCGTCACACTGATATGCAGCCAGCGTTCTCTACAGCTGGGAAATGAAAAAAAGGGAGTGAAAAAAAGGGCTGAAAGTATATACGAAAGTGAGCAAACATGGTTCATGGAACGTGAAGGGTGAAGCCGCTGGTAAATCTACACCCTCCACCTCGTCTCGACCAATCGACACTTAATATTTTCCATCATCTTCAATTACTCGTGCAAACATTTTGCGGGGGGAGGGGGCGGCGGCGAAACCGCAGCACTCATTGAAAGTATTTTTAACCTTTGGAAAAAAGAAGGGAAATTTGCAAAGTCAGACAAACATTAAAGGTAATTAATTGCTTATTGATTCACTGGGAAAAGGAAAGTTCTGTAAATGTAAATCTGACAGAACAGAAATATGAATTCGAAAAGTTCATAATTTCCTAAGGAACCGCGTCCATGAGTAGAGGACAGTAAAAGTATCAATAATAGCAGGGTTGCTAATTTTTGAAAATATACTTATTATATAAAAATAAACATACGAAGGCGGCAGTGTGGTCTAGTGGTAGAGCGCCAAACTCGTAATTTGAGAAACCAGGTTCGAGTCCATTAGAGCACGTAAACATGGAATTTATTTTCCGAAAGCTGCGCCCTCCGTGCAAGAAAGACTCTTGTGCGGAGCAAACTGGGCTCCGTCTTTCGGGAAGAGACGTTAAGCCGTTGGTCCAAAGGGTTAAATAAGAGAAGAAGGGTAGTGATGGATGAGAATTGTAACCCTAAAGGGATCGATTAAAAACTTCCATTCCATTCCATATAAAACGTACATATGTAACAGAAATATAAAAATTTTTATTAATCACATGACTTAAGTGTAGTAACTTTATATATTGATTATTTACAGTACGCAATTAATCTACATTGATGAAATGAAGACTTACAAGCGCACCTTTGATGCCATCCTTTCAAATCATTTCCCATCGTATTCATGAAACTAAATTGAACGGTCGAGCGAGAGCTCCACCACGTCGTCGATTCGAATTGAAGTAATTTCGCCGAGTCATCGAATTCATTTTTATCATTTTCAAAGAAAATGTCCGAGGGGATCCTCTCTCCTCCAAGAAACTGTTACTTAATCTGATGCAACGTCCGCGCGATTTTATTTATCCGACGGTGTTGCCGTAAGGGAAATTCCGAGTGAGAATTGTGAAGAAAAAGGGAGTGTACACAATCTTCATTTCATATTAATGAATTTTCGTTTTGAAAATTTGTGGTAGAGGAAACGAGCGCCCCGATGTTGTTGTAAGCCAAGTTGTATGTCAGAATCGGATGATGGAAATGTATAGCGCAACGGATGTACGACAATGTAATCGACTCCCTCGAGGATAACCTCGTTATCCGACGCAAGAAGTCGCATCTAGGAAACAGAGAGTCTTCTTCTAGACTCCAATTCTCCGCCGCTGGATTTCCTTGCACGCTTCCCGGAACGCGCAAATGGACTTTTAAATTGTCTGCCGACTGTGAAAAATACGTGATGCAAGATAGCAAATCGTTACAACAGATAATTTAAATAATCAACGAGATATGTCATGATAACAGGAGTAATTAAAACCAATTGAAAGGTTATATCAGACTAATGAAACTTTCTCCAAAGCTGATCAATAAGAAAAAGAAAAAAATTATGATTTTTGGCGCTATTTTGGTGTTTATCTTATTAAAAGGGATATCCAAATATAGCTTTAAAATAGAGAAACATGTTCGAACGATCAATGGCTGCATCACTTATCCAATCGCTTCTCTTGCTTTAAGCCGATCGAAATGATTAGATGGAATTAACGAAGAATGGCGGATTACCATCAGATTGCAGATATCCTCGTGTATTCTCGGGAGGATCAAGTCATAATCATATCCTGCGCGAGAACCGCGCGCGCACCATGACAGCGATACATCACGGAATACTCTTCGAGAGATGGATTCATCCCCGCGATGAAAGTTCGTAGGTAGAATCTGAGATTTAGTAAAGCAATTTAATAGATCGGATCGCGGAGTGGCGCGAGTGACGGCAAGCGATAGATTTTAATTGAATTATCGATGAGGTCTCGACGCGCGTTAACGGAATAACTGAGAACTGCGCGAGTGTCGGGGAACATCCTTGCTTGAAATATCGATGCCGGGGCGACTTTCCGAGAATGCAAAGTAAGAGAATTGTGTCGCGAGTATTGAACCTTCCAATTGAAGCAAAATATTTGCCAACGTCTGAATAATGCAAAACTGTAAAGATGCACCTTGCCTTCTTTTAATGTTTGCACATCTATACTTCTTTTCTTATTTGAATTTATACCTCCTTTATCTCTTCTGTCAAGAGAAATTGTGTCTCATTTGAATCAAATCCAATTCCTTAGGTATAAATCTAAGTATGTAGGTCCAAGAGTTTGAGGCTTAGAGTGTAAGAATCTAGGTGCTCTCTAAATCTCATAGAGTAGTTTCATCACTAATATATTAGATGTGATTGTGATAGTCACTCCAAAAGAGAGAATTGTCATTATAATTTGAGTAAATGCGGGCACTTATAAGGCAAAGAGTATCACTCAAAATTTTAGAACGGCAACTTTACCAGAATGATACGATCTCACTTTAAAGCTATAGTAAATCACGATTCACTAAAGATCGACTGATAAATGATTCTAACAGAGTAACATTTGCCACTCAAAATTGTAGAGTGACATAATATCTAAGAACGTGAAATAACTTTGAGATTTCATATAAAACTTTAATATTCTTTATATCCTTAACATTACACAAATCTTCTTTACAGATTTGTAAGATTTGTCAAATGTTTAAATGTTTAAATTCTTAGGTTCCGCAAATTGTTGTACAATTGATTCCGCACGGATTTGGAAAGTAAATTCCCTCTACTAGCGGGGATTCGTAGAAAGAGAGCTCCCAGGGGGATGCCGACTCAAGGATACGTTAGCGTCCTATAAATTGTCAGAAAATTTATAGTACTTGGTGATGTCATGCCCGGTAGTTCTGTTAAGACCACTTGCTACCCTCGACTAGTATAAGTATCTGTCTTCAAATTTACTGCTATGTCTCAAGAACAAATGAAACTTTGTCGTTTCCGAACAATGTACTGATTTTATATATTTTGTTATTGACTTTTTCAAGATTTTCCTTTAGTTTAAAAATCAAGAAAAGTATATAAGGAATCTAAAAATTCAATGATGTGATATCATATAAAGAAACAAAGAATTAAAGTATTTAACAATTTTCGATCTTACGATAACGATATGGTTGCTTGAACTACCAAGTTTTAGGTTTGAGCTAATTTCGCTTGACTTATGAAATAATCAAGAATGTTTGCCATGCTCAGTGCCATAGTTTTTGAATTCAAGGATCAGCCGGTGGCAGTTTTACGACGGGCGATAACTCGCCAGGCATGTGCCGAGGATAGGGAAAAAAGGCAAATACATCGGCGATTCGCTCAAAGCAATTTAAATTCCGCACGGATTCTCTCTCTTCTCTCTTCTTTTCTCTTAGGAAGCCGATCTATTCACTTCGTCCTTTTCAACTCCTGTGTTTTTTCCCTTCTTGTACCGATGCAACGAACCACCGAAGTCGTCAAACGCGAGACTATACGCCATGGTTCCTGAGCCTCGAATAGTAGAGGCGAGCGAGTTTTTCGTGAAATCGAATGCCAATACTATTCGCGACGCCGGGAATTTTAAGCAACTGCTGGAAAGTTCTCACGTACTCCTGCAACGAAGGAAAGGAAGGAAGGAAGAAGATGGGGAGTTGCCTTTAATTCCTTTTAATTTGAAACATTCGGCACTTCTAGAGCATTGAAGCTTTCTTTTTTCGAACACGCGTACCTTATTTTTGGAACTTGTTTCGCATGATAAAAAATACTGCGAATTAATGTAGTCAAACTAAACAGTACAGTTGTTGACCACTCTATAATGATTGGTCACATCTTAAAAAATTAAAGAAAATAATAAGAAAATAATTAAGTATTAATTGTATCTGAAGCAGAAAAGTGTATTAAATATTTTCGTATTTATAATTAAAAATATTTCAATAGTATTTTTTTATAATCTTTAATTTTTTAAGATGTGGCCAACAATTGTACTATTTACCCTTATAAATATATTACTGCTTATTCGAATCTCATTTTTTTAAAACAAGCTATGCTTTAATCTACATTAATCATCTCACTAGTCACTTGTGAAATAATTTTGAACGTTCGACACTGTTCTGTATATACAGATTTTGTCGTGTATCAAAACAAAGTCGAAACTTTTTCATCCACATTTTATTCCTGCGCAAGCGGAAAATTTATATTTTTAGTTTGAAAAAATATTTTACTTTGCGTACGAGTATTATCACAAAAACTACAATAATGTTATATTTTTTAAATTTATTTCTTATTTCTGTACACGCATCCCGAAATATAAAGCAAATTAATTCTATTTTAGTGTAAATCCCGGTCTGTTTATCACATTCCATTTCAATTCAATTTCGCGCTAGAGAATATTTAAAAAAATCCTTTTACTCGGGATAAATCGAAATTTACAAAGTATATATATTTTCATTCCAGAACTGGATTAGAATCGAATTAGAAATTATTTCCAAGCCCTGTTTCAGATAAAGATACAAACATTCTTAATCCTTTCATTAATATTGACTGCGGAGATTAAAAAGGAAAATAACGAATGTGTCAACGTACCCCGTATGGAGAAGAAAATGATACAATGGGACGTTAAAATTATAATTTCCACATTTAAGAACGTATGGTTGACACCTTGAAACGGTACGCGCGATAAAGCTGTCGTCCCTACTTTAAAGTTTCACCGTCGCCGTATCCTTCTTAATTACGAAGTATGAGACCGCGTCGTAAAACACATAAAGTAGGGACGTTGGTAAAATTCACGGTTCATCCGCTATGTAAAGACGGCCGGCCATATATGTGCGGTACCGTCGTCGTACCGTCATGGCTTTATCTTTGAAGACAGTTGCCGTTTTAACTCCTTTCCCTCTGTGTCCGCATTAAAGATTTTCTCCCAGTAATCTGAAACCCCTATGACATAGCGAGCGATATTGGTGCACCCAGGAAACTTCGCCAGAGAGTAAAGGCTATCCGACGGACGTGCATGGGATCATCCCGACATCCCCTCCCCTTTCGGCGGGAAACTTTATCTATTCTTCCTGTGATTAAGTCTACAATCGAATATATACAATATTGTTAATTAAAGAAAGAATATCAAACTTACCACTTTTTATTACGAAAATAGTGATGTAAATCGAATCCTTATTCGACCACACAGAAACTATTCCATGCACATTTGATCACAAATATGTCGACCGATGTAACGACCGCTTGCAATCTCGCAAATGAATGCGCGACGCAAAAAACGCAATTCGCCGAAGAGAGGAACACACACGGCGAGGGAAGCGAAATATTTATTTGTTATTTAACCGGCGCTGGAAATACGTTGATTAATATCGCGCTATTAAATTATTATACCTTGACGATAGTCGATATCGCAATATCGCGGGTCAATGAATATAAAATCGCTTTTGCAAGAATAATTAGCAAGATTACGTCACCGGCGTTTTTGCAACTGCATTGTTTCCTCGATGATATATGTGACGACATGCTTTTGCCTTATCAAAAAATAATCCATTAATTTCCAGCTGCTATATGTGTGGCGTTCATTTAGGTCGCAGCATTTTCTCATTTACGGGTACTTGTCAACCCTTAAATGGATGCTATTTAGGTGTTTTATGCATGAAAGAAATCGAATTCTCCACGTCTAAAAAATTGAGATACATTTTTAAATTTCTCTCCAACGCAAACAAAGTGACCAGTATTTCACGTCGTAAGAATAATTTATAACGGTAATATCTCGTGCTGGAGACATTGACTCTTATAGCAAATGGAGATATTAATGGACTATTCGGATTTTACATTCCAAATTCCGGGGGACCATTTGTCGCGCGCGCAATTTTACGCTCTTTGTAGAAATTAGCAAGAACAGAGAGAGACACTTTAAGTTTTTTAATACATATCGGAGTTCGATTTTATCCGCCATTCTTCGCGATCAAATACTCGGCTTGACTTAGCTTTGAGTTTTCGAGGACATGTCCGCCACTCTCCTGCGAATGTAATTGGATAGATCCATCGACGAAGTTCCGTGTAACAACGTGTCGGGGAACACTCGAGTCGCCGGCTCTCGAGTGTCGGGCCGTGCTGCGATCCGTGCGGAAAGTATCGGATTTCAATTATGATAAGTGTGCGGTTAGGATGTTCGCCCGGTATCATATGAAACCGAGGGACTTTCAGAACCAGCCACATTCGAACGGGGAATAATACGAATCCTTATCGATAGCAATTAAATGCGATTTTAAACCATTTTATTCATTTGCCGGAGAATCAATCGTAATTCATCCTGAAACTCTCTGCAGTAATATTTTCTCGAAATAAGATAAAATTTATATTTTAGTATAGAGGTCTAATTAATGGTTTAATTAACGTGCTGATAATATTAAAGGTTACGCATTTTAATTCCAACTCTAATGAAGCAAATGCGCGTAATGTAAAGGAGACTTGTTCTCCCATTTGTTTGTAAAAAATAATTAAAATTTTTATTCTTAGAGATACCGAGAACATAAAAATTACATTTTTATATAAATTAAAAATTTTTATTGTATAAAATATATGCGGCCAAATTTTTAGATATTCTATATATATTATAAAATAAATAGTTTGTGTCAAATAAAAATTTTGTGCGTTAATAATTTATACGTCTAGACTCTAGAGTGTCAGGTCCGTAAAAGCGTGATTAAACTTGTGCGCGTGTTGTGGATTCTTCAGCACATCATATTTCTTCATGAAACTAATAATTTCAACAGGCGCAAGAGTCAAGTTGACACAATAGCAATTTCTACGCGAGTTTTCCTTTCTTTTTTTACAATTTAGGGATCGAAAGACTGTCCGGCTGCCAGGATCCTTGAGAAACAGGAGAACCGGCGGCCGGGCGAATTCCGCGGTCGGCTAGATGCATTATTCTTCTTGCTCGAAATGGCGTTCGCGCTCTGTTTGGGATTCCATTCCGTGCAATTTGGACGGGCGCGGTAGCGTAGAAACTTAATAACGCCCGACAACGACGCCAAAGTGCTGGGAAAGAGACGACGACGAGCGCGCGGCGAGAGCGAGGATAGTAAATGCGGCGAGGAGAACGACGAGGGTCGACCCCGGCCGCGCTGAAGCTTAGTATGAAAAATGTCTGGATGATCCCCCGCGAACGGAGAAAAATTATATCTCGAGTTGTTCGTCGCCGTCGGCGTCGCCGGCATCGCCATCGTCGTCTTGCGCGCCTCGTAGATGAGAACGAAAAATAGATTGTATTACGGGGACGCGACGAGCCTTTTCTCCCGCGAGCGCGCGACGGGGCTTCGGGATGGTAGAAAAAGTGCCAAGGTTCTGCTTAAGAAAAATACTCTCGTTTGTGAGAGTCTGCTGCTGAAGACTTTTTTCCTCTATTTTTAGTTTAGACGTCGTAACGTTTTTTTCCTGACACTTCGGTATTTCTATCCTAGGCATTGTAATATTCTTTCTTTATCTCTAGTATGAGCGTTATTACATTTTTTCTTTCCATTTTTTATTTTTTTACTTTTAGATTGAGCACGAATATGTTTTATTTATAAGATCCTGCAATAAATTTTGGCGCTTTGACTATTAAGATCCCAAGTAGGTATACGCAAAATATTATATTTGTTTCTCCTAACGCGTATATTTCTCCTCTTACTTTAAAATTTTATTCCGTTTAAAGAGGCAATAGTTATCTCGAATAGACTCGTTACCTTTCTTGAATGACTTTCACGCCTGCCGTGACGCTAATTACGTTGGACGTCAACTTTGCAATGTCGACAAAGGGCCGGCCGGTAAAGTATTCGAAGTGGATCAAATTACAGCGTAAGTTTCCTCAACGCGTTGATCCGACCGCGCTATTTTATATATATTTGATGAAGAATATTATATTTCAGCTCTAGGGAGGGGGGAGGCGATTTTGCGTAAAAGACCAACATGATCTATAGTCGCATTCCGCAGGGCACTGACGTAAAACTTTTTATAGACATTTACTTCTCTCTAAACCTCATAGAGTGGTTTCGCCGCTAATATATTAGATTATTACAATAGTCACTTCAAAAAGAGGGGTGTCACTCTAATTTGAATAAACGCGGGCATTTATAAGGTATAGGAGTGAATTTTCCACTCCAATTTTTAGAGCAACTATCTCCACCGGAGTGATACGATCTCACTCTAAAGCTATAGTGAATCAGGATTTACTAAAGATCGACTGATAAAGTGCTCTAACAGAGTGAAATTTTCCACTCAAAATTGTAGAGTGACATAATTCATTCCTATGAACTACTGCATTCGAAAAAAGCGCCCTTTCACTCAAACGGAATGCCATTTATAGAGCAATTTTACTTTTTCTTAGAGTGACGAATCACTCGATGGCTCAATTTTCACTTTTTGTTACACTTGCATTTCATTCGTTTCGAGTGATATTTCACTCTTCGACTTTTAGTTTATATCTTCAAAGTTTTGAGTGTCTAAAACAACCGCGGAGTGTCCAAAACAAATAATTCACCGGCTAAAACGGTTTCGTTTCATAACGAATTGAAAAATAACTTTACTATAAGCAAAGATTTTGTACGTCCAGCTTTTCATTAAATCGATTAATCAGAATCGATGCATAATTAAATTAGCAAGGTCTTATCCAATTCACAATTTTAAACGAAAATCAACTGAGATCAAATTACATTCCGGAATTATGCTAGCATAATATTCGCATTAACCGATAGCGAAGCCGCAGAATGAGAAATATGAGGGAACGTATGCAAATTAGGGAAGGGCAGTTCGTTATGGAAAGGCGTTAGAAAATATGCATGGAAATCTGGATAAAAATTCGCGCTCCAGTATTATGCGCCGCTTATTTCGGCAGCGATTCGGATTCCGCGATGACCGTCTGTTGAGGATTGGTTATTGCGAAATTATACGGCGATTTCAGTGTCGAGAGCAAAACTATAATTTTGCTATCGCACTATCCTCGCGCAGCCATAATAATATCGCTCAGGAATATGGCGTGTTTCTAGGCATACAGCTCGTATATAGATTGAGTTGAAATAGGTGGAAAAATGGTACCCCGCTCTTCAAAAAAGCATCTCGTTATAGACGGATTTACTCAATATTTAATTACATTTTTAATTTGAATTTAAATTGTTTGTAATTTTTTTCATAAAATGGCGCATTAAATGTTGAAAGTATCGTATTTGCATGGCAAGAGCTTTGTGTGGCATATTTCTATTTTGGCCCGCTTTAATTCTCTAACTTTCCGAAAGTTAGGACCTCGGTTTTCTGTACCCTTGTTAAAAGAGCCCTTTTTTTAAACACCGTGACACTCCTGGATCACTCTGATTTGAAGAAAAATCCTAGTTGGAAGTTTTAGTTGTTTCTGGAACGAGCTGAAAGTTTTCGGCACGAACAAAAGATACCAAGAATGGGTTGGTTCTGACAATGCTGGCTGCTGAAAACGAAAACCCGAACCTGCGAAAGAGATATCAAATACGCTCGATTGGCTGTCACGCCCGATAAGACCATGCCACATTGAATTTGGATGGTTGTCGTCAACCTTTCGACCTAACCGTTTTAGCGAACGTTTTCGGGCTTTTTGAATTTCGTTAGCCTGTTATTCTGTTTCCATTCTTTTATTCTCCATCTAGTACGAGCATTATTGTAAATGTTTCGATTTGTAAATTTGATTACGTAGAAGATTGAAATCTGATATACTAGAAAAAAATATTGTCAAGTTTGGAGAACGTACTATTACAGTCCTAACAGCAATAATATCCTGCAATGTATATCTATAGAATATACACTAAGGATATACTTAATATACTGAGAACATCCTTATAATATCTTGTACTTTACGATATCCTCTGAACATTCTCAGAATATACATTTGCTGTTAGGGAGACGGATTTTAAGCAAACAAAATTGCAAAGATAGATGGATTATTCGTATAAAAGAAATATTAAGCGTCTATATAAAAACTAATCGCAGATATAAAAATTATATTTGTTATTTAAAATGCAACAAAACGCGAGATTTTTTAATATAAATTATCCAATTATCTTTTTACGCATGCACGACTATGTTTGCATCGTAACGTGACGAGGCGTGTTATCGATAACGGATAGAAAATTCTCGATTAATGGTGAGCTATGCGTTTCATTGAAAGCGCCGCGCGCCGGGGCAAAATCAGCGATCTAATAATGTCTGTCCCAATTTTGTTGCCGGCATTGTTGCCGACGTCGTTTCCGCGAGTCGCGACGAGACGGCTGGCTCTTTCTGCGATCGATCGACACGTTCGTCCCGACGGACGGTGGAACGCGGCGACGCCGGTCGGTGCCGCGCATTGAAGCGCGCGTCACCGTATAGCGTCGATAACAAACGGCCCACCTGCGTGTGTGACCATGAGCGTTAACAGGGTCCTCATTCAAGCGCGAAAGATAATGTTTCGTCGAACTAATGATAACGTTTTATGAAATAACTATTTCGCGCCCGCGCCACGCCGGTATCTAATAGGAGTTTTACGCACCGATGGAGCGCACACGAAAATCGTTCGCGCCACTTTTCTAGTGAAAATGCTGACGAGAACGTTTAGTAATCCATGTAATTCAATCCATGCTGCTCTGAATTTTTACTGTGGTTAAACATGAGTTCTGATAAGTCTAATGGGCCTAAGAAAAAAGATAAAATAAAAGATAAGTGAAGAGATAGTTTACAAAACAGGAATACAATCAATATGTAACTTAATATGTAATGTAATTTATTCCTGTTAATAAAATAGAAAATAGTTTAATATATATAGCAATTGCCTATTATTATAGGCAAATCTGGAAAAAGAACTAAAAAAAAGAATGTTCTTGATAAAAAGTTATAATGTAATACTATGAAACATTAATGTCAAAGAATTTAACGAGCTCGATTGGACGCTTCATTTTTTTTCAGTTCTGAATCAATTAGACCATTGACTTCTTAAAGTTTATTATTATCTTTTATGTACTTGGCTATTTGATCTCGCCACTATAGAACTTTTTTATATTTTTAGTCTCTTGTATCTTATTCTTTCTTTTCTTTATAACACGAGAATAACTAGTTAGAACAGCTTCCTCGTAATAAGGTAAAGTTATTTTTAACCTTTGCAATAACACTTTCATTCTTAATATTATTTTAACGTGGAAATAAATTAGAAAGTATTTTTTATAGAATATACTCAGCTCAAAATTTGAGAAAAAAATTCAAGCGGACGCCTGTAATCGTTAACGTAACGAACGCATCGAGTATAATAAAAGACGTGTTGAAGCGGGCGTTTATAAGAAAATACGTTCGTGCGAAAATGCAGCTGAAATATACAGACGCTCTTCGTGGAGAAGTAAAGACGCGTTTATTTTACGCTGCTGCTACAGCCATGGTAAACAAATTTCCTTGATGCTAGTAATTGCCGTCAATTTTTCGTAGAAATACACTTGCCACTATGCTTATTTTGTCGACGTATGCGTTCTGCGTTATTAACCGCAGATCCTATATTACATTTATTTTTACATCTTGATTTTTCATCTCTATTCTTCTTATTTATTACATTATCTTACCTATGTTTAAATTTGTCTAGATAAAATGTAATACATTTTACTGATATTATTGGAATTGCTCTTTGTTTAAGTCGTAATTCTTTACATTCTTATATTCCACACATCAAACTTTGAATCATTTTAATATGTTGTCACATTAAAAGGGTTAAGAAGCGAGGAAATTATTTTATAAATTAAATTTACTGTTTTTTCTTTTAGAAATTCGGGCTTATTACCGAGAAAACTAATAATTTCATGATGCGTCCAAGATTGCCGATCAAAGGTGCCGCCCATAATATGTAAACATCAAGTAATCGTCATGGATCTTGTAACTCTCTCATGGCCGCCAAAGTTCGTCTTTGATTTGACTTGGCGACTGTCACGGCGCAATTAAATGCTTGGGGTTCCGTTTCAGGGACGATAAATCGATACTTAACGGCTTGTCTATCCGCTTCCACTTCACCGCCGAATTAGCCGACGTGTTCTCCCAAAGGGGAAAGACATGTGTATATGTTCCGTGCACGGTTTTCAATTACGATTTTCGCAAGGCTGTCTTCTGCTCAACTCATGCGAACATTCGTTCACAGGCCCTTTATAGAAGAAGAACAAGAAATCTAAAATCGAACAAAATTGAAGACAAAATGGAAACTCTAAAAATTGTGTAATTTGTGAAATAATAAACCCAAGACTTAGAAAATGACATATTTATACATAATTTATAGTAAAATTTTGCTAATATTCATAGTCTGCAAAATGATCGAACCAGAAATAAAATTTGGGCCCAACCGGCAAAGAGAAAATTACTGTCTTTATCCATTTAATCTTGAGATGCTCATCTAATGCCATGCTCGTCGGAGAGTGAGATTATTTAGTTTATTTGTCACCGCTTTGCTGAAAATAAAAGTAGAACCGAAACGTACGGTCTATAACTTTGTATTGAATTGTTAATTAAATATTACATAACGTTAAGTAGTTCTGTTTAGCTAAATAATACAGTGTTGCGCATTTACTAATAATCCATTGATTGGAAATCATCATTATAAAACATGCAAATTGCTTCGATATTGTGACTGTTGTGACTATTGCCCGCAATGATGTAAGTTTATTAGTCACCATAATGCATCATTATCGTTACATAACAAGATGTACCGTTTACAATAGGATATTTCCCGTTAATCCATGTATATTAAAATTTGTCATTGTCATTAACTGACAAATAGCATACCGACTGACAATCACGAATAATCATTGTTCTGTTGAATCGGGTCTTATCAGCGAATACAGGTGCCACGTTCAGACACGTGGGCTGGTAGCGAGCGAGCGATTACTCACAAATGATCGTCGTCTGTGATCACGGTCGGTAATTAACTGCATAATGGCACGAAGTGACGGTGGCCCGTTGTCAATTAGTGTCTATTGTTCGCAGTCCAACGATGGCAGCTAATTGGATGTCTTGGATTTTAACGTGTGTTCTATATGACACTATCAAGTATTTTCAGTTGAGCTCCCACATTATCCCCCAACTGAATTGTCGGTTTTTAAACGTTGATTATTTTATTTCCCATTCTTTAGCTCGCGTAAAATTTCATTTTTATGAGAGATCACTATGAGAAGTTATCGGAGTGTTTATATCTTGGAATTCATAAAGTCCGATTCAAGTTTGCACAATTTCTCTTCCTACGTATATCAGATATCTTCTCTACGTACCTTTGAAAACATCTCTAAGTAGCCAACTTTTTTGAATGCTTTCCGGATAACTCGTGTTATTAGTTGAATACAAATTTATGTACGAATAACCTGGCAATATACCTGCATTGTATTCATTTTTGTCGCGGCTAATAATGCATCTTCGATTGAATAAATGCATGAGAGAGCTCCACGGAGCTCATCTCTACAAAGTGACTGCGCGTATAGGAAGAGGACAATGCGAGAAAAGAGAGAAAAAACTATTTGCCAAGCTGCGGTTATCTCTTTCCTCTCTAGGGAGTAGCTCCATTTCGGAAATTGGTCAAAAATCAAACCCGAATCGTCGACGTGAACGAGGGAATGTCGGCGGTGGTAGATCCCGGCCGAGGACGTGGAATCCAACAAATCTGCAGTTTAACTTCGGGATTGGCACGGTCGACCGGGTCCAAAGAAGGGGAAGAAAACCTCGACGACACAACGGAACAAAAGAATTTGTCCGCAACGTGTACCTTAGCCGTATTCGCGGAATAGACTTTCCGCGAGTTTCTAAAAGTCACTTAATAGTTTAACAGAAGAATCTAAATGATATTAACAATAGTTTAGGGGCAAGTTTTCCATAGACGTTAGTGCGAGTTAACTCAGAGAGAAACGTAATTAATTCTGTGTTTCCTTTCTAGAAACGGAATTAGAAAGTAAAAGTTTTCGAAACAGGTAAAATAAATAAATAAACGCTTTCACTCATGTTCCCTAATTTATCTCTACATAAAACGTTATGTGATGAAACGTTTGAAAAGTTATTATAAATTTCTTTCGGCGTTTTTATCGACATCTCTCGCATATTGGCGATTCAAAATGCATCGTGTCTTCAATTTTCTATCCAATGGATAGAATTTGACGAAAAGTTTAATACCACGCGTTATAAGCAAGGGAAAGGATAGAATAAGGATGGAGTGGAGGAAGAAAAAGTTTGCTGTTTTCTCGTTGCGCTTCATGTTTTCATCGCGAAAGTTAGGTAATTGAGAAGTTCCGACTTTTTACTGTCCGTCATAATCTCGCGACGCCGTTATAATATCCCTGATGCAACTCCGCACGCAGGGTTTGCCAGTTCGACGAAATATTTTCTCTCTCGGAAATTGCGAACGTGGTTCTTTAAAAATGTTTTAAACCACTGAGTCGGCGAGCGAGCATTTCATTCCATTCAGAAGTATCACAGTCCATGTAGACAACTGGTAAAGAATATTTTCAAAGTCTGTAGAATCTACTACTCCGTATAATTTGAATTTTAAAAATTTTCCGAAGCAGAAGAGCTTTTCGATGAAAGCGTTTACAGGAACAAACCGTCGAGAAATTTGACATTTTTATTAAATGCTCTGAAATTCAAAAATTGCTGAAACAAAAAAATTTAAGAGAATAAAATTCACAAATTTAAAGATTACAAAGGAAATGTATTTCTCTATAATTTAAATAGATATGTAAAATTGTGTTAAATACCGAACTATTCCGTATAGGTACTCAAGAATTTAAAAGTTTAAAAAATATATAAAAAGAAGCTTAAGAGATAGTTAGAGTACTTAATTTAATCCAAGGAATTATATATAAGGAAATATCTAAATATATTAAATTTTACTAAATTTTACTATATACATATAGTGTATAATAACGATTATTATATATATAATATACATATATAGTAATATTATATATAATTATATATAAATATCTGAATATATTAAATTTTACGATTTAAAAGAATAAAACAAACTCTCATCTTTCAACACATCATACTGCTACAATTCGACTGCTATGAATGAGTCTCATAATCCTTTCCAGGAGCGCAAATGTACTAAACTTTAAACACAGACTGAGTCATTAGCTAAATATATCTGCAGTTCCGGAGTATTTACTGAAAACTGGGAGTAAAGTTAATGTGTTTTTTAGAGGCTTTTGAATATCTTAAGATTCTCTCGGATATTTCCTCTTCGCGGAGAAGTAGATGAACGTCAGGCGGCAAAGAATGGCAGCTAACAGAAACACGGGCTAAAAGATTCGAGTCAGTGGGGGATGCAACTACCCTATGCGCTCTTTCTTTAATGTCCCCCTCATACCTACACCGGATAAGTTGCCCCGTCCCCACCCTCTCTTCCTCAGTTCTTAATTCCGCCGGTTTGTTGAAGTCGGCTATCCGGATTATACGAATTTTCTTGCATCTCTCGGCATGGATTCCGTCCCTCTTTCAATTAGCGTATCTCGGTTAAACTGAACTTTTACTTGAGCTGCGGGATGCATCTCAATAATCAACAGCTGACATTTCTTACATATCACTTACCGAGATCTAGTCGCTAAACAATTTTCTGTCTAAAGTTGAAAACAAAGAACGAAATTCAATGATTTTAAACAGTAAATTGGTGGAATTACTGTTAATAAACATCCATAATTTAAATAAGAATATATATGTTGACTTACAGATAAACGGGAACATCTTCCAATTCCGTTTTTAATCTGAAGTTCTTTCTGAGATAAAAGTAACCTGGAACTTTTACACACTTTAACCAAAAAAGTTACAATCGGACTTTTTAAGGCAGTTCAGTTCTCTTAATGACTACGAGGGAAAACAGGAATCCGTAAAGAGAATTGAATGATCCATTTCAACACGAGTTTTCGTGATACTATTTTCGCATTTAAGTAAAATTGAAGTTGCAGGATTGTGTGTGTAATTGCACAACATACAATAACAAATTTAGAAAAGTAGAAAAGAGTGCATAAAATATTTGAATTGCAAACTAATCATATTTTTGGAATTATCCTTGGAGTTCTAAAAAATTTTCGATCGTAAAATGAGACGAATAAAGACGATTACGAATAAAAAAAAAGACGTTGAAATATTTTTTATGTCAATACTAAGGAAACGATGGCAAAGAAACGAGGAAAGAAAGTGGAAGGATTTGCAAGTAGGCACTCGAGATGGTACGCATTATCATATCCTCGGACGACTTTTTCATTTCTCTCGCCGAATTTGTCGGTAAGTTAAAACGGCCTACAATGCCGCGGGAGTGTCGTAAAAGTGGAACGTCGTATTTCTTTCTCGCTTCTTTCTTCCTTTTCCTTCTCTTTTGTTTTAATGGACGCGTTCCCCGCAGGACACACGAAGAGACGCGAACATTTTCTTATTGATCGCAAATTCACGGCGTCAACGTTCTTCATGAAATTTGCGATGACGTCGCTCCTGAAATCAACGCATTTATGAATTATTAACGTATTCAATTCATCTGTTTTCGCCGACGAGGCCGGAAATCGGAATGAATCGACGACGATCGAAGTCGATTCCGTAGGTACCGTTAATGGCGCGATTCTCGCCTTTGATTTTCCACCCCGAGACCGAGAACATGGTGCCGACGATAAAAACCTTTACGGCGAATGCGTCGACGCTTCGCTATACATTGGTGAGGCATTGTACCTCGTGGAATACTATACTTTACATACGTACGGCCGTGTCGTATACCGGCGAGCGTATATTTTCGGAGAAACCTCCTTCGATATTCCGCGGAGAGCTTCTTTGACTCTTTTTTTACGCCATTTCGTCGTTCCTTATTTGAATTTAGAAATGTACCCTCTGACAGAGTATTGCAGCGCGTATTATTTCTTATTGTTATGTCAACATCGATAAGAACATTATACCTGCATTTTCGTGCATTTTAATTTTTGCATGTTTAGCGTTTAATTATAAATTTGTTCACATATATCCATATTTTTTAAAAGTTCTATTGTCTATGTGCTACTGTAAATTAGATATTTTTCATGTGCTACTATAATTATAAATAATAATTATAAATTTGTTCATATATATCCATAATTTTTAAAAGTCCCATTTTCTATGTGCTACCATATAAATTAAAATGCTTTATTTACATATATCAGATTTTCTTTATCGGTTTCAGCTTTTGAATATATTTCCTCGCGCAGAGAAATTATTACTAATATCAATTTGCAAATGTTTCTCATGTATTTTATATAATTATACCTTATCCATTAGAACACGATAAACTCTGTCAATTTAATTCAATTTAATCGGAGAACTCAGAGAGTAAACATTTTGTATTTACCATCATGAAAATCATTAAATTCTATTGGATCTCTCTATATTTAACGGACTGTGTCAGTTCTAAGCCGGGCCGGGCATTTACTCGCAGAGGGGCAGTCGGAGTCGATTATTTATCACGAAATAATATCAAGGATATTTTCCAACGTCATACTAAATTTGATCGCTACCTATGAAACGAATCGAAACCCCATTGGGGAATGCGCGCGACATCGATGAACTCCGAACGACGTGCAAAAACTGACTTTGTCAGTCCGCGAATTGTCCTAGCGGCGGCAAGTCTCGTCCAGAAAAACTCAATTCGGATTGGAAAACAGACAACGCGCGAGAAAACAAATGGTTAGGTAAGCCCGGTTTGGATCTGGGCTTAATAAATCGCGCTCGCAGCCACCTCTCTTTCTCCTTTCTCTCTACCTGTCTTTTATAAGCGAGCGCACCTGTACATACGCTGTATATCGCGCGGGTATACGCGACCGCATTTTATTTCACGAGCTTAACGCAAAGGACAAAGCCATATTTTCTTTTCTCTCGTCTTATGTAGGACACGGATGTAGAAAGTGCCGCATATGTGATATGTGGATATATCTATTATGCAGAGAGTTTTGATTTGAACACATGGAAAAGAAACATATTGTCGTTAGATACGATAAATTTATTTTTTTAAATTAATGCTATTAATTTCATTTTCCTTCCCTATAATATGCAGAATTATGATTACAGGGAATTCTACTCTCTGCCAATTGACACGTCACGGTCGTGCTTTTTGTCGGGAAATTGAAAAATTCACGGTTGAAAGAAAGGACGAACCGCATATAAATCTTTCGAATGGCTTTCTTTCATTCCTCCATATCTAAATGCGAATTCCTAAGCAGGTCGCGCCGAAATTTGCGGAATACGAAAAGTCGAATTTACATTTGACATATATCCATAAGAAATTGGCCGCGGTGTACATTCGTATCAGCCTTCAAAGTCACGCCGCGATATTTATCGTGGTATTTAATTAAAGCTTCGATATAGAAAACAATTTGTGTTTTCTTTTATAAAAGAAGAATACTTCAATTTTTAAAACAATCTATTCGTGCTTTTTTGCTTTACGTTTTGATATTCTCTCATATATCTCTCTTTGCTCTTTCCATATTTTTAGATAAGTTCTGTATTTCTGTAATTATCGCTTAACTGTACACTAGATTACGAAAAACATTTGCAAGACCGTTCTCATCCATTTTATATTCCATTTATCGTATTCTGATACGCGCGCAATATCGGAAAAGCAATAATCTGAAATTTAATTCGCAATCCTATTATATCTCACGTACCGTCGATGTTTATGAAAGCATTAGTAATCCTAGGTCGATAAAGGAACTTTTTTTCCCGAAAATCATAATCATTGGATTTGAGAAACATCGGAACAGTCGTCTCGCGCGTTTCACTCGGCGGATATATCGATACGATCAACTCGGTTTGCAAAAATCAATTTTCCCCCGATGAACATGGCGACGGAGTTGCTACTAAGGGATAACCCAGATATTCTTATTTACTTCACACAATGAAAGGACGAAAGAAAATAGAGAAAAAGGGAGCCAGGGAGAAAAAGAGAGAAAGGAAAATGAAACAGAAATCCGCTCGGAAGTGCACGTTCCTCAGTCTTCTTTCGCAGGACTATTATACACCATTATCTCGATCCAGTCCTCTCCCTCATCGCGCGCGCACATACACACACAGGCAGGCGGGGAAAGTACGCGCGGCACAAGCAAGTGGAATTCAGTGGCACGAAAACAGCACTCGGCGCTATATAGCGCATTCACCTTCGGTCGGGGAAGAGCGAGGGTTAGAAGAAAAGCGAAAAAGAAAGAGGCTACGGGAAGGAAGAGAGAGCAGCACTCTGAGAGCTGCTGTATAGCGACAGATCTGTCAAATCCTAGGATACGCGAGTCCTTTTGTTTCTAAGAGGTATATATACCTTCTAATTCGCCGGATTCGCCGTTATATACACCGTTTCTACCCCTCTTTCTGATTTTTATCTGCTGAAATCTACATCTTTTTACTTAGACTTTTGTATTCTTGGATGCTGTATACGATCCGCTCTCTCGCACGGAGATCTCCTTATCTTATTTTATCTGCATCCGCGTTCTGAGTTACGGCCGCCGTTCCTTTCCCTGTGTATTCGAGATTTTTAGATCCATGCATCTCGCGATACTTCTGCGCTGTAAAACCTTACTTCTCCTCATACTACTTCAAGGATTTAACGCTCGTCTTCCTTCTTTGTCGATAGACAGAATCTTGAAGAGGGAAGAAAGGTATGGCTTGCGCTACCGTAGAAAATTACCTCCGTCCGACTAGCATCGGAGATTCTGCGTGTCAGTCTCTCTTCTCCCGTGTGCTCCTTGCACGTTCCGCTGTCGTTTCTTTGTATCCTCTTGCCTGGCAGGAAGCAAGGGGATTCAGGATTTCCGCCAAACCGAACTGTAGGGTTTTCCCTTCGACGGGTCCGGGAACGTCCGATTCCGCGTCCGCTTTTTCTCAGCGTCGACTTTTTTATTATCCTATGAGCTAGCAGAAAACAATGGCGAGGATTCCGAACGTCTCCTCTGTCGCGACGCTCCGAATGAAACCCTTCCGAATGTCGATTTAACGAAGTGATAACTTATTTATGCGATATCGCAGTTTTCTAGCAAGTTATATTCTTTATGCCTCTCGAATAATTTTGAGTAGTATGCTTGTAATTAAATTCTTATTTATATTTGTTATAAATTATTGTTTTTTTTTTATAATCGTAAGAATGGCGTAAATAATTTTGATAATTCATTTTAATAATTTTTATACATTTTAAAGTTTCTCGAATTTGGATATGTCTTTTTTAATAGTTAGCCTAAAATTTGACTATCAAATTCTTGCAATCATGGATTGATTTTAACAGTAAATGTCAGTCGCTATTACAACAATCTTTCCACGATAATATTTCTTTATACTCATATACATATATTTTGACAGAAAGGGCAAGCGTTTAGTCTCCCCTGAGAACGTGGTTTTTCTCGACCCTTTTTTGTCGTCGTAACAAATCCAAAGAGAGAACAATTTATCACGCGGGAGTGGCACTTACTCGAGATTTGATCGAGGCGCGAATTTATGCGTAAGCTTTTTATGTACTTCCGGATTTCTCGTTTCCG
Source organism: Temnothorax longispinosus (assembly GCF_030848805.1). Taxonomy (NCBI): domain Eukaryota; kingdom Metazoa; phylum Arthropoda; class Insecta; order Hymenoptera; family Formicidae; genus Temnothorax; species Temnothorax longispinosus. Next base: position 13,678,615 of record NC_092368.1, read on the forward strand.
TAGGCGCTAGGACTAGCGCCGCGGGGAAAAAAAAACCGCTACGGACTGGTTGGTTTGTTGTGTGACGTCATGTCTGAACAAGGGTACTTCTGACTCTCCATCATAGTGAGTAGGGTGACGAAAGCACCGCAAGGCTTTTTACTAATGCCTGTCCGTTCCGACACGTCCTTACGAAAGAACTACAGAAGCCTGGATGAAAGAAGAGAATCATCGGGAAAGCTTTTTACCGGCGTGATATTGTTGCGACAATAAATTTTGTGACGCAACAAAATTTATGAATCCGTCACGATGATTGAGCAATCTTTGATCTTGAAGAATTCTAGAAGAGATTCATTGATATCGCTGGTTATGCGAAGTTTAGTACATAATTATATAACTTTTAATATAAGAAATATATAAATATCTTTATTAATTTTTGAACGGTAAACAAATTTTAAAGCATACACATACATATATTTTTTTATATTAAAAAATAAATATTGTAAATAAAAATTTAAAAATAGCGTGTCAGCAGATGTCATGTTAAAATTACGAATGTACATTTTAACTGGAAAATAACTTTCGGTTAATTTTGCTGACATTGAAGTATGTTACTATGCTTATCTTCCTGATAAAAAGTGTCAATGGGCACAACTTCCTAAAATCAATAGTTTAGTCGCCGCAGAGCTTCAAAGCCTTAAAATATTAGGGGGGATTTGGAAATAGAGCTAACATAGAGTTCAGAAGCTTATTTTCGTCTAAGTATTAAGCTTATTTTCATCTAAGTGAGTGTGTAGTGGTTGCTTTGCTGGATAAGTGGATATAATTTGGCGTTGATAAATCTGTGTGAGGTTTGATTATGGGACATAGCCGCTAATAATTAATTGATCATTATGATTGATATACTCACAAGTGTCATGTCATAACTGTCCGAAATTGATTTGAAATATGTTTCCTTGATGAAATATGTTGTTAAACACAAAATCTAAGAAACATGCTTTTTTTATACGTGTTTATTTTGAGATCTAAGGGGTGAAACAACCCCTCAAATACAACACTTATATTTGATTCTAAGCTATTTATCGAAACAGTAAGGTATAATATAAAAAAATGTTTCAAGTAAAACATTGAACTCTATGTTAGCTTTACCTCCAAATCCTATAATATTTCAAGGTTTTGAAGCTCTGCGGCGACTAAACTATATTAATTTTAGGAGGTTGTGCCCGTTGACACATTATAAAAATAAGGACAGTAACATATTTCGATTTGAGCAAAATTAACTAAAAGCCATTTCCCATTTAAAATGTCCTTTTTAAATAGTCTAAAAGAGAAATACATCACGATTAAACACGCTTCGAGACTCATGCCAAGGAATTGGCGAACCATATTGATGAGTTTCTAAGCTTTTGCTGATTTAACATGTCTGATGTTTTTGAACAGAACAGAAGGTCGACGGGTGCGAAAAACGGTTTGTTTCGATCTGTCGTGTATTTCTGTGCTTTAGCTGTGCGTGTTTGAATTTCGCAGCACGTAGTTGAAGGAAATTAAGACCAATCAGCGGTGATATGTGATTTACGGCGATAGCCAGTATCGGCCGAGCAGCGCAGGGATTACGTCGGACTCCATCGTGGCTCTTTTCCCGCCGCTGCTTTTTTCCGAATTCATTCCGCTGGCGTACCTGCGCTACGTCTCCATTACGAATTGGATCCTGTAAATCTGTGCCATTTTAGGAACAACCTAGATTCTGTGCATCAGTCTGCGTTGGAGCTATATGCCTGTTGGTCATATGTTTGTCGGTATAAATTTTCTTCTGTGTATATACTCAAACTATTGTCTGGAGAAAACGTTGCACCACTATGTAGACAAAGTCTTTAAAAAGTTTTATTGTTATTTTCTTTAATATAGCTAAGCACTCTTAATGAGTACTCATAAATATCACAAAGTAGTTTCATCACTAATATATTAAATTGATTGCGATAGTCACTCCAAAAGAGAGGGTTATCACTCAAATTTGAGCAAATGCGGGTACTCGTGAGATAGAAGTGCATTTTTTATTTAAAATTTTAAAGCGACTACTCTACCGGAGTGAAACGATCTCATTCTAAAGCTATAGTGAATCACGATTCACTAAAGCTCGATAAGTGACTCTAACAGAGTGAAATTTTTTACTTAAAGTAGAGTGACAGCGCAATTTTATTCTTTCTTGAGCGAATCACTCGAAGTGCACAGGCTCAATTTTCACTTTTCGTTACACTTGCATTTCACTTGTTTTGAGTGATATTTCACTCTTTGACTTTTAGAAAGTATTATTACATATTGACAATATATTACAGTCTTTAACATAACAATAATTAAATGTTGCAATACTCTTGTTGTTAAGCAAAATGTGTATAATTTTCAAATATGAATTGCACAACGATTCTCTAGTGTTAATATATCTATGTTTCTTTACGGTAACGTCACTTCCAAGATTCGTGGAAGAAAACGAGCGCAAATATCGATATTCCGAGATAACACAGAGGAAACGAAGTCTCGCCTTTTCGCTCTCTGTATTCCGCGCCGCGAGGTACGGCGGAAATGGAATATTAAGGATTCCTTTTGGAACTTCAACTTATGATTTCCCGCCGGCGGGTAAAGTTCCACGAACGACGTAACGATTGTATAACGATATCGGAATATCGCAGGAGTTCCAGTGTTTCAAGATTCCGGAAGCCCCCCATAGCTACGCGAGAGACTTCCGACATTCGTGAGAAAGAGAGTTACTTCCCGAGAATTTAAAAGTATTCCATTATTATTCTAAAAATATTTTACAGTTCTGTACATTAAAAATTATTAAATTAAGACTAGAGTAGATGCGCACGTATTTTTGTAAAATTTTCATTCTTTACTTTTTCACAAACATATGAGTTGCAATCATGGCTGAGATGCACTCCAGTTCTTAATCTGTCCCGAGAGTACCAACGATGTCTTATGTATCGTATATGCACGCTCGGTTAGAATTTGCTTTCATGATGACGTTTTATTTGCGAATACGCAGAATCTGAATTTGAAAAATGGATTTCAAGAATTTCATTGCAATAACAATCCATTTTAAAATAACGGATAACGAAAGAACAACGTAAGGACGGCATATTTTAATGACGCGTACGACGGGGACAATGTGATTTAACAATTTCCTCGGGAGTGGAAGTAAGATCTTAAAGCGTTATAGAAATATAATGGCCGTAAAACCGGTCGTTAAGCGCGCGCGAAGAGCGGAAATTTTCGCCCGGTATCTCCGGCAGGAATTTCCGGCAGCTCGGAATTTCGGCGCTCCCGAAGATACCGAAACTTAGGGGGTTCGATATCAAGGCATAAGGATGATCTTGAAATCATACGTCGGACTTTGGCCTATGAATTTCTCGGTTAACGAGAAAAGTCTGGCGAACTTCTGACCTCCCCGGAGAAATTTCGTAACTGTTCGACTAATTCAACCTACATTTAGCAACAACTTTTAAACCCCGTTAACGGGTAACTTTTACAGATACCAGGCAAGAAGTTAAAGAGGAAGTACCCCTTTTTCGACAGCTGACGGGATTGTTTGGAGAAATGCGTGCCATCCACATTATATATGTATCTATATATTTCATGTACATATACTATATATATATTTCACGCTCTGAGAATCTCTCGCGTTAAGAGATATCCCGAATATCCGGCGTCAAGCAAATACTGCCGGGGGTGGCACGAAATCAATGCGAGCGACACACGTAGCTACACGCCGGCGTACACATGTATGCGTCGCACGGTGCTTGCACCTGACAGCCGAATACTGGGGAAGCAGCTGCATCGTCATTTCGTGGAATTGACTTGGATCGACATATCGACTCGAGAGGCGGCGGCCGCATGTATCCACGATGTATGACTTGTAGCACCCTCTAACTACCTACTATTGAGGCGCGCGCGCGCACGCATTTGGCATTCGACGTGGAGATGCGCGTTCGACGCGCTTGAAATCCCCAATTGTAAAAACTGGATGCCAGAGTGAATGACTCTTTATGGGAAAAAAAGAAGAACAGAATTGATCAGCCTTTTACACTGCCAGGCTGCCTGTTTTCTCCCGTTGCGATTCTTCTTCGCCGGGGATCTTAAGTGGCGGTAGCTCGGGGGGGTGATCCTTCTAAGAGTAAAATAAAACTGGACGATACTTTCTCCCTCCTTTCCGGAGCGACACCGAGCGACTAAGCGACGGTCAGCGACCCTCAAAGGCAATAGAGATAGCTTCCACCCTCGCCCTAACGCGTCGACGACAGCGTAAAATACAGCCATCCCTTATGTTTAGCCTCTACCGAGTTCGCGATCCGAAGTAAAGTCCAGCTGAAATAAATTACTTAAGTCAACGAAACGCCAAACGTTCTTTACGTCTGTAAGAATTACAAATTAATTAATTAAATGCTTTTAAAACTCTTTTATCTAGATCTATCGTTATATATTCCTCCGGATATGAATTCATTATCCCTGAAACAGTTTCCTCTTGCGCGCTCGGTGGCTTTTTGCATGGAAAATAACATTCAAAGCGATCTCAGGCGATACGGAATCGTTTTAATAAGTAACGTAACGCGCGCAAGGATAAGAGCTGCACGCGTTGAGGGTTACCCGGTTGAGAGGGGGCAGGAAGCGGTCGAGATACGGTAGAACGGGGGAAAAGCGAACGCCCGCAGACAGACATAGCGGAAAGCACCTCTGACAGGGTAGCAAAGCCCTCGTTACGTAACTCTCTGTCGTTGCTTATTTGTGTTACCAGAAACTTTGCGCATGTTAATTAGTAGATATGGTTAGCAGTTATGGTTAACTGAAGTTTGTAGTCCGCCGCGCCCTACCGCGAGACCCCACCTGCCGCCCGCGGCCGTTACAACGACTTATTTGCATCTGGGCTAGTAACGCGGCCTTTCTCGCGCCCTTTCTCGCGCCACCCTTCGATAACTTTGATGTCGGGTTTACGGAAGAAAGGTTTCGGCACTGGGACTCGTTCGAAGCTAATGTATTATTCAATTGAAAACAAGGAGCCTTGAGAAATTTTCGTACTAATAATAATAGACATCAATAATAATAGACTTGTGGGTCTTTGAAAATATTGAAGACAGATAGTGAATCAAGAAGAATATCGCAATTTTCTATTAAATCAGGATTTGAGATAAGGTATCATTTTCGAGAAATACTTTTATCTGTGGATTTTATTACAGCTGCCCCCGTAGCCGCAAAGGGCCAAGTTGATTGCATTTTCCTTCGTCATCGACCTTTCGAAATGTGTGGGTCAAGTTTATATTTTTCTAGGTACGATCCCTGCGCGACGAAAAAAAGAAAAACGAAATGGAGACAAAATATTGGCAGTCGTAAATTACGACGAGAAAATTTTGTGCAAATATTTGCGCAACGTAGCTGCGTGCGTATACATGCAAACACCAGTTTCGTCCGTATATTTTGCCAACGTATACATATGTCGATCTAAAAATAATAGCCGGTGCGCAAAGTGCGCGATACTTTTATCCTTATTGTATAGCAATCAACCCTTGCACTTTGGTGTATTTCTTTTTGCGGAAATATTCTTTATAAAACTGACGTCAGCATTCGTTGCAAACTTTAGCTCGTAACCTGTGATAAATATCACGGCCATTTTTAGCCATTAAACAAATTTAAATAACGTTCAAGCAGATATTGTTTATTGGATATATTCTATCGTGTATATCGAATATAAAATATTTTACTTGAAAACAATTTACGCGCTTGAAACCTGGGGACGAAATGGAAGAGTATAATCGTATATATCGCAAATCGCGGTCTAACGCGTTTCACAGGGCGACCGGCCAGCTATCCTGTTTCCAATTACGCCGACTGGCCAGAGATAAGTGGTGGTTACAGTTACGGTTACACGGTTACACCTTACGTCACGCTGCACGCCCTCTCGCGTTACTCCCAATGCGCGCGCGCTAATATCCCTCTCTCTCCGCCGGCTATAATTACCAAAGATATATTACGCTTAACTGCCTCCCGTTAACCGGGAGGCAGCATGTGGATACCAACTACGCGTTGGATAACCGTCGTCGGATAGCTTGTTAAACGCCAACTTACCGGGGCATCGCTCACACACAACCACGGCTGCTCTGCGGATGCGACGCGATGACGTTTGGATACAACTCGCATCGGGAGTCCTCCGAGTTTCGTCGAGGGAGGTTTCGCGTAACCAGAAAGAAGATACGAAAAGAAGTAGAAAATAAATAACTATACTCTCTGAATCTCATAGAGTGGTTTTGCCACTAATATATTAGAGTAATTGTGATAGTCACTCCAAAAGTAAATGCGACTTATAAGGTAGCACTTATAAGGTAGGAGTGAATTTTTCACTTAAATTTTTAGAGCGGCTGCTCTACCGGAGTGATACGATCTCACTCTAAAGCTATATAGTGAATCTCGATTCACTAAAGATCGACTGATAAATCACACTAACAGAGTGAAATTTTCCATTTAAAATTGTAGAGTAGTCACTTCTATGGACACTGATCTACTGCACTCGAAAAAAGTACCCTTTCACTCAAATAGTGTGCGATTTCACTCTTTTTTAGAGTGGAATCACTTCAAGTGCACAGGCTCAATTTTCACTTCTCGTTACACTTGCAATTCGCTCGTTTTTAGTGACATTTCACTCTTCGACTTTTAGAGAGTACGAAAAGAAGTAAAAAATAAAAAACTTAAGAAAAATCTCACAACGGGTGAATTCTGATACATTTAACATAATGTATAGGGCTGAATAATCAAGCGATCGAGAGGGTTTTTACATCGTTCGCGACCTAGTTCTTTCAATAATAGTAGCTCAAATGTTTTATCAACCACTTCTTTTCCCATTACTCATATAATCACTCAACGCCATTGTCACGAAAGTTCAAAATTGTTTTACGCCAACAATTACACTTTGCATTACGTTGACGTTTATGAGATCCCGTTGTCAGTTACAATCCCGCGTTGTCTGGCACCGACGATTTACGCATCGTGCGTCACAATAACAGCCGGGGATTACAGCCCGGAATGAAACACAACGAAATCACCGTCGAATGAAATCACAGGGCCATTCATGTATCGCGGAGTGACAATCTCAAGTCATTAAATTGCCATCAGTACAGTGACCACCTTAACTGACAACCGGGATTAATAGAGCGCGCAGTCGGTCGCCAATTTCTCGGAACTTGTTGGAATTTTTGTGACACACTCCAAATAGGAATTGCGCTGGGAACTGTCGTTAGCGAACTATTCAAATATCGATCACTTCTGCGATTCATGACTGATTGTTGCTTGCATCTATATTAGACATCCTAATTGTAACTACCTTTATCTAATTCCCCGCCTTTTGTAACAGTAGTTTCTTAATTTGAGATTGATTATATTAATTACATGTTTATCAGAAATATAAATCGCATCAACATTATTTGACGTTGATGCAATTTGTAGCTTATAATAATTAATGCTAAATTCAATTAATCAAATTTCCTTTTCCTTTGTTTTATATAAATAAAGTTTACATTAATATTTACGTGAAAAATAATTAATATTTGTTATTAGTATGTAAATAAATACGGAATCAAAAACGTTCAGAGAATTATAGAGGAATAAACTTAATATGCACGACATTAAAACTGGTCACCAAAAAATAACAACGAAATTGAACAGCAATAATTGCATTAAACGACGAACAACAAGAATTTAAAAGCGGCAAATCATGCACGGATGCAATGTTTATAGTAAAACAGGTATAGGGTAACTCGGGGGAATATGCCATGCTTAAGAAAAATATGATTTTTTTCTTATTTCTCTTTCTTTTTGAGGTATCTTTGCATACTGGTCTTCTTTTTCCTTCTTTTATCTGTTATTTATATATGGTTTTAATGAAATATTTTGATTCTTTACTATTAAAAAGAAAGAAATACAAAAGTGTTACAATACACATATACAAACATGTATAGTAATTTAACTTTAGAAGGGCATTCTATAAAACATGTAAAAGAATATTTTTATTACAATTTCAATAAAATACTAAGAAAATTCTAAAAAGCACGTTGTCATACTTGTCATACTGTACTAACCTTATAAAAACTATAATACTGAGAGGAAGTAAGTAAAACTTGGGCAAAACGTCAGATATAATATTTTTAACAATTTCACAGTATTTACAACAACGCTCCTAGCCGTAGCTTTGTTAAACATAACGAGTGGGATATTTTCTACACTGGCATATTCCCCCCAGTTACCCTATAGTAAAACAGAAAAAGCTTTGGAATACAACAAACCGGCCTTCATGTGCCGATAAATCTGGAAAAAGCCTCCGACAGAATTCAGTTTATGACGTCTTAGATATTTTATTAGAGAGACAAGTGTCCGTTGACACAGACGACCCACGACATATATATAAGAAAAATAAAGTGAGAATAAAAGTAGATAGAGAACTTACGGACCAGGTATTAGTGACGAAGGCGTTAGACAGGGGGATTCGTTGAGCCGACTGTTATTTGATTATGGACAAGATAAGGTCTCCGGGGTGAAAAGTCTTTCTGGTTATAAGATGGGCAAGGAAAATGCAACTATAGTGTATTACGCGAATTAAACGATTATTATTGCTGAAAACGAGGACGATCTGTAAAGATTAATAATGAAATTCAAGAAAACTGGCGAAACGTATGAAAATCTCTGCGGAGAAAACCACGACCATAGTTATAGTTAGACAAAAGAGTCCAGAATTAGTGGTTAACGAAAGAATAATTGAACAAGTCATAAACATAAGTCTTTTAGGAAAAAAGATTAGTTACCTTGTTTAGAAAAATAGACACCTACGAATGGACACTAAAGTAAGAATATATACATATAAGTGCACAGTGAGATCCATTATGACATATGAAGCAAAAGCAAGACCTGAGACGTGCGAAACGAAGCAAATATTAGAAACAGCAAAAATGTCAGTTCCTGAGAGAAGAATACTTAAGAAAACAAGAAGAGACAGGATGCAAAATAAAGAAATAAGGAAGAGAGGAATAGGAGTAATATCAGAATGGGTGAATGGGATCAGCATATATCTCGGACAGAATAGCGAGAATAGCTCGAGACAAATCAACGACGGTCGAGACGAGACGTAGGAAGACCCAATAAAATATGAAGAAGAGGTTAGTGAATTAAACAGAGAGAAATGTCTATAACAAAAAGAAAAAGAAGAAAAAGTAAATAAATAATTAGTATTTATTATTAGTGTAAATATATTAGTATGTACTTATATATTATATATTAATATAGATATAATAATATTAGTATATAGTATATTAGTAGTATATTAGTATATAATATATAATGTATTGGTACTGATAGTTTGCTAATTATATACTATGGACTTTTAGTATATTAATATATAAGTATTATCTATATTTTCTGTATTTAATTTATTAATCTTTAATAATTTACGTCTCTATTTATGTATAAAGATAGTGATAACTTATTTTACAAAATATTATCAATATCTTGTTTTATAAAAATAGCGTTTAAAAAGAATTTAAATTACTCAATAATATTCAATTTGTATTGATAGCGCTTACTAATAAACTATTTTACATTATGGTTTATTAAATTAGGTTAAATTATAATTTAAATTGTAGTTAAAATAATTTAAAATCAATAATATACTTGAACAATAAAATAATCAGTATTTTTACTCGCAATCTTCAATAAAATCCAAGAAAACTATTTAGCAGCATTCCGTGAGTATAACCGCAGCTTCGAATTCCTACGGGATGCTCTCCATAGATCATTGGCTAATTTAATTTCGCAAATTCCCGCGTTCCACCATAGCCGGTAGCCGTAATCAAGAATTGTCGCAAATTGAGCTCGATCGAGCTATCGGTCGTCTTTGAGCACTCCGCGGAAGTTGCGACCTATCGGTCGTTCTGTCAATTTTGGGAAGGAAAACACACGACGTCAGGTTAGGCACTCTAACGAGGAAACTCTGATCGTGAGACGAGAACCGGACTCCGATATAGGGGCGATCGATCGGCACTTCATCTTTGAAGTAGCTCTCTCGGAGTGCATTTAACCAAGTTGCGCCTGATCGATGACCTTCCGTCAATCATAACTCAGTCTACGTCGAGGTTTCCGGACATGTCACTATCTCGACAATTGCTTCTCTTTATCTTTAACGACGTGTCTTTGAGTTGGCGTGATAGATTTCGCAAAATGTATTACTGCAAAATGTATTATGAGAATATGCATTATAGAAGGTATTCCGATAGAAAGTATTTGTCTTCTCTTTTATTAATAAAGAAATTAATAAAATACAGTCTGTCAAGTAAGAGCTTGGTCGGCCTAATTTATAGAAAAATTGAGTTAGCATAATTTTGAAATACACAGATACATTTTATTTGATTAGAGCTAAGATGCAATTACATTAATAATGTGTCCAGTCACCATCGTCATCGATAATTTACTGACATCTCCGACGCATATTTTGCACTACAGTCTGTCAAGTAAGAGCGTGGTCGCTACAACTCGCAGTTGGTAAAAGCTGTACTCCTGATTCTTGCATGAGTCGATAGAGGATACTTTTCTCTTTGATGCTTTGCGAAGAAAAGCTCAGTTGTCGTTAAAGTTTTGCTAGAGCAAAGCATAGGCGTCATGAGTGCCGCGTACGCGTCGCGCTTCGAAGCTGTGTTTACACACAATTTGAATGCGGACAAAATGTTGGAAATCTATAAAAAGGCCTTGTTACTATCTGCCAACTGTGGTTTATGAAAAAAAAAATGAAGATTGGATCCTGCAGGAGGATAATGATCCGAAACATCGGAGCAGACTCTGTACTGAGTGGAAGGAGCAATCTGGCATCAATCAATTTGATTGGCCGTCACAGTCGCCTGATGCAAATCCGATTGAAAATGTTTGGGCATATATTAACCATAAGACAAATATTCAGTTTAAAGCAATTATTCTGAGAGATTCGTCGGATATGGAGATCCTTGCCGCACGAATAATGCCATGCAAAATATGCCTCGAAGATGTCAGTCAATTATCGACGATGATGGTGACTAGACACATTATTAATGTAATTGCATCTTAGCTTTAATCAAATAGAATGTATCTATTATGTATTTCAAAATTTTGCTAACTCAATTTTTCTATAAATTAGGCCACGCTCTTACTTGACAGACTGTATATTAGCATTAGCCGTTGCAAAACATAATGCATGGATAACATAAGCATATGTAGGTTATTTGACAATATAGAAATTAATTTTGATTATTTGCTAAAAAGAATGCTTCGTATAATTGATTAACAGAACTCACTAAAAATTGATGAAAAAATATTTACCCAGTTTTCAATCGATATACAGCGAAAATCCGTTTGTATCAAATACTACGGATACAATCAAAATTTAACTATAACGAAACTTAATTCTAAATTCCCAACAGAATATACCGTGCGCGATAACTGGATGAAACGAAATTTCGGCGCAACAAAACTTAATTTCAAGATCCAAATAGAGTCTGTTGCGCAACGAGATTTGGCAGTATACACATATTTCTCTGACACTTTATATTGATTGATGGAATATCAACAATCGCAGCTATCTGCACCTATCGACTCTTTTCCAAATATAGAACGAGTTTTATAACCGGAACAAATCGAGCACGGGGAGCAGCATATTTTTCCCCGCAAGAAGAACGCGCTTCAAAGCGCGCGAAGAAAACGATAGCATATATGTATGTACGTTCGCGCGTGCACTCGCATCTCTATCGTACCTACTGCGCGGCGTAAAGACAGCGCAGCTTCGCGGATGCACGTCCGTAAGCTCGGGCTTCACTGCATGCATGCATGATGAATAGTTTGCGCAGACTGCTACTGTCGGAAGTGACAGGACACAAAGTTATGACCGCTACCGTCCTCCGAATTCCACAGTTCCATTCCACGCTTTTTACACAGTGTGCGCTCTCTCTCTCTCTCTCTCTCTCTCTCTCTCTCTCTCTCTCTCGCTCGCTCGCACGCGAGCTTCTCTCGGTCTCATTCGTGCTCTACACTTCCTTGTCATCATCTTCAATTGCACTTGCAGCTGCTACTTATTGCTATATACGGAAAATTGCTCGGATATCTTATGGTTTCTTCCATTTCTGCTCTCGCGTTTCATCAGCAGTGTTTCATTCGCAATCGCGCTTTACTCATATTGTTATTTCAACGTTGAAACAAATCGAGTGCCGATTATTATGATTTAGCTTTTGTTACTTAAAATTTTGTTAATAATATTATTTTATAATAACAAACTACTCTAGTTAAAATGTAGTGATTTTAAACAATATTATAATTGAGAGAAGAAAATAGTTGCAGTTACCATAATTTTACTATAATTTTCAGTTATTTTTGGTACCAACCTAGTAAGCAAGAAACGTCAAAAAATATTTCAACTACATTGCATTAATGTTAAAACGTTGCTGTAATGTAGTTAAAATGTTTCTTGATGTTTCTTGCTTACTGGGAACATTCTTTCAATCATGTACATAGTTTTATAACTATAGTATAATCTGTGATTTATGTATAGTAAGTCTATAAATATACTACTATAAATATAATGAAAACAACTATAATTAAAAGATATATACATATGAAGTTATTTTGACAAATATTATAGTAATAATAGAGGAAAGTCCCCTATTATGAGATAGGCTCCTAATATGCGACAGCGAGGTTTCTGCTAAACTATACTATCTGTTGGTTCCACCATGAACTTATTGCCTTTGGGGTAAAACCTATATTTAGTGAAAAATTCATTGTTTGATCGTGCGTGTAGTCGTTGCAGAGAAAGAAATTGTGAAATTGGATGTTGTCAAGTGTCATGAATATAAGTCTTTAAACCTTGTTTATTATATAATTAATAAATATTTGGCAATAAGTTCTGCATGCAACGATAGAGTAAGGTCGTATTAATAGGAAAATACGGGATATGTTGAGTTGCTCAATTGTAGAGATTAAATTTGGTGATCGCGAAATTGCAAGGCGTGGTGCTCGCAACATGAGATACTTAGGGTACTCCTGGGTTGCTGGAGTATGAAAGTTATTGTAGTAATAAAAGAAGAGAAAATACTATATTAACGTTAAGGGAAGGTTTATACGAATTTATAAGACTGTACCCTTGATTTGAGAGGGAAAGGTGGAGGGGGAAGATTAGGTACAATATCGAGTATAAGTGGGTTTACGATTGTTGCAAATATGCTTCTCCATTACATTTGTCTTTCAAAAACTTTAAATAAAGTTTTTTAATTGCAATATTATGTATTTTTCACTATATTAGCGATTTCCCGGGGTTTCTCATATTAGGAGCACACTTTTGCGATTTTGCCGAAAGCTCATTTTTCACATTTTTCTAATTTTCAGCAAAATTAATATTTAAATTAAATTTTACATTTCAGCATCTTAAAGCTTATTAAATTCCCTTCAAAATGACCTACTATTTTTTTCAATTCTGCCCATAGTCTTCCGGCAATCACACAAAATAGATATGGTATCTCATAATCGGGTACTTTCCTCTAACTACAAAAATAAGAATTTCCAGCCAAAGAGCCATAATTATTTTATTATACAATTATAGTCGCAAATACAAAACACTTTTTTTCGCAGTAATAGTACAAATCTAATATAAATATATAAAATAATGTTATTGCTTCCTTTCTGTCAGCAATAACTATAAACTATGACTATGCTCTTGCTTATATATTCCGACAACCGCGGTATCCACTATTTTTCGTCTAACGATAGGAGAAATCGATCGGTGGTACGTGCTTCCGGCAGGAAACTTCAGATTTAAAAGTGTACCTAGCGGATCCTCCGCGTCGTATCGCCCAAAATCCACCCATAAAGATACCCATAAAGATCAAAAGGACCGCACCGATAAGGTGGCCTATGACGCTGATTTATCAGCCAATATCGAATTCGGGATAGGTGGAATGTATTTCGCTCGTCGACTGTACATACTCCAAACGTATGGGTGTATGACTCGATTCTTACTCGCGGTATCATCAGCCGAAGGTGATGTTTGTTTCTCAGAGCAGCTTCTCGGGTCGTGTTTCACCGTCCCGGCAAGTCGACGTTTCGCAGACGTTTCGGTGCTTCCGGAGATACCCCACGACACTCGAGACATCGTTCTCCTACGTCAGTGGCCTCGAATCGCAACTGGGATGCCGCGCCGGTCTGCCGGTTGCAACTCCGAGATATCCTCGTGTCATATTTTATGCAGCATCTGGCAGCTAGCACACTCTTGAAAATCCATCCTCTGATAATTTAAGGAATTGTGGATGTAAAAATATTATTGCTGTTTTAAAAATATGGTAATTCTTTACAATAGGGCCCTTTCCGAATTTTGATATTTTCTTGCGGCTCTTTTGGTAAAAACCTTTGTTGTGACTTCGACAGTGATAATCAATCGGGGGAGCCTGAAAAATATGCACCCTACCTATTTTTTTTACCTATTTTTTTTCCTATTTTTATACCTATTTTTTCCGACATACCGGAACACACACACACACACCTATATAGGTTAGTGACGCGCTTTAAACAGTTACATACTTTTAAAGCGCGTCACTATTATAACCTCCCCCTCATGTACTTTGATATATTATATAAGACATATTGACGAGTAGAGAAAAGAAGACGAGAAACGTACTACGCGACGAACAAAATGATAACAACGGTATTTATGCATAAAAGGGGCACACACACACACACACACACACACACACACACACACACAACACACGCGCGGGGGGTGCAAGGGGGGCCAATAATCAAGCGTCTTAATTCAAGCAGTTAGGTATCACGCTGGGAGTTTGTTTAGTTTTATTATGCGGCGGAGCCTCTCCCCCGCCTATTTGTGTAGGGTAAACTCGGGTAAGATGGCCATACAGGATTCGAAAGATGGCCAATCTATGTTCTTTCAATCTAGCTCGCCATGAAACATCGAATGAACATGAGTTGGCCATCTTTCCTCTATGGCCATCTTATACCCGAGTTTACCCTACTGTTTATACACATGTGTATAATACATGTGTATAGTACATGTGTATAGTACATGTGTATAAACAGCAAGGGGTGGGGCCATTAATCAAGCGTCTTAATTCAAGCAGTTAGGTATCACGCTGGGAGTTTGTTTAGTTTTATTATGCGGCCGAGCCCCTTCCCCCGCATAATATAACTAAACAAACTCCCAGCGTGATACCTAACTTGAATTAAGACGTTTGATTATTGGCCCCCCTCCTGCACCCCCCCCCCGTGTGTGTGTGTGTGTGTGTGTGTGTGTGTGTGTGTGTGTGTGTGTGTGTGTGTGTGTGCCTCTTTTATGCATAAATACCTATAAAATTCCGTTGTTTGTTATAATTTTGTTCGTCGCGTAGTATGTACATTTCTCGTCTTCCTTTCCTCCCACTCCTACTCGGCTTCATGTAAACAACAGTAAGACTACTATATATTTATAACGTCGGAAGCCATGTTGAAAAAAATAGAAAAAAAATAAAGTAAGAATAGTTTTTATAACGTCGGAAAGCTATGTTGAAAAAAATAGAAAAAAAATAAAGTAAGAATAGTTTTAGAAAATAGGTAGGGTACATATTTTTCGGGCTCCCCCGACTGATTATCACTGTCAGAGTCACAACAAAGATTTTTACCAAGAGAGCCGCAAGAAAATATCAAAATTCGGAAAGGGCTCTATTGTAAAGAATTATCTTATTATTATTGTACTCTGGAAGATAATGTTAGATAATGCTAGATAATGCTAGATAATTTTCTTTGTATTGCATATTTATTTAATAAGTAATACACGCTTGTATAAAATTAACTTTTTTTTAAAAATCAGCGGTATTAGGCGATGTTATTGAACAGTGTCTCAAGATATGAAACTTTATTCCGAGTCTCTATATAACGGCTAGATATAACTTCGAGCCTTCGAGTTTTAAAAATTCAAATGCGCACTTTTCTGCGCATTTCATAACTCGCTTTATCTAGAAATTTTAGAATCCTGGAAACATCTGCCCGGGACCACTTCCCGGGGACGCCATTTCGTGTAAGAAGCACGCTGCGTGAAAGTTTCCAATCGACACGGCTGCCATAAACCCCCGAAAATCATCTCGAGATTTAAGCAAGTTTCCGGCGGTCGGAAATCACTTTCGGCGTTCTCCGAATTTCACCCGAACTTCCTAAGCGGTTGTCGAGTTCGCGAACTACTTACGATCGGCCGACTCTTAAACCACCGCTTAAACTTCGGGGAACGGCCAATTCTCCAAGGGGCTTTTTGTCCCACGATAACAAAAAATTACCAGGAAGCATTTAGAAGCGCGTGAAATTACCTACTAATTAGCAATTATCGACAACGACGTGAATTGGAAGAACATGTTCAAACAAATTTAGAACACGTTAACAATATTTGAAAGATTTTTTACTTCGATTGACTTAAATATTCAATATGGATCTCAAAAATGTAAAGAATTATCATATATAAGTAGCAATCACACTTAAACATTTAAATATAAAAATATAAAGATTTGTTTGTATAGAATGACATATGCAAAATAATTCCTTCTTTGCTATTCGTCGTCGTATCATACAGATTATGGCCGTAACGTAAGACGTACCGCGGATCCAATATTTGTGCTACATTTAAGCGAACCTTTCTCCGCTTTTCATGAGAGTTATGTTTCGTGAGTTATCATTCTCTTAGCCACAATCCCTCAGTCAGTTTGTTTTATGAACTGCAGCTATATTCCTCGAAGAACACTTGTTGCTAGGACTCGTAATAGAAAGGAGCGGAAGATTTTCTCATTTTCCTGTTTCTTTTTTTTTTTCTATATATTGCTGTAAAGTCACGCAATTTCATAAACAAATGCTAGACATTGCAGTAGCGGATTATTTTTACCTTCGGAGGGAAATGTCAATGAAGATGCGATTCGATCGTGCGATCGTGGATATAAATTATCGGTAAGCCTCGGCCGACTCATTGGAGATTCCCAGAAAGAAAAAGAAAAATTGTCCGGATAGGATGAAACAATAACTTTTTTTTTTCGTTCAGATAAATAAACGTCGTGCAACTGCACTTTGGGGAGCAGTTTGTCTCGATGTTCTGCGAAATTTATCCGACTGGCTTCCAGCTGTTCCTCAAGAAAATACCCTTCCAGTAGCAGTTGTTATATATAAGTAATGAGATGAACTAAAGAATGTAATTTGTAGCCACTATTAGCCGCATATATTATTAGAGAAAGCCATAATTACGTCTTAGAAGTAAAGATTTGTGATTAATAAAAGTGATGTAAATTTCAAGAAAAAACTGTTTATTTATTCGTTTTTTATGCGAAACTGGTAATAAAATTTTTTTACGAGTTCTGAGACGAGAAGGTGCATGGGATCATTTTAATCCCACTTAAATCTGGAATCCCATAACTCAAGAATTTTAGCTTTATGGGGCTCAAGAGCGTTCCTCACTTCTCCTTCTTTCGCTGTTAAAAAAAAGCTCGGGATTTTTGGGGTACCAGAAAAGCTAATCCTCAGCTTCGCGTAAGTACTCGGAAAGGTTTTGCCATTGGTGGGTCGAAGCTAGTTCCGCCAGGCCCCCTGAACTAACATAAAGCTTGCGGTGGATTTACTTTCGAGGCGACTGCTTGGCAAACTATACATCGCACGGCTGGTTACTGCTTTACATACTTTACTAAGCAGCAGCATCGGTAAATCCTATCTCGCGGCGTATATAGCTTTAAATATGAATGGTCCTTAAGTGGAAATAAAAAGCGCCAACGCGACGAGTAGAATAGCGAAGGTGCGCTAGCGCGAACAGAGATATAAACAAACTGACTAAATGAGTGACGTGCGTTGCTACGCTGACTTGTTTTTGTAATGAGTCTCAATTTTAAAGAATATTTTTTTTACCTTAAAATAATAATTATTATTATTAAAAAATAAAAATAAATTATTATTTAAATAACTGGTGGACGGTCACCTTTTATTACATTATGTATTATGCATAATATAGCAGTAAGTCTTAGTAGTATTGAACATTGAAATAAAAATACAGTCGTCGACGCTGCGGCGCGGGCGGCTGCATTATTCAGTCGTACTTTTGTTAAGTTTTGAAATTTGCATATGAAAGAGGCGCGCATCTCCCAGCGTCACTCCGTTCATGACCTTTTTTCACGCCACCCTCACTTTTTCCATGCCATTTCAACATTCTTGCGGACATGTCATTCAAGACTTTAACCCCCGTCGTCGCCAGCATCCGTTACGAGAGATGAGATTCTAGAAATAGAGATAAAGTTGGTCATCATAATATACTTGTAGCTTCGCTGCACAAGTTATATTTGGTTTCGTCTACTTTCTCTTTTTTTGATTTTTAATAAAAACAAGAGACTAATACTTTTATGTATACTCTAATTTTTCTCTCATTTTTTTGGATTTTAATTTGGCGTGCGAGCACCGATATTTGATACAATTTTAAAAAACGAAGTAGATGGAACGAGAATATGGTTTTCTTTTATTTAAAGAAAATATGCACAATTGGATACTACAAGATTAATAATGCGAGGAAGCTGAAAGCAGCTGCCAATCGCCGACGCGATTACACGAAGTTCGTGCGCGGCAGTTCATCAATATCAGCGGCCGAAATCATTAATCATCGGGCGCGCAGGAGCTCGAAAATTACTTTTGCTGGTCGCGTAGCTCTCACGCTTATTATTTATCGAAGAAAGCGCGGTCAGGGCACGTGATGGAAATTCTTTGATTAATATTTCGCGCGGCGGCGGCGTAGAAATCGGGGGGAGCGAACGTTGATTCCTTG
The DNA here is from genome assembly GCF_030848805.1 of Temnothorax longispinosus. Lineage (NCBI taxonomy): Eukaryota > Metazoa > Arthropoda > Insecta > Hymenoptera > Formicidae > Temnothorax > Temnothorax longispinosus. The sequence goes on from NC_092368.1 coordinate 13,697,450, forward strand.
AGAAAACATAAAACAACTTTCATTTGTTTCTACCTAATTAAAGGCTTTATTACAAGAGCTTATTAAAATAGAGCTTGTTATATAAGAATTTATTATATTATAATAGAGACTTTATTATAGAGAAAAGTCCCCTATTATGAGATATACCACATCTATTTTGTGTGATTATCGGAAGTTTATGACAGAATTGAAAAATGTAGTAGGTCATTTTGAAGCGAATTTAATAAGCTTTAAGGTGCTGAAATGTAAAATCTAATTTAAATCTTAATTTTTCTGAAAATTAGAAAAATGTAAAAAATGAGCTTCATGCAAAATCGAAAAAGTGTGCTCCTAATTATGAGATACCCCGAGAAATCGCTAATAAAGTGCAAAATACATCGGTTGTGCAATTAGAAAACTTCATTTAATGTTTCTAAAATACAAACGTAATGGAGAAGCTCATTTGCAATAATCGCAAACTCACTTATACTCAATATTTCCTGCAGCGCAGCCAGTGCTATATTCTAGCAACGATCGTCATCCTGAATATCTCATATTACGGACCTCACGCCTTGCGGTTTCGCGATCACCAAATCTATCCTCTACAATTAAGCAACTGAATATATCCTATTTGTATTTTCCTATTAATACGACCTTACTCTATCGCTGCATACAGAATCCATTGTCAAATATTTATTTATTATATAATAAACAAGGTTCACACAAAGTCTCACTTTCATGGAACTTGACAACATCCAAATTTACAATTTCGATATTCGTAACGAGTGCATGCACGATCGAACAATGAATTTTTTACTAAATAGGTTTTACACCAAGGGCAATAAGTTTATGGTGGAACCAACAAATAAAATCTATTAGTTTAGCAGAAACCCCGCTGTCGCATATTAGGAGCTTATCTCATAATATAGAGGACTTTTCTAATAATATATTATACAGAGTATAAATTACCGTAAGTTTAAATTATTAAAAATAATGTGAATAAATCAGAAGATTTGCAGTTGCTTAATATATTTTGTAAAGAAAAAATGTAAACTCTATAGTTTTATAAAGTATAAACTAAAATGACAATTAAACCATAGAAAAAGTTATTCAGAACTATTCATGTTTTTAAAAACAATCAGATATTTGAATTGTCTACGAATTTTTTTCTTGCAAGTAAAACACACTGTCATTATATTAGCTTACACAACTGTGTATAAAAATAAGAAACCTTTTTGTTAGAATTTAAATATGGTTTTGTTTTAAGTTAGGTAATAAAATAAATATTTAAGAAAATATTTAAGAAAATATATTTATTTCCAATTGCGTTTAAAAAGTAATTTTACGTGTTTTTCAAGTTTTATTATCGAAATGCATGCCGGAACGAATGCGTTATTTGAATAATACGAAGTTAAGTTATTCAGATAATATAAATAATAAAATGTTATAATTCGTATAATAGAGAATTCTCATAAAGTGCGTATTACACGCAAAAAATTGTGGAAAATTGTTAATTATATGGACTTATAACAGCAACATATTTATGTCAAAATATTACAAACGTCTCGAGACAACACGTTATATTAAAATTCCGTGTTTTATATTAAAATCTCATACATGGAAGATAAAAGGTAGGCAGGAACGTTGACGTTAATATTTCGCGGCAACTTTACCGATGGGGGATTTTCTTGTTGATAAAAACCAGGATTAATATCGGGGGCTCGACATAAATATTTTTATATCGAGAGTTCAATATAATTTTTGTCGACCATAACATCAGTTTTTTATATAGATTTTTGATACTTTTAATCATTTTGCGTAAGGGCTTTGAAGCCTTTATCCTTTGGTTTATTTTTTATTATTTATATCAATATTAATATGAGTAATGCGTTACTCGTATTAGTAATGATTTTTTGATATTTTTATATCCAACGTCTAATCACAACATGTTTTGACGATGTGAGATGTTTCTGTATGTTAAAAAATATACTTCGAAATTTGTTATATAATCGATATTATTCAGCAGAATTAATAAAAATCCTTACAGAAGACTTCTTCGAAGACCTGTTGCCACGCAGTAAATTCCGTAAATGCATTTATTTTAAAACATCGATAAATTCAACGGCGAAAATGCCGTAAAAAGGCTTTCTTGCAGCGAAAGCTATCGAGAATTCGGAACTCGGTTATGGAGCTGTAATCCTTGCAAATGATGCCCGTACTAGCAGAACGATATTGCGAGCAGCAATGCATTATCTTCCGGGAGCGGCGCCCTTTCCACAACGGATAACTTTGCACTTAATACGAATTTTTAAGACCCCGTAAATGGCGCATTTAAATTTTCACATCGGTTCCGACCTCCATCTTTTATGCTAATGAGACGAAGAAGAATATCTCGAATATCTCAATAAAAATATAACCAATTTTAATATAAGTTATTAACTGACTACTTTACAAGTAAGTTTTTATAGAAACTAATTTTTAATAAAATTGTTAAAAATTAAACTTATTAAATACATTAAAAAACTTTAAACTTTATAAATTTTTTTTAATAGAACGTTGAAATAATTTTAGTGTCAGAATATTAAAACAATTAATGCAATTGTAAAAGCTCTCCGAGAGATTACAATACAAGTTTTGGAATATTCTATAAAGTCTGAAGGAGTACAATTTAATAAACATTTTAAATAATTAAAAGATAATTATATAAATATATTATCTTTGCGTAAGGAATTTATGGGACCTATTTGAATATATTGATTAAATACCCGATCTAATCCGATGCAATTTTAAGGAAAAGCTCTATTCATGAAATACGGTCTTAAAAATTTTATGGCCTGGTGAAGAGACGACGTAAAAAGGGAAGAATAGAAGAGAATAAAGAGGAGGATAAAATAGAGATGCATCTATTTGCTCGCATAGTGGCCCATCAGAAATTTATAGCCGGTCGCATCTATTGCGTTTATTGTAAAGCTAATACAGGAGGCCACTGATCTAGACTAATTGCTCCTATAGTCCTCCTTGCATCGTCAGTATGCACCAGGGTGTTTAGGGAACAAGATGATTACTGATGTTATCAAATGTATCGGACTCAGGCATCGACTTGAATGCACCGATTTCCGAAAAACAGCTTTCAGAAATGTTTGTTTACGCTTGGATCATTAACTCTTTTTTGTTATTAATTAAAAGGAAATCTGTGTTGCAAAATGCAGAACTTTTATTGTATATAAATTGAACAAATTAAAAATTGATAAAATAGAGTAAATTTAAACGTATTAATAATTCCATATATTGTATTATTAGGTATTAATATAATTTGCTACACTCTACATTTTAATATTCCCAAACATTTTAATTTTTAATTTCTTTTGATATCTATACAATGTTCTATTACTTCATATTAAAATTAATATGACTTTTATTCAAATTAAACGGGCATTTTGATGAAAACAATTTTAAATTTTATTGCACATTAGCAACCATTCTTGCGCAATTACAGTCTCTTTTATTTAGTTATAATTAATTAATTTAATTTTTCTCATTATCAGGCGAATCAGTAGTTTCGCATCGACGTTGGTTCTACAACAAATGTTATTTTAGTTATCGGGTTCTCTACTTTGACGAGTCAAAGGCGATTTGCGCTTAATTCATTTTCTACGATATCGATTTCCTAATTAACATTGGATTAAATTATTCCTGTTATATTAATTTCTGCTACATGTAATATTGATATAGGTACATATCTATTAACTTAATATAACTTATGTATAGAATTAATTTATTAATTGCAAAAACCTCCAATTAATTTGAAATTAAAAGACAAAGAAAATATAATTACGTCTCAATTTACTAAATATAGAGTTACTTCTTAATTAATGTAACATAATAAATAAATAAACGTATTTACAATAATAGAAAAACATAATTATAATAACGTGATACGTGTGATAATTATATCAACTTTTCAAAACAGATTCATGCCGAAAGGGATGCAAAAGGGTTAAATTAGCGTTAATAATTAATTTACACGCATCAATATCTGTCGCGCCGTTGCTTTTACTCTTAAAACTCTTATACAAAAAAACTCGCGCGCATTTTCCAGAGCTTTGTTCGCCAACTCTCCTCCCTCTGTGGCCCTTATTCTTTACGGTCTTACATGTGCATCTGCATATGCACGCGTATATAGCGATTTTTATCTCGATATAAAATATCTCACAAAGTATTTACCTATCGGAAAATTTTTATTCGTAGCAAAGATCTTCTCCGAGCTATTGGAAGCTAAGATAACAAAATTACGACGAGTGTTGCAGTAAACATTTTATGAATGTATGAAACCGAACGGGTTGGAAACGCATTATTCATCCGGACGGTTCGGTCGCGGCGGGCGACGCGAGCTTTTATGGATATCACCACTTCAATTAACAAAAACAATTGTTTATTGTGCGTCGCGAGTAATTGTTTTCAATGCCCCGATAATATATATCCATGCATTATTCTTATCGCCAATTTTCGAAGTACCGTTTTCTCTCCATTCTCATTCCCAAAATCGGCTCTCCCGACCCTGCTCAACGTAATGCTATTTGCTTCCTCGCAACGCTTCTCTATCCCCCGATTATCGAAGTTCATTCTATCTCGATACTACTGCGGCGGCGCTGCATTTAGACTCGGAAAATACAACAGGCTTTCGTGCTCGTTTATAATATTCCTTCTTTCAGCTATTTGTTATAGTGCGCGCTCTCGTTTCCGAGAATCGTATACACAGGATCTCGAAGATACGCAAATAGGAAGATTCAAGAATCCTCGTGCTTCCCCTGGATGCACGACTCTTGTTACTCAAGATTTCAAAAGATTCAGAAGATCTTAAAATTTAATAGCTTCACTTTTACAGATTTTGCAGTCAATTATTCGAAGACTTTTCCTACTAATGATCCCGATATTAAATATTTCCTTATCTTCGAATTCAAACTGTAATTGTAAGAGTTAGGCATAGATTCTCATAGAAAGTTCGATGGATCTAATTTAAAAAATAAAAGAATGAGAAGCCTCGTTAATCGCGATTTCTGTTCGAGGAAGAAACGTTACGTAGAAAATGTCATGAGTGGATATTGTGTAAGAAGTTCGTAAGAGATTCAAGATCTGATATAAAGAATAGTAAAGTCGGGTAAGCAGCGGGGGATGTAGCTTCGAGAATGGCTAATTTAAAAGCACTAAACACGGATTTAAGACTGAGATACCTCAGCATAGATTCTCATAAAAAGTTTGATAGATTTAATCTCAAAGATGAAAAAATCTGAAATCTCGTCAATCGCGATTTCTGGTGGAAGAAGAAACGTTAGAAAATGTCATGAAACTAATGTATAAGTAGATATCGCAATATTTAATGTAAATGTTTTACAAATGGTTCATAAACTAGATTAAAAAAGAATTAGAACAAATGAAATAATATTAGACAATCGTGCGGTAGTTTTTGCAATTAATAATATTTAATAGACACCTAAATTTATAAAGTACAATATATATATAGTATTATAAATTACATCTACGGATTATATCTATGGAATATAATACACAATAGTGCACGTCAAAATTAAAGATATTTTCAAATCAAAAATATTCTTTTTTTCTATTTTGGATAGATTTAATCTCAAAAATGAAAAACTCAGAAACCTCGTTAATCGCGATCTCTGTTCGAGGAAGAAACGTAGGAAATGTTATAGTAACAGCATATAGATATTATGTGAGAAGTCCGAAATGGTTGGAGAGGTTTGAGATCTGATATAAAGGACAGTAAAGTCGGGTAAGCAACGGGGAATGTAGCTTCGAGGATGGCTGATTTAAAAACACTAAACACTGATTTCGACTTAAGACTGAGATACAACCTCAGCTTTTCGCGGTCGAAAGCACATCCGGTGATTTAGAGAGGTCCGAGAGCGGAAATCCGACGTTTTTCACGGCGGGGGAAACTTTTCTAATGGCGGCGATGGCGCGCGGGATTCTTCGTTTGTCAGGGCTGGCGTCGCGTCCGCCCACGCGTATATCTCTTCGTTACGGCGCGACTATTATTGTAAGGTACAGTCTCTCGTCTCCTCCGTGGTTGCGCGAATGAATCCTGTTCACAGAACGTGTCCCCGCGTGTCTACCCCCGCCTGCGAAGAAATTGGATTTGTTTCGCCCCGAAATTGCAGCCGCGCTAAGAGAGATTAGTTATTTCGCCGCTTGTGAACTTGCAATGAGTTGGATTATTAGACGGTGCAAAGAGTCCAGATTTAAAGAATCATAGGGATTTTGAAGTTGAAATGTTTCTCTGACATTATAAGAAAATCGTACAAAAATGTCAAGATGTTCGAATATATAATTAAATGCAATTTTATGTTCCAATCACTTAAGGTTCTGGACAGCCAATGAGATCTTTTAATACGAATTTAAATATGCCATGAATAAGTCTTTAAATATTCTTCTATATTTAGGAAAAAATAAAAGGCCAGGAGACAGAGAGAAAGAGAGAGAGAGAAACTTACAGATAAAATGATTAAAATGATTTAAAAATGTAAATGTCTTGATAAATCCAATCACTCCAAGAATCTTTCTCATCGCGGATATAAATATTCAATAAAGTGAATATTCATGAACTTTTAATAGTTCAGGTATCATAGAATCGGGATTTAATGCTTCAACAATTTCCAATCGTCCCGAAAGATGTTCTTGTACACTTCTAACATAGCAAATCATCAGATCTATTTCTTTAATCGTATAACTTCAGTTAATTAACTGACAAGGTGTTATGTGTTTAGAAGAATTAAATCGATAAAACTGGCAAGTGTTTGCGCGGAACTTCCGCGGATCGCGCAGATTTTACACTTGGACTTTTGTCAAAAATTAATCGAAAAATTTATATTAACCACCAAAAACATTACACTATTTCTAGGACAGCCAGTAGTTGGGTAGGAAAACTGGGTTGTGTCCGCAAGTGCGGGCCAGGAGATTTGTCACGTCGTAAATCGGATCACCGTGTGGAACTAACGATTTTGCCGATACCCAAAGAGCGTTTCCACGTTCGCGGTCGGGCGTAACTGACTCGGTATCGAGATTTAGGTTTATACTATGTTAGGCCGACGTCTATCGACTCAATGATCCACTCCACTTCCCGTAAGATAACACCTCTTCAACTCGACAAAAATCGACTCTGTTGCCTATCATTGGCAAAATTCTCGTGAAAATGAGGTATAAAGACTCGGAGAGTCTGAAGAAGATTACGGTATATAGTGGAAAACGGTGAGAGATATTTATGCGCTGGAGAAATAGAATCATTAATTTTTCGATTCCGCATTTCGGTTTACCTTCTCCGTGCACTTTTAAAAAATCTTTTTACTTTAAACGTTTAGATCCCCAAGAGATTAGTTCTTTTTATAATTTTAGATATTTTAATCCTGTTAATGCGCTTCTTTTATATATTAAATTCTTGCTTAATTTAATAGAGATGCGATAGCTGCAAAACGGTCGACACTAAAAAGAATGAGGAAACTTGTGGAGGAGAGAAGAGAATGAGAAAGAATGAGGGGTGTCATTAAGCCAACTCCTTAAGAGACTCCCCGTTTACCTTTTTATCCGCGAATTAAGTTAATTTTTTAATATGCCCAGTGAAACTTACTTCGGTATCCTTCTCCGGCGTTTCTCGTGTTAGTCTTCCACCTTTTGTTTTCTGCCTCATTTTCTTGTCGCCACCGGTGGAATCCTTTGAAGGGCCATCAGCGGGCTCGGTAACCGTCACGAGGATTTCCAAGGACATCTTTTACGACGTCGCCGGATCAGCTTTTAATTAATGTTGGACGCCCACGATCCTCGAAAGATTCTGCAGCCCTCTCTCTGAGTTATTAAACCTTTTCCTACCTTAAAACTCTTAGCTGCGCCGTCTAGACCGTATTTAATGGTGCATTCTTGAAAGCTACTGTAGACATTTTTATTTCAATTTTAAAAGGATTGAGAATTCTCACGAAATAAAAAATACTCATACTCTTCTTCGCCCCATAATCATCACATAGATTCATAAAATATAATAACATAATTTTAAAATGTGATAATATATATTATTTTAATTTTATATTCTATAGACATTAATCTGTAGATGTAATTTATAATACTATATATTATATTTTATGAATTTAAGTGTCTATTAAATATTATTAAATATTATTAATTGCAATAATATTGCCGATACCATTATTGTTTAATTTTAATTGTGCCATTTGTTTTAATTTTTTTTACATCTAATTTATAAATCATTTATAAACATTTACATTAAATATTTTTATATCTTTTTCTTGCTAATTTTGAAGATTATACCGTTGGTAAATGGATATTAAGATAAAATGCAACGTAGCGACAGGGTGTGGTGTGGACAAGAAATAGTTTTATGAAAATTAAAAGTTGTTCTGTAACTTTTCTTATTGTTTTTTTTCTCTCTTTTTTCATATCTCTCTCTTCTTTAAGTAATATACTACGAGAAAGCATGATATAACATTTTTGAGGCATATCTTTATAAATATGCTAACCGCGTATTGTGCTTATAAGATGCAGCACAACATGCCCTTTTCAAAGGGAATTGTTAACTAATTTTAATTATCTGCAAACATATATTTTTAAGGTCATTAAACTATTATTTGTGCCATCAAAATATGTTGTAGATATTGTATTTGCATAGTTTCTGAGTTGATATTAATAATCCTGTATCGAAATAAAAAAGAACTGATAATTGTAGAAAAGATATTAAATTAAAAAATTCTAAAGTTTTTGTTAAAAATCTATATTAAACTTGCAAACACAAAGTTTCACGACAACATTATATCGTATTATATTTGCAAGAGAAAGAATAATTTCTTTACATAAGCGCGACAACTGTTTCAATGTAAACATTCGTATATAGGAACAGTAGACGTAAGTATGGAAGTATAGGCAGAAATCGCGGTTGTGACAACCGCCATTCGCGAAGGTGGGACGCAGCCTGATAAATAATTCAGCAATCAATTTACACAACTTCCCCGCCGCAACGACCGAACGGTTTGCATTAGCATTCGACAAGTCACTCGACAAGACTTTGATTTTGTTTCTGGCGCGCACGTGGCCTGCCTCGATTACCTTCCAGGATGCGCCACTCAATTTTTACCTTATCTGGAAAGTTAGTATTACCGTATAATGTGGAATGGCGATCAAACTTTACATTAGTTTAGTAAAAATAGAAAGAGCACGGACACACAAACTGAAAAATATATTTTCATAATATATCTAAACAATATATTATATATATATATATATATATAATCTCTTTTCAAAATACATATAATTGCTATTACACAAAAGGATATTTATTGAATGGCTCAATGAATTGAAACACTTCTTCTGAAGTAGAGACTGATTTTCAGTTAAGGTCGAAACAGGTCCGTTATTGACATTACTTAGTTAATTAAGAATCTTATTCGGATTATTTGAAACACTGTGAGATGTTTAGAGTGAAAGTTTTGTAAAAATTAAGCGAGGTTCCCGAGAAAAGGCCAACTAAAAAGTATTACCTCTTCCTTTCAGACGGGAAATTTTCTGTGGACTCATTATCTCTGGTAATGAGTCCGTTGCTGTTTCAGGGATTATTTTCGGAGTCGTTGAACTTAATATCCTCTTAATGTAACGCGCATCGTTTATTACGAAACTTTCCGGCTATAAATCTTCACGTTTAATAACTATCGTATGTGAAATCGCCGAATTAGTCGACATCGGCTAATGTCCTAATATTTACGGCTATATACGTTAATGTAAACTGTAATATGTAATAGCTTAATAACGTATTGCCAAATACCTCAAGCGAATTGATAATTAATCGCGCCTATAATAGAAACTTTATTGCTTTGTGCATTTGAATGAGCATTAATCGAGTAACTGCAATTACATTTATTAATTGCCACGAGTACTAGTTACGCGCGGAAGAACTAGTGCGCAAGTTTAAATAGATGGGAGATTCGCTCAAATTACCGACGCAGCGTGAATTTGTCAATTTATTGACGTATTCTTCATTACACTTTTATCGCATTTGAATTAGTATCTTCCGTTTGCTGAACGATTATCCGAACTAAAACAATCTCCGCACATGACATATTGACGAATCGAGTAACTGCAATTACATTTATTAATTGCCACGAGTACTAGTTACGCGCGGAAGAACTAGTGCGCAAGTTTAAATAGATGGGGGATTCGCTCAAATTACCGACGCAGCGTGAATTTGTCAATTTATTGAAGTATTCTTCATTACACTTTTGTCGCATTTGAATTAGTATCTTCTGTTTGCTGAACGATTATCCGAACTAAAACAATCTCCGCACATGCCATGTTGACCAATCGATATAAGTAGCGTACTCGAATATGTATCAACATGCATGATCAAACTTTTAATCACCCATCGCGGATGTAGGTTAAAAAGGTTACCCTGTAGTACACCATATATGGCACTCGTGATGAAAACTGATTTAGCATTACAATGTTATAGTCGCAGTATCGATAATGTTTTTTAAAACTGGACGTATCTCGGGGGATATTTTTCTAACGCAAATTTGCATAAATATTTCTTCAAGTCCGTATAACGCAAGAAGTTTCGATACAGCATCTCTCAGAGCGACTATTTGTTTATTTATACATTTCTGCTTTACAAGACCTACTAATTGATTTTCGAAAAATCAACAGTATTGAAAAGATGCCCAATGAAATTACGGGCGCGGAGTATTCGTGGTATTGCTGGAAACGTATGGAAGGAAATCCTAAGAGAAAAGATAGGAAGAAGGCTAATGGATTTAACAGAATTCGAAGGACTTTAGAACGACATCCGCTTCGTGAACGGCTGAACTTTACGCTTGGACGCCGCAAATTGCGTTAGTTTCATTGCCTTTGTTGTAACGCTAGCGCGCTGGAATTAACCGAGTTAACGTTTATTATCTGCTAGTGACGACACAATATTCGGTGTTTATCGACTTTTCCCCCTCGGCGCGGGCGCGGCGGCCAGGTGAGTCTTGCGGTGTAACGCAGGTCTGGGGGGGGGGGGGGCGAAAATATCGACGTTGGATCCTCCCGGAAAGGATCGCGCGCCGCAACCGTAATAGAATTTTCCGGGAATGGCATCGTAAAAGACCCGGCTGGCCGGATCTCCTTCGGGATCGCCGGGCGGAGAATACAGGACCCGCTGAAAAAGTATAGTATCCATTGGAATAATTTGATATTCGAGATTCGGGCGAGAAGGTTTAATGATTTTCTCCGGGAATCTGGATTCATTATTTATGTCCCGAAGCAAGACAGGTTTTCGTGTCTTTTAACAAGACTTAAACTTTGTATCTTAATAAATTATTAATCACTTTCAGTGATTTATTAGCATTATCGACGATTAGGCAGTAATCAATACGGATGAGTTTCATTAATTTTGTTTCGTCAATTTCTGATTAGCTTCTGATGATGAATTTTAAAGATGAAAAAGCAGTATTAAGTATCCAGTACGTAATTTGTAGATCTATGACTGTAAATTTTAAATTTTAGCATCGTTAAATGTATACAATATGAACAATATTTAACAGTATTGTACACTTATGTTAAAACTATTTATAGAAAACATTTCTTCAATTTTTTTTAAATATTTTTAAGTGTGATTGTTCAAACGCTTGGCGTTATAGTATTTAAACTCCCTAATCTCATGATTTTGCCGCTAATATTAGAGTGATTGCAATAATCACTACAAAAGAGAGGGTTTTTACTCTAATTTGAGAAAATACGCACTGAAAAAAACCCTTAGTGTAATAATCCAAGCTTGGTTGATGTTACTAAGCACCTTATTGGTGAAATTTCAACTAAACGTAGAGGTGATTGTGGCGAAACAATTTGATTAATATTAAAAAATAATTCTAACAAAACCTCATATGATTTGGTTAATATTAGCAAAATTTGATAATTATTACCAATTAATAAATGTAGTGTAATAAATGTAACCAAATTGCTTACTAAATAATTGAGTAACTATCGGCAAACCAATCAGATAAGGCTTTTTAAGATAATTTAGTACCAATTATTAAACTGTTTGTTAATTATCACTAAACTAGAGTAATTATCATGAAACTGTTTGATAATAAGTAGTACATAATTTATAGTTTGCTCAACTAAACGCAAAATTTGCTCTTTTGAAATGTTTATAATTATTACAAAATGTTTTGTTGTTACTTTTATTACAATTGGTAATAATAATCAAATATTTCAAAAACAAAACTATAACTAAATGCATCTCACAAACCAAGAATTTTTTTAGTGCGGACATTCATAAGGAATTTTTTACTCAAATTTTTAGAGCGACTGCTCTACCAGAGTGATATGATTTCACTCTAAAGCTATAGTGAATCACGATTCACTTAAGATTGACTGATAAATGATTCTAAAAAAGTAAAATTTTCCACTCAAAATTGTAGAATGACATAATTCACTCCTGGACACTGATCTACTGCACTCGAAAAAAGTGCCCTTTTATTCAAATGTAGTGCAATTTCACTCCAACTTATAGAGCAAAATTTTACTTTTCCTTAGAGTGGCGAATCACTCGAAGTGCACAGGCTCAATTTTCACTTTTTGTTACATTTGTATTTTACTCGTTTTGAGTGATATTTTACTCTTCGACTATGGAAAAATAATATAGAAGCGCTACCATACAAATTATTCCTTCCCTATTTTAAAGCAATGTTGCTATGCAAAAAATGAACGGCGAGAATATTGTCTGCACGTCGCGCTGCCTCCTTGAAATTCCCCCCCTTCCTGTTTCCCCAGGAGATTACGCGGTGGTCATAAAAATTTTGATGTCTATCCGCGAGACAAGGAGAAGCCAATCCTCTCGGTACGGAGGAATAAAGCCGCGCGCCATCTTCTCGACCTCTCGGTATATCTGCGTGCGCACGAGAACGATTTTGCTTTACCGCAGAAGCTGGACAAAGAGCGACGCGCGGACTCGTCTCTCGGACATTACGAGGATTTCTAGTAACTTAGAGAGAAAGAGGTCGAGAAACTGTAAAGGATCGTGGATGGTCAGCTTACGCGAGTTTATCACCGGAGACACACGCGAAGTTGGGAACATCATGCCGTTCGCGTTGCGAACGAGACGCCGCCGCGCCGGCCGTAAAGTTCTCGGGGATATATAACGCTGCCAAGTCGGAAGACACGCAAGGAAAATATGAAGATACGTACGATTCTATTGGCCGTATCACGTGATTCTCCACTGTATTTTACGATACATTAGAGATTGTTGGACGTTTTATTTTTCTTGCACAATATAATGGGGTGCCGTGTGCCGTTAGATTTGTGCGATCAAACGACGAATCCCTTCACGCACAGACTAACGTTGCGTCAATTCGATTCCTTGCGGCGCGGCCTCGAGACAAATGGCGGGGCGGGACTCTCGGTTTCTTTTCCTCGCGACAGGAAAAAGAGTTCCTTTCTTCCTGAATCACTCGAGCCGTAAAGTAAATCTTTCCATCTGCAGGATTGCGCGCAAAAGTCCGACAATACTGCTGTCTTATATTTTCGTTCTATCGCCCGCGTAAGACATAGAGGCGATGCTTCAGTCCTCATGTCCCCGCCAGAATGGACAAGTAAATCTTCCGCGCTCAAGGTCGCACAAAAGCAAGAAATACTTCACATTTCGCGCCGTGCATCGCTTTTCCTCAAGATCGGCTGCAAAGCGAAATGGCATCCGTATATATTTTTCCCGATTAAACAATCCGTATCTCGCGCGAACAACTCTGTGAACAATTTTTCTACAAATTTATGAAAAACATCCTCAGTTGCGCGCATTATACTACAAATAATCGGTCATATGCGAATTTACGAACATGAGAACACTTTAGTACTTGATCTCTTCCCTTCCGCTGAACGTTATTCTCGTTTCTGATACGTATATAGTAGTTATCCCTCACTTGAAATAAGGATTGCTCAATCCCGCTGGCAGACACAAGGATGCACTCCGTAAGACCGAATAATATCACAGGATTTTCGTAAGTCCTCCGGTATGGAAGGACGCACTCGGCTCGGACTATACACTGCCTGGAGATATATTACCGTCTACTGTCTTCCGTGCTATCAACGAAACCGACATAAGACCCGGAAACGTCGGATTCCCACGTATCATCGCGGACGGATAAATTTACTCAACGTTCTGTCAGCATGGAAAGAAGGACGAGACTGTTCCGAGTTCCGACGAAGGATCAGAAATGCTATAACACCGAGGATCGACAAATCACATCACGCGAATCGCTCGTATACTTCCTTCATACAAAGAGATTTGTTTTAATTACTGATATTATTAATTTTCACCGATTGCTATGCATTTTACTTTGAACCTTTTTATAGTAATTTAAAAAATAAAAAGTATCAAAAAGTTTAATTTAAGTGTGTTAAATTTATTGTTCCAACGAAAAATAGTGTTTCAAAACCAATAATAAATAATCAGCGCGCAGGTTGAATGGAAAAATATGTTCACACAAAAATATTAAACCACAAAAATCCATAGTTTTGCTTCTTAAATTTTTATAGACATTTTGCTAAAATATTTAAAGTCTTAAATTGTTATGCTAAGACTCCATAGACGCGGAAACGCCGTGAGGTAGAGTGCGTTGACCAATCAGAAGGCTGCCGCAAGTCGCCTGCGGCAAAATCAAAATTTGTGATTGGTCAACGCACTCTGCCGCATGGCGTTTCCGCGTCTATGGAGTCTTAGCATTACTCTAACACGTTTTTCAAAGGCAAAATTTAAAAAATTTAAATTTTTTATAAATCTTATAATTTCTTAATAATGCTGGATTCTAAGATCTTCGAGCCGCACATTAAAATCAGTGACTTTCGCTCGAAGGGTGCTCGAAACGTTTGATCTTTAGATAGAAGCCTTTCGTTTAGGAGAAAAAATATAAAGGATTCACTAAAGTACGTCGCCGTCGTCCCTTTTTTACTAAAGGGTATTCTCAGATTGGCTCAAGGGGAACCTTAACCTTCTCAAGGTCTTAACCAAGGGTCATGTGCCAGCAGGCATGGGAAGAGAAAACGATGTCTTCCTTGCTGCCATTCTTTTTTAAATGGACTCATAATGTGGTTAGATTTAATATTTAATATTTAATACGCGCTCATATTGCGTAAAACTTTAAAAACAAGATGAATATTTAAAAAAGGCTAAAAAACTTTTATGTAACGATTGTTTAAAACTGTGATTTAGTCCCTTGATCGACCATCTGTAACTCGGTTTAATTTTTGTATATCTCTTTTAACGGCTTAGGACTAGCTCAGCTTGAACGTTATCGCTACCTAATTTACTTTTACTTTTATTAATTATGTTATAATTCTTTTTATATTATTTTTGCAACAGCTGCAGAAGGATTTAATGAAGTTTGAAACATCAAAATTTGTTTAATTGATAATAAATCATATTTTACGTTATTAATATCTTGAATCGCTTGTTTATTGTCCCATAAATTTTCCACCTTGCTAAAATTATGATATTTTAACGACAAAAACTTTGCATTAATTCAGAAATTGCAAATTAGTAATTATTCAAGTGAGAATTCAAAAATGCAAAGTTTTTATTATTATAGAATTTGGAGTGCCTCTTTCGAAACTAAAATACCCGATTGGGACTCGACAGAGAAATTACTGGCGAGAAACGTTCAGTTTTTCCAAAACCATAACAAAAGAGGCTATATCTATTTTCCATTGTTCTAAGTTGCTGTTTAAGTTAAAACATAAACGGAATAGTAGCCGACGATCCCGGAAGCATTATACCCGACGTTGATCCGACTACGATAAGAGTTTCGTTAAGTCTACGTTTCCGGCTGGCAAGTTTTATCTGCGAAGAAAGATGGCCGCGATACTGCACGAGGTAGACTGATTCGTTCCGTTGTTACATCCTGGTGTTTTGTGATTATAAGTTATGAGCCAAAGCCGACCGGCAACACCGGAGCTTCCGGATATAATTTGGAAAACTGTACCTCTCTCTCGCGGTAATTTATTTTGGAATTCCGCGCCATTCTGATAAATTAGCTCGACTGGTACTGGGTACACGTTCTCACAGTTGATCCGGGGAGAAGCGATATAGCTATCAGTAGTAAAGATAATTTGTTCTAAACAATATCAGTAGTTGTATGTAATCCGGAAATGCTAGGCGCCAGTTGAGCTAAATATTAACATACGCTCTCGGCGTTAGAAATAGAAACCATGGCACCATCGTTGTATCATCGCTATACATATATTAATAAACTAACCGCGGAGTGCAAGACGGAGAAAGTTGCGTGCGACGGATATAGTCCAATTATGTACTTGTCCCTTTATTGAAAGATCAATAAGAGCGCACGGAGTTGAAGTACTAAATAGACGGCTTGAATATACCCGATGCCTTTGTATCTCGTAAGGCTGATTGGCGCACTTGGCGATCAATGGTACTCGATGCAGCTCCGCCAGGAATCGCGCGCTGATTGTGAGATGCAAGTGCGCGCGCGGACTTTCCATAAATGCAATGGTCGGGGACTCTTCTGTATTAGGGCGATAATCCGAGATACCGCGTGATGGAAGTTTATAACCGGCGCGTTATACGCCCCCTCCCTCAAACGAATTCAAAATGCGCGCCGCGACTAATCCCGGATTACACGGAGTGCGAAAAGATGTTCGCGCGCAGTATCCGCATTCACATCTGCATCGTTGTTTAAGCACAATTTATCGCTTCACTTGAAATACTTCCAACTTTGTTCCGACGCGTTGCGCTTAATCTTTCCCAATTATAATTTTTAATAGATACATGTTTTTTTCTTTTTACAAATATCTAAACTTTCTGTCCAAGCTCTGTTACATTAAGTGATTAATGTCACAAACAATAGAATTTTCTTCTTCTAAAGATAGCGATTCATTCATTATTTTTATTATTTTATAAAATATAAAAACACACAAAAAATAAATAAAAAAATATATATTTTTATTTCTTACATTTACATTATTAGATAATTGTATAATGTCATTAATAGTGGAAACTATTTTACAGTTTCTGTATTAGATATAGCGATTATATTTTACTAACTTTCTCTTTCCCCCTCTCTCTCTCTCTCTCTTTCACGTACACGCACAGTCATTTAGTGAATATTATAGAAGTTTGTGAGTTGGCAGAGTCTGCTAATCTCTATTTAACTAGTCCCTGAATACAACCGGGTCTTTTACATCCTTCTATGCAGCAGTTGCAGTGTGTGTGACAAACATATAGAATAATTAATAATATGTACATTTGTAATACCGGCACCATTTGTACGGCATATCGAAGAATTAAACGTAACTTATTTAACTTATTGTTAGTATTGCGTACATATATTATGCCCAGCATTGATGAATGCATTAATAATGATTACTATGCATTAATAATAATTTCAATAATTTTCAATTAAGATATATTTAAGTGTGCAATATTTTACAGCTGTCAGTATGATTGTCTGATATCGTGACCAATCATGAGCAATTATCAATCAGCGTATACGAATTCGATTTCCCGTTTGCTCGGGAATTTTCATTCTAGCTTCATTTGCGCGCGGACATATCATACACCCATATAATTGTTTCACGTCGCCGAAAATATGGCAGCAACTAATTGTCGCAGGAATTCAAGTGCCAACGTACGTACGATAATTACATTGGTATGGCATGTGTTCTACTGTTATTGACTAATAAAAATTGCTGTTAATTGATTAAATCTCTGGATTTTTATTTATTTAACTACTTGGGACATCGGAATATAAGTATTTTGAGTAATGTTTTTCCGACAGCGCGCAGATTTAAGGATTTCTCTAATCTTAAATGTACGGATTCGTTGAAACGGCCTTGAAACCTTCAGACCTCAAATCCTTTCGTCTGTCATATAGTGGTTGAATTCGTAAGCTTAATTATGTCGCGCTGATAGAACTATAGGAACCGCCATCGTGGTGAAATTGCTATATAGCAGATATCAGGCAGAGGACCTTTCCGAGCGCGAAATTAAGCTGTCGGTTTTTACGGGACAGTTTTAATCGCTGAGTTTCGTTAATGCCGTCACGTCGCCAGCATTAAAGCCACTTTCCCTGTGCTAATGAATAATATTTAATTAAAAGGCGTTCGTTGAGAGAAAATGTATTCTCTGGCAAATCTGGGCTCTTTTGGCTTCAGCCAAAATGATTGCCGAGATTATTTTAATTTTTTATTCTATTTATTTATATTGATACATTAAATTCAGTTCAAATAAGTGTAATATTAAAAAACTAAATATTTTTTTAAATTAATAGCTCCAAAGAGAATTAAAAAATGTTTCAGCACTTTTTTTATTATTCTTTTTAATATAACTTGCATTTTTTTATTATAATAATTGCGCATCGTTGTCGTTTGGCTTTTATTAGTTTCTTCTTTTTTTGTTTAATTGTACATCTGGAAAACCTTCTATCCATTGGTCAATATTTAATTTTTGTTATGATAAAGTGTCTTTTTAATTTCGCAAAAATTACACGAGCAATTTTCTATAAACAAAAATGATAATAAATCTCGATCGAACACTGATCCCGTGCGCAGACGAAAATTCAGTTGGAAGTTTTAACTGAATCGGCAAATATTGGAACGGGGCCGTGCGCGCGCGCACTTCTGTGTAACATCGGATTAACGAAAGCACACGTAGAATTGAAATTCAGGGTGGGACACGACGTCGGCGAAACTCCCAACTTGCACTGGTGAATTATCAGTATAGCGCGAAACAGTCTCATAACGCGGGAATGTTTGCAAAAAAAAAAACTGCAAACCCGCGACCAAATTCTGGTAAAATTCATTCGTAGAAAAAAACGTAGACAATGGAAATGGGGACTGATTGGAAACCTCTCCGAGCTTGAAATTCATTCAAGAATAAAACGCCGACGGAATCTCGTCGAATTGTCTTGGAACCATTGGGATGCGCATTCTTGTCAATAACCGGAATACCTATGTTTCACGCGTATGTTTCTTGGATATAATTCAACTGCGACGCTAGCGTGAACTCTCTAGACAAACTACAGGTGCAGATTCATATAGGCACCTATAAAGCTCAAGTCGTTATATATGCTGTGCCCGGAGTGACAACAGAATTCCGTTCGACCCTAGCTACCCCAGCTCCAGCTCCCGCTTGCCCGCGACCGCCCGCTCGATTGTTAAGAGTTGAATAGAGAAAAATTGGATGCTATTCGTCGTCGTATTGAGGGGGACGGGCAATGGTAGAAATTGAAAAAAATCTATTGTCAGGTGGCACGTGTAATTCATAGTGCGGCTTCCTGGATTCGAGTCGGTCTCCCTGTCCGCCACGTCGTTCATTTTTTATTGTGCGTGGCTTCGCGCGTACGTGCAGCTAGTTTATTCGCAAAGTTTCTCATAGTTATCATTGCTACCCCTCTCTCTCTCTCTCTCTCTCTCTCTCTCTCTCTCTCTCTCTCTCTCTCTGTTGCTCCTGCCTAGCTGAGTTTAAGAAAGCATCAAGAGTTGATAAACTTACGTTTGCATACCTGCAATACCTGATGGATGGATGAAAATTCAGAAACAAATGAAAATTTATTTATCCAGCATAAAATCTTCCAATCCTATTTTTGATACAAGAAATTATTACTTATACTATAACATTAATACAGTATAGTATAATAGTATTTTAGCATTATCATACTATGTACTATATCTGTAGTCTAGTGGTATTAGTATTGAGTAACTACTAATAGTAATAGTATTGATATCTATAGTAGTAGATACTAATGCTAATATAGTAGTAATATACTATTAGTGTATTAGTAGATATATAATATATATTACAGTAATATAATACTATATACATAATAATATTAGATAATAGTATTAAGTAGTAGCGAAGTTATTAAGTAATCGAAATAAAGTTGGGCCTGCGCAAATTCACACAAGCGGATTACTCATGCAACACTTACAACACTTTCTAACCTATTAGGATTCTGCTAATCCTCGAGTAATGGATGCAATCTAGCAGGTGTAAGACACAAAGTTTCAAGTTTCGGTTATCGAACCGAAATCTTCGTCACGATCGTATGTGATCGACGGCAGTTTTAGGAAGACGAAGAGCGGCGCGTCGCTCCGCGCTTAAGTGCGTTGAGTGAGTAAACGTCTAAGCTCTGCTCGTGCCTCCTTGTAACGGCCGTATATAGTAATATAGTGCCACGGGGCCCGTGCATAACGTAAATCCATGTTTACTATGCTAATACCTGGAAACTTGCCGGTTGAAAGGATGCCGAGAAACGTCCCATCAAATATGCAGGGCCACTTGCACGGCCTCTGTGCATGCGGCGGCGGCGGCAAGGTGGGGGGAGGCAGAGGGGCGGGGGTGGACCGAGCAGTAAGAAGAAGCTCGTTTTCATGGAGTCTGCTAAACTCTAGCTAGCGCGCCATATTGAAATAGCGGTCGAGACTTCTCTTGTCTACTCTTGTCAGCTCCTCGTCTACGCCACGAGATTGTACCAAACGTGAGCACCACGAGAGACGAAGCTGTTGCATTTATGGCTACGTTGACGGATCCTTAAAGCCTTTAGCTTCTTGAATTATTGTTAGAGTGAATCTCTATATATAATTCATAACTGCTGAAGCTTATACATCAGAGATACTTATATCACGGACCCGGTAATACAATTTTTGCATCCGCTGTTAAATTAATTCAAGGTCTAAGAAACTTTTAATGGCTCATGTTTAGTTAATCCGAAGAAATCTTTTTTTTTATTACTAGATCATTAAATTGAAAAATTATAATTTTTAATTTTAAATAAATCTATAAACAATAATTATTAAATCTCTCCTTTTATCCTTTGAAGTTTATTTGCTTTCTTTAAAAAGCGACAATGAAAAAGTTTAATGACAATAAGATTCCTAAATACCGCTAGGATATTTCTGTATCTGTACGGCCTTGAAATTCTCGTCGTATTATATTCTCGGAGGGACTCAGGTTTTCCGGACCTTTAATCTCATAATATAAAACGAGATTAATCTGCGATTCAAAAAACTTGAGCTGGCTTTGAACGCGGGAATCGGATGCGTTGTTCGGAGGAAGCGAATTTTTTAACTGCATCAGCGATGCCACCCAGCCACTCCTAATCCGCGTTTGACGATACACTGGGAACGGTAAGCTCTTAATCGCGTTATCCGCATCTCCATATAATGCCCAGGTACTTGTTATCTACCTGTTGTGTTACCCACACTATCGTGGCTTTTAATCGCCGCGGCGTTTACACCGACACGATCTAATAATCATGTTTAAAACTGCGAAAACTTTTTCCTTTCGGCGTGTTTCCCGCGGATTATAAATATATTTCAAATAGCGTGTTAGAACAAAACACCTTGTTGCACGTGCCAATTTCAAGAATGAGGAAAAAATATAACAAACTTTACGGATGTAAGTTGCAGTTCCAATAACTGTTTTGGCAACTTTGATCAATTTTCATTCAACTTCTCGAATCCGAAATCAAGTTTTTACGAAAGGTTCGATTCTATGTATTTATTTCTGGTAAGCACGCTACGTAAACTGAACTAAACGGATGCAAAAATTTAATTTTGAGAGCCCCACACACAGTTTGTTCAGAAAAGCAACGTTAGGAACATGCGAAACTATTCGACAGTCTCTCCCGAAAGCGGTTTTCGATTACGTACACACACGTGTACACGAAGTATTGCCGCGTGTGCATTCGCATGTGTGTGCATGTAACGGATGCGCGCAATTACGATTCAAATTTTACGACTTGCTTAACTTAAATTACACGACCCCAATTAAGTGAGATCGTGCCCGGAGCCCGCGCGACTGCCAAGTTCTGCATAGCGTTTTCCAACCCTCTTCCCTTCCCCTCCCTGCCTTCACCGCTTTCTCTCTCCGTCTCTCTTTATACCTCTTCTACTCTGCGCGCACCAGCCCCTCTGTGTTTGCGTCTCTGCTCAAAAACTGCTCGCTTGCCCTCTAATCTCGTTTACCGGCAAAAATCCGCCAAGAGGATGCTGCGATATTTGCATGCCGGAAACGATTATTTAATTAATTTCTTTCAGATGTCTCAAAACTATTGCGTTACACTCCGCATTCTGCACTTTTTGCTAATTTAGCGTTCATCGTCTCTTAGCAATTCTTTTAAACAAAGACTTTCCAGAATTCCTTCTTTATAATCTTTTTAATAAGAGAGTCTTTTTAGCTGCAATTGAAAATAACACAATTGAAATTAAATTAAAGATATAATGATAAAATCACCATAATTATCGATGAAAAATTCTTTACAAAACTAAATTATGAATTAGAAACATCTTTTTTATTTACTATAAAAATCCAACTAAAAATCCAACAGGTAAAACACTAAAAGAATATAGCTTTCCTATGAAATCTATGAAACCGTAAAGATTAACTTGCCACTGGGACTTATTGAGACGTTACTCCCGCTTAATTTCTTTCTCGGGCGTCGTAAAAGCTCGGCACGCAGCGGCGATTGCTGTAAAGCTGCTGTTGTAGTGTTTATCAATTTAATTTAACACATCCCCCTCGGCGCCGCATGATAACGCAGTGATCGTGGTTTATTTTATCGCGGCACTAAAGGAAGATACCGCGAGTTTATGACGCGGGGATATAACGCAGGGAGTTGCTGGAAACGCTTAGGTGAATTCGGATTCGGCCAGCTGTGCTGTCCCACGCATGTGAGCTTGCACACATGTGCGCATTCGTGCCTCCGCACGCGGGCCTCTTATTCTTATGAGTGTAGTTTGCTTGGGGCCATCCTACAACTTCGACTCACTACACATAGTTTGATATGAACTCGTATGTATACGTTCTCGGAGGATTTTATTGATGGCATATTGAAGTATGCTTGAAATGACTAGAGTGATTTGAAACGATGAAACGTAATGAAAATTCATTGATAAAGCGACAACAGTGTGTATCGTTAGTCTTCCGAGATGCATTCGCAATAATTTACATTGAAAGCGTTTTGTTGACCTACCGTTTGCTAAATTTACACGCGCACACTGGGATATAATAATAATAATTAATTATTATTACTCTAACAGAGATTAAATTATTTATTGCTTTAATAATTTCATAATAAATGCAGTAAAATTCATGTATATTCATTAAAGTATTCTTGTATTTTGAGATTTATTGTCTAATAGGTTGTTTATATTACTTTATTAATAAATTATTATTTTTCAAGAATTAAAAATTATTTTTACATTATAAATAGAAATAATTGAGTGATATTTGTGTTTTTGAAGCTTATTTCTTATTAAAAATATGGTTACAATGTTATTATTAATAAATACGATGTTTATCTAATATAATTATTTAATTAATAACTTATTTAAAGTAAACTATTATTTTAAATAAAGTTAAATTAAATTTTAAATTTTTATTACTTGTAGAGCTTGAAGTACAATTTATTATTTTTTTTATCTTTTTTGTCATTCGCAGTATCTCATTTTTGTCGATTCAATAAACGTAAATATTAAATAAAACTCGACGTACAGATTAATTATAAAGATAAATCTGAAATGTGTAGCCAACTCTCGAAATGTCGTGCAGCTTTGGGTTAAAATATAAAACTTTATATGCATATATGCGGCAAAGATTAACGGTAATTTATTTAAACTGCTTTATTAATTTCAGCTTCAAAATGAGTCAATAATTTTGTAAAATAACGAAGACGTCATAGAAAGTGATACAAAATTAATTATTGTTAAAACATAACAAAATCACTCTGAACGCAGCCAAGCTTTGTCCATGCGTTTACAAACTTGCTGGCGATATTGCGACGAACGAAGTAATTAATTTGCTTTCACGTACTGCGCACATTATGTGCGGATTATGCCCGTCGCAGTTTGCACTGCAAAGTTCGCGATGTAATTACGTACTTTTGATTCTGTTTGTGCATAATGAGTCGCGAGCGATAAAGTTACTGAAGCCACCTGCAAGTTTTGCCCGCGTTACAGCTACGCAATCTCTCGTAATATCGCCAGCAATAATTGATCCGCGTTACACCCGAATTTACACTATTCACCCTAGATAATAACCCCATTTATCCTCATTTGTTACGTATTGCAATTGCAGTATCTCAAACTTGAGAAAGTATTGAAAATCTGGAAAAAAATGTATTTGCTTAAAATATTAATATAGTACAAAATAAAAATTACTAGATATTAATAGTACACACATATAAAGAGTAAATAAATATATAATAAATAAGACAGAAATGTACAATTTTATATATTTAAGTTGCGAGAGAGCGAGAGAATATTTCTGTATTTTTGCAATTCTTCTCGTCGAACGACTAATTTATGGATGATGCAGATAATGATCAAAAGTGAACCAGTATAAACCGGGCTTTACATGCCAGAGATTGTCGCAATAACGAGCTAAAAAATGATACTCCAAAAGCGCGGGGCTAAAGCGAGGACCGAATAATCGGATTTCCGATGATGGACGAATAACATCATTGCAGAAATGGTCGGCCCCGCGGCAACGTATTGTTACGCTAACAAATTCGCCCTTTGACTTTTAAACTCGGATTACTACTATTTTGCAGAGAAAAGGGCGTATGCCGCGTATACGTTTCTCTGTAAATTGTTGCGCACATATTGCATATCCGTCATTACATCAGATTACATTTCAGAGATTCAGACGGATCACATTAATTATTTAATTATTTCGCCATTTAATTATATATATATCTTGCGTGAAACAATTTCTGATAACGTGTATCACGCTCATCGAAATAATGAAAGACTATTGAAAGTCAACGTCAGAACGTTACGATTATTGACGCTCGTTAATATTAACTCATCTGGCAACGTTAATTAACGAGGCACCATGTCGATGCATATTATGCAAAACCTGCGGAGACGAAGTCGAAACTATTTCAGGCATGTTTGACATCCGTTGTTTTGATCATGAGGCGAGGGAGGAGGGAGGATGAATAAATTGATACCAATGCGCGCATGTCGTGTGAGAAGTCCTCGCTGATGACCTATCGCGCTAATCTATTTTCCCGAACGGGATTTATCGAGTATTTCAGCGAATGCAGAAAGCCCCGCTGTAATATCGAGTTTTGGCGTTAACGTTAAACATTTTCGCGTCGCGGCCATTTCGAAACATTCGAGTGCAACAGTGCTCGCGTTCGTTCAATCGTCGAATTTATCTCCGGTTCGCTTCGATTAATGTCCGCCCCGCCTACCATTAATTCACTGCCATCCAAAAGGACTCGATTTTTCAGAAATATTCTCTAATCGTGTTAACGTTAATACAATTAATATAATTGTGTTACCGAATGCTTCAGGAAAAAATTTTGTATTTGGAGTTTATATATCTAAACTTTGATATTTACAAAAAACGTACATATATACTACAATTATATATATATATATATATATATATATATATATATATATATATATATACATATATATATGTATAAATTTCCACGATCCGAAACAACTGTGATATATGAACCATGTGAAATAAAATACTCATGATGTTTTATATCGAGAAAGAGTAAATCTATATTTTGTCTGTATTTTTTCAATTTAATTTTATGCTTACAAACATATTGCTATATCAACGACATAACTAAAAAATTTTTATTTTTGAATTGTTTGCAAAAAAAATTGTAAAAATTTAATACACTAAATAAAGAGCTATTATAATTACATATATATATAATTACATATTTTTATTCCTCTAACAATCGGTTATATTACATCAAAATTGTGTTTAAAAGTAATATTACAAAATTTTTAATGATTTTAAACATTCAAACTGATTTTCTAGAAAATTTTGCTTTTTTTTTTTAGTCATGTAATTGTTGCAGCACAAACGAGCGATGTTACATTTACTATTACAATTTAATAATTTTGCAATCTGTGCATTTGTCTCATATTTGACACAATTGAGAATATGGATTATTTTAGAAAAATGTATAGGTATATCTTTATATATCTGGGAAAAGTTGGCACAAATTTTCTAGTATATTTGTACAGATTTTTAGACCATCTTTTATACAGTTTGTCCTCGTTATAGTATCGCGGGAGACTTTCTCTGTGTGCGCAGTGAAGGAAAACGGATTTAAAATGGATCTGCATTAATCCGAATAAAGAGTCTCGGCAAATACGCCGCTAACTTGCGAAGTACTTAGAGACGGAAGACTTACCTGATTAAGATTCTGAGATAATTTTGGGGGAGGTTGGGGAGAATCCCCCTCCTCCAGAGGTGGGTTTAGGAAAAAAAAATTTTTCTTGACAGATCGGAGAATCTCGACCTGTTTCAATACCAAGGTACGGAATACCCGGTAAGCATCAAAATCTAATTGCGAAAAAAAGATGGAAAGATACGTCTGCTGTCGCGTGAAAGGAGAGGGATCGCTGAATGAATTAAAAAGAGGGAAAATCCCGCGTTTATAACAAATTTTCAACGACCGAACAGATAACGTTGTTTTAATTAGACTAATTAATCTCCATTTAATCTCACAAAAAAATACACTAATGTCTCGATGCCAAGCACATTAAAGTTGACAACGGATAAATAGGGATGTAGTGTCTTTCGAAAAGTGTGCTCCGAAATCTATCGTTTTAAAAAATAAAATCCTTAACTAAAAGAAACTTATTTCTTACATTTCCTGAATCTCGTGTGTGTGCGGACCACCGCGGGAAGTGCATACAGTAAGAACACCGGAATTGTAGATTTCTTTCATTGAAGGACTCTCCGGAGACGTTCCTTATCGCGAAATATGGACCTTATACCACTTGCCGCATCACTCCACCGCGCGCCACTCTTGTCGTTATGGTCGCGAAAGTAAAACGGAAGTGGCTCTTATCGAAACAAAGAGCGATGTTGACCGTGTGTCTAGTCATATAGAAAGTTGCATCTAGAAGAAAGTAGAAGAAAGAAAGAAGGGAAAGAGAGAAGGAATTGTTGCGAAACTTTCCATGGAATGTCAATTCATAAAAAAAAGTTCAGAAGTAAAACTAAAAGCTGTAAGAGCTTTAAGAGCTGTAAATCTGATAAATCAAGGATATTTTTGAGAAAAACTTTAATATCTTTAATTCTTATCTTTGTCTTAAAAAAAAGTTGATTTTTTGAAAAATTTATCAAGAAATCAGTGACTATGAAGAGACAATTATAAATGTGGGATACAGAAAGAACACTAGTTCTTCATCCTGTACACTCTTTTTCGAAAATTAAGATTCTTACTTACTTGGCAAATAATCCTTTTGACACAGACAAAGATATTATTTCTCTTTTTTCCTCTAAAAAGGACGCATTAGTGAAGGCCGCAGTTGTAAAGCTTTGCAAGATGGTACGAGTGCGATTCTTTGTAATTTTACGCCTCTATAATTTCATGTTTCGTTCCTATACCAATTTTCAGGACTCCATGTCCTGGAACGAAGTAAAATGTCGAATATTCCATGCGCTATATTATATATCTACTATAAATGTATCTACTATAAATATATCTGAATTACATGTATTAAATATCTTAGCGACTGTAATTTTATTAAATTCACGTTCTAATTTAATTAAACTAAAAAGAATTTTAATTAAAAAAGTATCCGTATATTTTTATTATTTAAATTCAGTATCAATAAGGTTATTCCATTAAAAAAAATCTCTTTGCAACTAAAACAAAATTCCGTTTTATTTATTACTTGTTGCCTATAGTTGAAAGAACTTTGATAATCCCGCGGCACTCAGCGCGCGGCCCGCAGTTTGTTCCGGAACACGGACAATACCGGGTCATGTCCGGATACGAGCCGCTTCGGCAGGTAGAGACGCCTCGTGTTCCCGACATGTTCCGTGACAAAGAAGACGACGGCGCCGCGACACAACACCCGGTACCGTCGTCGTCTTTGTCACTTCAGCTTGCCTGCCGGCAAAAGAGGAACTAAAACGACGCGTCGCGTTGCGATCCCCTTTGTGTTCCGCAGGCATGGCGGAGGGCGGCAGGAAGCATCCGGTGTTGCTGTACATTCACGGAGAGAGCTACGACTGGGGCAGCGGAAACCCCTACGACGGTAGCGTTCTAGCCAGCTACACCGACCAAGTGATCGTCACCATGAACTACCGGCTGGGCGTGCTCGGCTTCCTGAACGCCAACGTGGCGCCGCAGACCAAGGCGAGGGTCGCGAATTATGGCCTCATGGACCAAATTGCTGCCCTGCACTGGGTTAAGGAGCACATCGCGCGCTTCGGGGGCGATCCCGAAAATGTCACCCTCATGGGCCAGGGCACCGGTGCGGCATGCGTGCATTTTCTCGCCATTAGCCCCACCGTCATTCGGGGTAAGTGATTAAAGCTGTTGAGTTAACATGAGTTCCAACATAGTTGGAATATGATGTATCAACTGAGCGAGGAAAACATTTATTTACGAGAGCTTGTAAACTGAACGCGCGCGCGCGGTGGTAAAAGTTGAAAAAAAAGCGCGGCATTTCGTTGAAAGCGCGATCGCGTAGTTGTAGATTGTAAAATTCATATAGCCGTAATTAATAAATTTTTCCGAGAATAAAGCTCAGTCGAAATTTCTGAACCGCTCGCTGCCATATTGCGCCCGTAATTATTCAGAGAACTGCACGCGCCGCGGCCCACGCGCGCGTCTCATACATGATTAAAAGCGCATTCGCATTACACATAATTAAAGAGTAGCGAGTTTTGTATTTGATCGTTACGGCGCGTTATTTCGCGTTAGTTAATCATTACGAATTAGGCCAATTGCGTATTCGCAAACAAGAAGAAGGGAGCTTTCCTCCCGTTTTCGTCTCTAAAATGAATTGTTCTCGATCGACTTACGAGGCTTTTGCAAGGAGTTTATATCGATCTATCGAATCGCGACCGAATCCGCTAACAAGATCTTCAACGACAAGGCCAAACGAACTTGTGCGCGTTGCGAGCTCGTACGTCTCTTTGTAAAAATTCCGTTACTTTCGCATGATAAAAGGAGACGAATCGAAACAAGCATAGGTTCTCAACTTTGTTCATAAATGATCGCATAATGCAAGATATTTTATTTAAACTTAAAAATTATATATTTAATGCTCAACGTAAATTTAACACAAGCGCATCTTTCTCATGATTAAAAAATTCTGCATATTATTTTAAAATAAAATTGCACAATATTATCACAAGAGAATGCAAAGATTCTTTCTGGAATCTGGATTCTTTCTCGAGAGCAGATTGCTGAAAGCCTCAAGGTTTAGCGATCGGAATACTTTGCGGGAAAAGGTGGTTCGTCACTCGTGTATGCCATCTGTCGCGAGAAAATCGCTATCTTCATAACGCATACCTCGCTCCTTGGGAAAAAGAGAGAGGGAGAGAAAAGTGTTCAAAAAATAGAGAAGTAGCTTAAGCCAGCAAGAATATCAGCTCGAAATTTCTTCCTCCGATATCCCCTTCGCCCGTCTCTCTTTTGCAGGATTCGCGATATTTTCGAGGACGAACACGCGCGCGGATCGGCGCGGTAACACATTGCCGGGGATATTGGCTGTCTCCCTTTATATCTTCATATAGTAACAGCAGCAGCAGTAGACCATCTTCGTGGTCGTGCTCACGGTTAACGTCCAACGGTTAACAACCCCTACGCGAGCCCCCGTCGGGGACGGACACGACTGAGAGGATAAGGGGAAGCTCTCCGCCACCCCATCTTTCTTTACCTCTTTCTGTCTCCCTCTTTTCAACCCTCGTTCCGTCTCGCTCCCTCGCTCGTGATATTATGTGCGTGAAATATCGTCCCTTCCTATCCGGCACCACCTTCCTCGTGGGCGCTATTGGAAAATACTTTCCTCCCTTATGAGAAGGCCACAGCCATCCACGCGTGTCCGAGATGGAAGTTGCCCCCTTTCCCGCTTCTTATACGTCGCGGTTGTTTTACGTTTCTTGATTTTATTAATTAAAAAAGTGCGATATATGTATCTCGAACGATGGAAATTACTTAAACGATCGGCGTAATCGAGCGGCTGAATAGGGTTCGGGTTGTTAACCTACCACCCCTGCGAAAGAATGAATTATTAAATTGACGAATTGGCTTTTGTGAAATGTTAATCGCCGTAAGCGCGGGATTTATGGAAAATGGAAAGAGCTCGATTTTGTATTCCTTTCTTTTTCTCTTTTGGCTCGATTAAGCATTAGATTTATGTCGCCATCCCTTTCGGTATTCTGACGATCAATGTCGTAAGTCGTAATATTCTCTCGCCTAATAAAACTCGCATTGTTTGCAAATTCTATTATTTAAAATACGCTCGTTTGTTTCGCAAGAGGAAAAGCATCATTTCCTCTTATTTGTTTGCGCGCGCGGAAGGATCTCCGCGATCGGAAAGGATTCTGGCATGCCGACTTTCCTCTCGTCATCTTAGCCCCACGGATGCTTCATTCTTTCCCGTATCACTGAGGGTAGAAATGAGAATTCCATTTTTCCAAGGCGGCTGTTTTGAGACGCGACGATGTTCTGTTATTTCCTGCTTTCGCCGTCTAAATACCTCTTTCTCTCTTTCTCTTCCCTTTTCATTATCTCCTCTTCTCTCGCTTTCTCTAACTCTCTCACGGTAATTTCCTTGATAAGTTGCTTTTACTCGATAAGTTAACGAGCCAATCGAGGCATAGCAACTTTTCGAAGTAGAGAATACCTTACCTCGGTGTTTCTTTTGAAATGTATTTCCATCTCTTACAGTGCTGGAAATAGAAAAATATTGTTAAAATATTCAATAACGAAACTCAATTTTTACAAATCTTAGAAAAATGCAATTATTTAAAATAATAAATTTGAATAATAGGTAAGTTGAGGGAATATGCCATAATTAAGAGAAATATGAACAAATCAATAGTCCCAACCATTTCAGAATGTTTGCAAGATGATTAAACTTACATAGCACAGTTGAAAATAGTCACCCTAAAAATTATCGTTAAAATGTTTAATAATTTGATTACATGTTTATGCTTGTAAAATTGAGTAAAATGTCACCTGTAATAGGAAAGATGCAAGTACTGTGAGAAATATACAACACTTAATAAATAAAGTGTAATACGAGAACATTGATTTATTTTTAACAATAAACTATTGAACTATTAGATAATAATTGATAATTGAACACAATTTCAGAAAAATTAATATTTTTGTTTTAGATATACAAATACGATTTTTTAAAAAACTAAAATTATATTATAATAAGAATACAAAACATGTACGTTAGTATTCGTGTAAATAAGATAATCCATTACGCTAATAGTGTTTTTTCCTGAAGTGACATTTTACTCCAATTTTTACTTCAATAATGAAGAAAAGATGCCACCTCCGACTCTTTATACTGACGTCATAGAAAAAATGGCTATTCGGGTCATGAGACAGCCATTTCACGTGGTTTTAAAATATGCTAAATAAATCCACTTTTAATAAAAATAAATTATGCAAAATCTAAACAAAAAGAAGAGTAGAATATTATATTATAAGAAGCCTACTCATCACTTGGACTCTTTGAATTTAATACGATAAAACTGGAAAAGTTTGCACGTGTTACTCGTTGTATAAACACTCACATTATGACTAGAAAACATTATTGCCTATTATATCTATTCGACGATAATGAATGAAATATTAACAAAGTGGCATCTTCGACCCACTGGCATCTTCTCCCGACTTACCTTCCTTCATAACTTTTTTAATTACAATTGAAAGCCTCAAACCTACGCGGTAACGTACTTTGATAACGTAGTAATCGTGGATGAGAGTTGCAAAAAAAAATGTTTCGTGTAACGGAGGAAAGAAAAAAAGAAGAGGGTAATTTGATATGCAGGAAGAAAATAATTTTTATCTTAGCGCGGTGCTTATAATGCAACCACTGACGAGTTAATGGCGTCAACAACGAGAGCAGCGGAGATTGAAAATTCCTCCTTAAAGTACAAAACGAAGCGGCATCCCGGTTTTTCCTTAGGCAAATAACGTCTATGTGAGTACGCGCGGGAATGATTTTCTTCCGGGATAATTATAGGTCGTCGGCTACGTCTTTCTTCAGATTCGAGAGCGACTTTGGTTTGTCTTTCTTTTCTCGCTGAGAGTAACGACGCGACGTGGCTTCCATCCATTCGCAGCGGCGCCATTTTCGTCGGCATAATTTCTTCCTCAAATAATCCACTCGTATAATATTCAGCGTCGCAGTCGCCGCGCTTCTTCTAGTATCAGACGTAACGATTCGAAATGCCATCGCTTCAAGGATTTGATTATCGAATAATACACAAAAATAAGATGAGACAAAATAAATAATAATTTAAAATATAAAAGAATGATTCAGAACTTGCACCGAATGAAGTATTCTCTTATGCATGTATATATACAAATGTCTTTTAGAATATTTACAAATCAGAAAAATTATAGTGTATATATTAAAAAATTAAAATATTACAAATATCAAAAAAGATTTTTAAATCAAAATAATTTAAAAACCTGGAAATTTAAATATTAAAAATAACAACAAATTAAAATATTTCAGGATTCAAAATTGTACAAATATAATTAATGTTTAATCCTATGTACACACATAATTTATGTTTGAAAAAGGCGAAATAATCACGAGATATCTTTTCTATTTGCAGGATTATTCAAGCGAGCTATACTGTTGTCGGGCAGCGCTCTTTCATCCTGGGCCGTGGTGGAAGATCCCGTATCGTACGCTCTGAAATTAGCCAAGGCTGTCAACTGCTCCGTTCCCGATGATCTTCTTAAAGATAACGAGCTTATAGTCGATTGTTTGAGGGAGAGCAGTTTGGAAGAACTGATGCAAGTCGACATTCAGCCGCCGACGTTTCTCAGCGCGTTTGGCCCAAGTGTCGACGGTGTCGTCATCAAGCCAGACTTCCAAAAGGATCTTCTGTCCTACCTCGGTCCTGAATTTCAAGGATTCGGGTAAGTATCTAAAGATTTAAAATTTTGCTCTATGATTTTGCAATTCTTAAAGAAATGCTTTTTAAAAATATTTAGAAATTATGCTTTTGTTTTCAATTCTGAAAATTATTTAAATAAATTTATACTCTAAAATGCTCGATTTCGAGATTTTTCAATTTCTATTAATTTTATCAATGCGGAACGATAAATATGAAAAAATGCGTTCGGCGTCGCGAACTTTTAGTGCCATTTTGGATATGGTCATAGTGCAAATGGGAAAAAGGATAAAAATCTGGAGACATAGCGAGGGAAAAAAGAGGGAAAAGGGGAAAATCCTCGGATTCCGGTAGAACGGGCTTAATAGAGTTTTATGGTAATGCGGCGTATATTTCTACATTTTCTTTCTCGGCGGCAAAGGAAATCCGTGAAGCGGCGGAAAAGTTATTTTGATGTGTGCACTTCCGGGCTCGGCTTTGCTTTCTTGCCCAGCACCGAGAGAGAGGGGTCTCGTACTTAACGTCGGCTTCCACAATAATTCCGCCTTCCGTCTTCTGTCTGACGGATCCCGGAGTTTTCTCGTTAAATGGAAAAAGGGAGCTAAACGAGCGCTGGGTTCCACCGCGAACATTAGCGTGGTTCATTAACGCGATTGTAAACGACCTGCCCCCCCAACTCTACAACGTCATTAGCATACTTACAATCAAAGATCGCACCAAGCTCGTGCCGGAACCCATGGAGCGAATTCATGTTATCGTCTTCTTCACTTCCAAGTTACGTTTTCCACCATGCAATCGCGAAACCGAAAAATTTTCAGATTTTGCAGATGCTAATGATTTCCGCGTGTTCTATTATTCATTATCTTATACTTCTGCAATAAAATTGTAATCTTAATTGCTGCTTTCTTTTAATTTATTTTCTTGCAATTATAATTTAGTTTATTTCTCAATTTTTTCTCCAATTTTTTAATAATAGAAATACTTACAATATTAAAAATAAATATAAAGTATAAATTTCGTTTTTTTTTTAATTACGCGATAAAGGTTATAAATGTTGAACTAAAATTGTGATGGTTGACTTTAGCCCTCTGCCGAAGAAAGCTGAGCACGGCGCACCAATCACGAGCAACAACAAATATGATTTATTGTTCGGCGTGACAACGAGCGAAGCTTTATGGAAGTTTGCGGAAAAAGATGTCCAGCAAGGATTCGAGGGAGAAAGGAGAGATAGAATCATCCGCACGTATGTGAGAAACGCTTACGTCTATCACCTCACTGAAATATTTTATACGGTAAGTCGGTGTTTCTTTTATTTAACTACTCAAGTAATACAAATAATATATGTGATACAATAGTTTTGCACAATCATAATAATTCTTTACACTAAATAAAAAATACTCTTGATTTTTACACGTTTTATCACTCTTAATAATATGATGTCATTTACGTTTTTTGGAAACGTGGATTGTATCTCAGCATCTATTTGTTTTTGTCTTTAAATTCTTTAGAAATTAAATCTTTACGTAATTAGGAAATTATAAGAATTTAGATGCTTGTGTGTTCTAATTTTTTTTTAAGATCTCTAAATCTTTATTAGATAAAGACACAGAAAAAGAGAATATTCTTGATTTGAAAATATCTTTAGTTTTAACGTGGAAATCTTGAAATAAGATTATTTTGCGTTAAACAAAAAAAAATTTGCTTGAATGAAGTTGTTTTATATAGGGGAGACCGGGGCTAAACCGTCTGTTTTTTTTCGGTGCCAATTTTTATCAACAAAATAAATAATTGTAGTTAAATGTGGTATACCACTGTAAAGAGTGAACCTTTAACTACAAAATTTATATAGGAACTTTTTGTTTACGTCGCTTTGTTTAACCGGTATAGAGC
The DNA here is from genome assembly GCF_030848805.1 of Temnothorax longispinosus. Lineage (NCBI taxonomy): Eukaryota > Metazoa > Arthropoda > Insecta > Hymenoptera > Formicidae > Temnothorax > Temnothorax longispinosus. The sequence continues at coordinate 13,732,260 of NC_092368.1, forward strand.
AAAAACGAAAACGGTGGAAAAATTGAAATCTCAAAAATGCCGGGGTTAAACCGTCTACCCCCCGGGATAAATCAGTTTCAGGTTTGATCGCCTATGAAATATTAAACATCTACACTGGATTCGTGTTCAGCATGCATTACTCTTTATAATCAGCATGCATTTATAATCACGTACCTCGAGATTTGGAGAGCAAATATTATTGCAGATATTACAAAATTTCCACACGCAGACAATTTTACTTTTCACCACGAAAACACGTTTGCCCTCGTAAAAATTATAACACAGCAGGTCACCTGCCGAAACTCCGTTGGTCACATGGGTATCATAAGCAGCGTTTACAATGTTAATAGCGAGTTCGCACAATATACAGGTTCCGAGATATTTGATTAGACAGATTTACCCCGTAGACGTTTTAGCCCCGGTCTCCCCTACCTAGTTTAACCAAGAAAAAAGTTGAAATAAGAAGTTAAAATTCTTATAAGAAGATTATAGATTGTTGCGTATATACGAAAAAATGAACGCGTTTATAAGTTTTGATTTGACACTTTTTCTTTCTGTGTATCTAGTATTTTTCCAAGATCTAAGATCTAAACTTAGAGAATCATCTTTCGATAGAGAAATCTTCAAAAATTAGAGAATCGCGGTTTCCAAAAAGGATGAATTATACTTATTGCCAGCATATTATGTAACGTGCCGCGCATATTTGCGGCGCATATATTGTTGCATTCGCGCGGAATTTATCGCAGGACGTAATTGTTACGTTCCGCACAACGATTGAATCGCGGGCACATTGCGTTTTGTCGAAATATACAGCGATGATGCAATTCCAGTTAGCCGGTCCGCGTTATCAGTCCGCGCAGGAGCGATGCAGGTCCGACATTACTTGATGATTATAGCCAATTAAATAATTATGATCGCGACAATATATTTTTACGAGTGCCAATAGGGGATAAACGCACAGTCAAACGCATTTGCTGGTTATTATACACAACGATAAGAGAAAACAAGCCCATGTTGTGCACAAAACTCCCAAGAGATTTTATTTTAAAATTTACTAGTTCTCTTAATTGAAAATAATTTTAAAGAAACAATTATATTTTAATGAAGTCAGTTTTTTATCTCTTTATTCTATTTTTACTTAAAATATATAGGTATTTGTCAAACAAAACCTTCGGAAATACGCTTTCAATCACCCCAACGAGAAGACAAACTAATCACTTTTGATTTTCCAGTAATTCCAGCAACCACGTATACGTAAATGAAGGATTTGGAATTCCTTTTGTGTGTACACAGGTGGTGAATGAGTATACCGACTGGGAACGAACAGTTCAGCATCCCGTCAACACGAAGGATGCGTGTGTACAGGCATTGAGCGACGCACAGTTCGTGGCGCCGCTCGCACAAACTGGAGATCTCTTCACTTTGAGACACACCAAGAAACCGAACAGCCCTCACATTGCTCCGATCCTCGACAGCGAGGAGGAACCCATGCCCAAGACTTACTTCTACGTTTTTGACTATCAGATGAAAGACGGCGATTATCCTCAGGTAAGCAAAACTAACAAAAGTAAAATGCAGAAACTAATGGGAAAATTTCTATTTATAATTGCATTTCGTAGAAAAACTCAGTTGAAACCGATCTTCAAGTGTGATAGATCTAATAAATAAATCTTGAGACTTAGTTTTTTTTATTTATTACCTCATATTTGCGTAAATTAAAAATTTTGTGCTAATTTGCGTTTTCCAAATTAATTCCACTTTTCGTGTTGCTCGAAACAATTATTGTGTTTAGTTAATCACGAAAAATTTAAAAATAATCTCAATATATACGCAGCTATTTCAATATGCACATTGGCTATTTCAATGGCGTGAAATTTTACGTTCACAGTGTTTCTCCAAACTACTACTGTATCCGTATTTGATGAGTTAACTAATTTTCGGGTAACACCGTCCAATTATGGATTTATTTCACTTTTGTCTTGTAACCTTCAATCGCGGCTCGTTAAAATGATAATGCTTCTCGCTCCTGTGAGTGCTTAGCTTCAATAATTGCAGCCCGCTGCAAGGACGCGGCAAAGCTCGCGGCAAAGGCAATTATTCGTTTGTTGGTGGTGCGCGGGGGTATTCTCATGTAACCGCATGATGACTGTTTTCCTTCTGTCTCTCTGGCATCGTCCAATTCGCTATTGCCGGTTCAAATTATCAGCGTGTTTACGTTCAATTATGCACAGATTACACCGCACGCATGGTGTTACATTATTGTTCGCCACCGCGATATGCCGTGACGCCTCCCATTATCAGTGCGGACGCAGGCTCTTTCCAGTAAAATTTGAGAATGTATATCTATCAAATTGAATTCATAAAATGTTTTATAAATCACGTAGTTCCTTGTTACAAATTATTTCTCAAAATATAAAATTAATTTAAATTTAAAAAATTTAATTAGTTAATTTAGTATAATAATATTTTTATATATTGTTAAATAATGAAGTTTTTTTTGTAGGGTAACTGGGGGGAATATGCCAGTGTGGGGAATATGCCACTCGTTATGTTTAACAAAGCTACGGCTATGAGCGTTGTTGTAAATACTGTGAAATTGTTAAAAATATTATATCTGACGTTTTGCTCAAGTTTTACTTACTTCCTGTCAGTATTATAGTTTTTATGGGGTAAGTACAGTATAACAAGTATGACAACGTATTTTTTAGAATTTTCGTAGTGTTTTATTGAAATTGTAATAAAAATATTCTTTTACATGTTTTTAAACAAGAATGCCCTTCTAAAGTTAAATTACTATACATGTTTGTATATGTGGCATGGGGGTAATATGCCACTTTTGCAACATTTTTGTATTTCTTTCTTTTTAATAGTAAAGAATCAAAATATTTTATTAAAACCATATATAAATAACAGATAAAAGAAGGAAAAAGAAGACCAGTATGCAAAGATACCTCAAAAAGAGAGAGAAATAGAAAAAAAAATCATATTTTTTTTAAGTATGGCATATTCCCCCGAGTTACTGTACAAAAAAAAACAGACTAAAAATTACAAAACTAGTATTTTAAAAAATATTACATTATTTATTTTAAAAATTGTTATATTTTATTTTTCTTGCTATATCTTTATTATAAAAATCTTCATTATAACACTTTCATTATAACACTTAAAACTAATTGACAAATATGTGGCGCTGCCAATCTTGAATTTATTTCCAAAGATTCTTTCCCACCTAATTTCGTTGCGTGAAAATTCCATCAATAATCGATCAACGAGCGGTTGATTAGCAGCGGATAACTGTGTGTGAGAGATTCCGCAGTTGCCGGAGAAATTCCGTTGTGTAAATATGTACGGAGATCGCGCCGGTAGAATAATCAGTCGAATCGCGAGACTATCGCGCGCGCTGCCTTCCGTTGTTTGTGATGCTGTCCCAACCTGGTGGCATCTAACATTCTGCCTTTATCTCGCGGGATGCGTCTCCTCCTGTTGTTTGCCATCGTAAAACAGATAGAATCCTCCTCCTCCGCCCAGCTGCATCCATAATTACTCTGAATAAACAGTTACAAGTTACCGACATTTCAACCGTTTTCATTCGTGATTATGCTGGTACATTAATTATTGATTCAGTTAGTGTCCTTTCCTACCGTGGATGTGTTTTCATCCAAAATGCGAAATTCATGAGAAATTCGCCGCTTGTTACATATTATCGACGGCAACAGTTTAATTATTTCGGAATATACATTTCACTTTGAATAAGCAACACATTCTTGCGCAGTAAAGTGGAATTAACACTTTTTTCCGGTTTGTATCATCCTCCTACCGCAATGTTTCTCTTTCTTTATCAAGATAAATTCAACTTACTGATTTATATATTAGCCATGGTTTATGTATTAGGATAAAACTCGTTTACTTAAAATAATTATTATATGCTTTATTTGTTTAATACAAGATGATAAATAAGTTAATTGAACTAAAAAGAGAACTTGAATAGGTAAGAAAAGATCTCGTTTGTTTGTGATTAATATTCGTATAATCGAAATAAGGCAAATGCGGAATAAAAACGCAGATAGCCTTGTGTTAGCTTTATTTTTACGAGCTTTCTTTACGAGCCATATTTTATTAGCTTATTTAACACAGTAGGATTAAAAGCGTCTATTAGATTTTTTTGTTTATATTGTTTGAAATGAAAGAAAAATGGGGTAAATGGGTAATGAAGGTGAAAAATGCACATGCACGTTTTATTACACGACAATTACTTCCCTTATTTACGAACAAATGCTTTTACCAAGACGAGACACACACGCCTCACTATATAGGAAGATAATAGAAAGATTCGATTTACGACGGAACTGGCGCACGTACGTCGAATATAATAAGGATGCCATTGCGTCATTTGCAGTCGACGCGCTTCTCATGACAGCCATTACGGACCCAATCCTATTTCAATTTACACTACAATTATTTGCAGAGCTAATCGGTTTGTATTAAACGGTTTATGTGTCTGCTTCCCCTTTCTACTTTTATTTTATTAACATATGTATATATTGAATATATTGAATTTTTCCATTTGATAAATATAAATTGTGAGAAAAGAGATTATTGCGGTAGATTAAGCGTGCTGGGTTTACATAATGCTTTTTACAAACAGTTTGTGAGAAAACATCTTGTATTTAAAAATATTTTAATATTTTAATTTAAATAATTTTAAAAATTAATACACTGACTTGTCCTTTCTGATGTCAACTAGCTAATTAAGTTCAAATATTTTAACTTTACAAACTGCTAGTATCTATTAGTTTTTTCTGTAAAAAAGAAACATTAGATAATTTTAAAAATTACGTTTGTTGAATTATATTGTAATTACATTTATTACATAAAATCAGTAGAAATATAAAATAAAAATTCAAAGAAACGTTTTACGTGCTTACAATTTAGTGAAAAAAACACCGCGTATATAAATCATGTTTTGTTATCTTTATTTTAATATACAACGACAAACCAAATTACCAAATTCGTAAATTTATTAACCTTTTACATTTTAATAATTATTTTAATAACCGGAGCTGATAATATATTAATTGAATAACAATCCGACTATCTGACAACGAGAATTCGAAAAAAGAATATCAATTAAGTGGTTGTGTAACGTTCTCGGGATCGGTTCTCGTATTCATAGTCCGTTCATAATTGTATGGCGGTCGCGTACATAGGCCAAAGGACGAGAAGGTTTCGTCGATGTGCGAGAGCAGCACGAAATATATTCCAGTCATGTCACGCGCACCATATGCACGACAAGGCGCCACCACGTTTGTTCACAATACAATTTTCCTACTTTTTCACATTCGCCAGCAATACTTTGTCCTGCGGGCAAGCATCTTTCCCGTTCTCTTTACACTTATTCTTTGCACTATCCTGCAAACCGATTTTTCAATAGTTCAAGATCAAATCGTGTTAGGTCGTTGAATTCTTCGAAAAGTCTATAAGAGTTTATAAAGAGAAATTTGATTTCAGATACTTTTATCTAATAAACAAAAGTTATTTAAAATCGATTTGAAGAGAATTTCTGCCATCTCTTTGTCAATCTTTCAAAACTAAACAAATCCGCGAAATTTATTTTTTAGAAACATAATTATTCGAGGAAAGAAGGTAATGTTTCAGGTGATTAGGATATGTGGATTGCCCTATGTGATTCTTAAGACGTGAATTAAGGGATTACGTGACGTTCGATTCGCGTGCATAATAAAAATTAAGTGAAAGGCAGGAAAATAGCTCGCGTGACAAAACGCGTTTTTGCACTTTCTTGTTGCATAAAGGTAAAGAAGAAATGAAGAGATTGAAAGCGAGAGAGAGAGAGAGAGCCAGTTTCTCACAAATTCGTAAATACTCTCTGGAGATAGCAACTTGTAATCTACCGGCAAAGTGAAAACAGACATTGCGGGTGGGTCGCAATCGATCCCGCCAGGACGAACGAAATTCATCCCGAGGATCGTTGGGGGATTTGCAAGGACCCATCGATACGCAGGAGGATTTGCGAAGCCGACGTTCAAAATCTATCAGCTCTCGCGCGCGCCACCTCGTCCATTCCAGGATGCGCCAGGCTCCTCGCGGATCCCTTTAAAAGGTTCTCTCTCGTGCTGTAATTCGATCGAAGACGATTTCCTTCGAGCAGAGGATTCGTTCACCGCGAGAGATGGAAAATTTTCGTAAACCTTTGGCAATGATCGCCGCTAAGACGATTTGTAATCACTCGGATAGTTCTAATATAGTAGGTCTATTCTATAATAAAAAAATCACATTCTGCAGTAATGTTGGACAGAAATAATATTATAGTAATTTCTACAAACACAATTGCTCTCTCTTCGCAAAGTATTCAACAAAAGTTTCATTTAACACGTCTGTACTTTTGCACAGAAGTCACTTGGCTTTTTCGTAACAATATTTAATCACATAACTAAATGTTTTAACTCGCTTAAAGGTAAGTGATCGATACATTGACGAACAGGGGAAAGAGAGACTAAATGAAAACGAAACTAGGAAGATTTTTCCATGTTGAATCAGGGTTTCTATTGCGCCACTCGTCGTGATTGCTATTTCTCCATCTCGCGCGAGGAAAATGAGAATACGCGACCCCGCTTTGCAGTTCTCTCTCTTTCTCTCTCTCTCTCTCTCTCTCTCTCTCTCTCTCTCTCTCTCTCTCTCTCTTTCTCCTCCACCGCTTGTCCAAAGAGAGGTTGATAGGAGTAAAGGAAGGAAACGAGACTGGGTGAAGGAGAGGGAGGAGAAGGGGGGAGGAGGATGGAAAGCAACTGCAAGTTGGAAAAAGGCATTATGAGAAAATTTGCTCTCAAAGCCCTGCGTGCCGCAAAACACATTCTTTCCCTTTAGAAAAACCTTAAATAAAATCTCCTATTGGGATTATAAAATGACTAATGACTAATTTGAGCAGCCGCTCGGTCAAATAAAAGATATAATTTATATTATTTTGACTTTATGTCTCAATTTTTTAATGAAATGCAAAGAAATGTTTTTCTCATTTTGTACGATTGTTCTTTAGAGAATTTAAATAATTCTATGGTCAAAATATAATTTCTTTCTTAAATATAAAAAGGAAAAATAAAATACTGATTAAATATTGCTTAACCCTGGAAATATGCATTTCGCATTACTGGAGTTTTATGAAACGGAAAAGCTACTTTAAGTTCTCATATCTTTGTTTCAAACAAAGACAAGATTATCATTCGTATCTAAAATTGTCTCCTCGATAATTTTATAGAGATAAAAAATGCAATTTACAGTGCGTTAGAGATCCCAGTTCTAGGGTCAAATTATATCGCGATAGACGCGAAGAAACTAAAAGATGATGAAAGGAAGAATCGAGAAGACGATGAAACGTACTATTTAATTAAACCTATCCGGTACAGGGCTTCGAAACCGGGTGCTTTCTCCACTGTCGCGACAATCCTTTACTAGTTAATTGGGGGAGTACCCCCGGTCTAATGAGCGAAGAAAGGAGGGCAAAACGATGTGAAACAAAACGCCGAGGGGCCGACAAAAAAATCTGGGACGAAGGCTTCTCGCGAGTCCTGCGTGGAGATTATCCGTTTTGTCCAATTTCTTTCTCTTTGTAGCGCTTTGTCCTGAGAATTTTTCGCTAACGGTAAATGTGACCTGGCCGAAAATCCACGGCATTTCTCTCGGGCGCGTTTGTATAATTACGACGTTCCGAAAATGAGAAAATAAATGGAAGAATAAAATAAAATTCAAATAGTAAGCGTGCAATTGGTTGCATATGTCGTAATTAATTTTAATTGCTTGGTCGATCGACTTTAATAATCGGCACACACAGAAATTATTTATTTATAGTGCATATTGTTATCGCAAAGTGTAATAAAATATTAAATAAGTTTTAATTGTTGTGTTTATTGCGTAAATTGCATTTGTCTGTGTGTGACTATTAAAAGAGAATTAACAATAATGATGAGAAATATGATGCGATAAAAGTTTTATGAAGCACGTTAATAGATTAAAATTAAAGAGAATACGTGAAACTTTACAATATTACGTTTATAAAGTAATTTAAATATGAAATTAAATATAAAAAAAGTTTCTATAAAATTTTTAATTAATTTTACAAACATATTAAAAATAAAATTTAATTTCATTACAATATGGAGATATGTATTTTTATAAATCGTTACTTTTCGTTACTTTACTATATCCATAATTAATTTGAAGTAAAATTAATTAATTTTTAACAAAGGACATTATAAAGCCGTCTTTGAATCAATTATTTAATCAACTTGTGCAAAATTACATGTGTGAAATTAATAAAAAAGTAAAGTAGTGATTGTACATACGCGTATAATATGTATATAGTATCTACACTAAAAAAAAATTATTATTTGCAAGAAAATGTATTTCTTTGAATTTTGTTTCCTTAATTCAAAGAAGTATTGGATAAATTTAAGAAAACATTTTTCTGAATTTAAAATATTTTCTCAAATCTACCTAATACTTCTTTGAATTAAGGAACTAAATTCGAAGAAATCTATTTTCTTGCAAATAATAATTTCTTTAGTGTACATTTTGTTAGTGTGTATCTACATTTATATAATATAATCTAATAAGTAAGAATAAAAATTTTTGTCTTCATTTTTCCGGCGTTTTTCCCGGGTCAGACGCGCTAGATTGGCTGGATATCTCTCGGAGATTTTTTAACTTTGCTATGTACATAGACGCGCTGTGCTCGTAGCGCAGCATAGAACGCACCGCCGCAATAAAATATTCATCGCAAAGTTTACGGCTGTCAGCTGTCGTAGTCGTAGAGCATGGTTAACACGAGGCGGCTTAATATTCGCGCCCGCTAAAGCGCAATTAAATTATTTGTTCCTCTAAAATATGTACCGCCGCGCTGGTTATGCATGCGCTTTTCGCGTGAATGCTCACACGCAACAGGTATTTATGAATGCGATTTAGAAAAATTGTCCACCGATAGGCATCCCGGAGAATGCCCGGATGATTTACGCTCTGCCATTCGTCGGCTGCCACCGACACTACAAATACGAAATTGCATGTGCTTTGTGTAAAGCAGATCAAGTGACATCTTCAGTACAAATACAAAATTGCATGAGTTTTGGGGTAAAATAAATTAATTATATGATATATCTTCTTTATTATTAAGTTAAAATAGTAACATAAGAAAAGTAATTACTAAACAAAGAATACATTTTGTTTTTTTCATTTTAAAGCAAAATATTATTCATTATTCCACTTTTAAAATATTGACGGATTTATATATTGTTTGGAAAATTTTCTACATCTTATATTTTATTTTTAGAACTTTTATCCTTTCAGCAAGTTTTAAAGCTATTTGATCATTTTAACTGATTTCTATATCAGAATTTATATTAGTGTTTCTTATTACTACGATACATCATTTTAAATCGAGAGATTTGTCATTGCTTCAAATAAGCCGCTTGATGTTTTATTAAAGCGCTCAAAGATTAAACCGCGGATGCTTGGGTATACCTCCGCGCAATGATAAAGTAAAAGAAGGATGTACGTCGGTCGTCGGGGAAATAGCAGCCAAATAGACGCGCTTTCAAACGGATGGCGCCATTTGGTGGAAAAAGCTTCGCCGTTTTATGGCGGGTGTCCGACAATTTGCATGCTCGTTCTTCGTAGTTTTGACGGGCAAACGAGCGCCGAAACGCGCTCGTAAGCTTAGTCACAAAACGCGCGGGCAAGTTTGCGATCGTGAACTGTCGCAGTCGCTGCGATCTCAAATGGCCGAGAAAAGAGTGCGAAACGGCTATCAGGATTAGTAACACAACCACCGTGGTGAATAATGATCGATTCTGTCGATGGGAGAGATGTACATAAAAATTTATATGCTTTAAACTTTCTCGTTTCTTCTATGAAGCGAATATTGGGAAAACGCACTAGCCACTTAAAACCTTCAAATCGTATTTGAACAGTTATATATCTGTCTCGCTAAACTTTTAATTATCTAATACTGAATAACTTTTTTTCAAACAAGACATTATCTGTATTCATGTAAACGGTAATGCTTCTGATATTCTGATTCAAGATGGCCTTCTTTCTTACGGAAGCACCAGATATAAGTAGATAAAAAATTTTTTGCTAGTTTGTAGAGATGCATTTATCTCGTTCGTCTATTTCATCAGATTTTTCGATGGCGCATGCACGATTTCGTACGACGCGGAAATAATAGGCAATAGAAACAATACCCTCCATTCCGACCGGGCTGTGCTTGATCCACGTCTGAGTCGCCATTGTACCTCGGGGAACACAAGGATGGAAGTCGATCGCATTTCCGCCTGTTCGCTGGAAATTGCTGCGATCGTTCCGCGACGAAAAATTCGCACTGTCCAACTTTTTCCATTTAAATTTAAATCCACACGCGTACATTTGAGAAGAAATAATCATGCATATATATATGTGGAAAATCGATGCCAATCTCGCGATAATTTCTTAGAATTTCGTCGATGATCGTTTTGTTCCTGTTTTGTTCCTGCAAATAATATAAAAATATTGGTTAGTAAGGAAAATGGCACAATGTTTACTTGGGAAATTAATAACTCTTTGACGGCAATCAAGATTTCCATTTTCCTTAATGCATTTGATAATGTTTGTAAAGATACGTTGTTTTGTTATATTTGATCGTATAATGAATAGTGTTCTGAATATACCAAAATACTGAAAGAATTTAAGGTGCTTATTAGCATATTATCGAATTGTTTATGTGATTGTACTATTCAACTTGAGACTCCAATAGAGCTAACTTTAAAGTAGGCTTAAAATTAATGATGAAGACTGCGTCTAATAATAACGAGTTACATATGAAAACATTTCATCTTTCTAAGAGTCAAGTCATGGATTCTTTCGGAAAATAATAGTCAAGTAGGACAGATGAGAAGTTCGAGATTTTTTAGGAAAATAGGTTGCGCAGTTAATAATTGACGCTACAAATGGAGCACGTAGTTATGCGCACGGTTGTCCGCATACCAAAGGGGACGTGATGTATTACGTCAGAACGCTATTGTCACGTTATTACTCGTGCAGCTACTGTCATAACGTTACAGCGTTATCTCGTCAGCCAGCGAGATTACGATATGATAAATTAATCAAAATTAGAGCGAATGCTAATTAGCGGTCGGAATGCTTGTACACAATGCTTGTGTGTTCTTCAATATCCAGTTGTAATCCACGTTCCTTCTCTCCAATCTCTCAATGTAAATTGCAGGGTTAGCTGCATCCACTCTTTAAACGACGTCTTTGTGCGCATGAATCTACATTGGAAAAGGCTACGTGATGTTTCTATTCGTATTTTATTTTAGATTTAAAATTTAGCCTGTACATTAAATTATATATTATAAATAATTTTTACACGTATTTTTAAAAGCACACTTTAGATTTAGAACATTATTACTCTAGCTATAATAATTAGGTATACAATATAAAGAAGTACAATTTATCCAAATAAAGTCGTTTAAAAAAAAAGACGCTTGGGCGAAGCCCCGGGTAACCAGCTAGTAAATTATATAATGCTTATGTATAACTACATAACAAATAAGAAAATACAAATAAGTGTTTATATCTTTTTTATATTTACATTGGTAAAGCAAGTCGAGTAGTTTTCATAATTCCTACAAAAAGATGTCATTACCGTGCGCTTCAAACACTTCGCATGTCAATAGCAGCGTTATTTAAATCAGTTACGTTTTGTAAATAAAAAATCCTTGTAAGTGAATAACTTTTTCTGAATAATCTTTCTAAACAATATTTCTGGATATTATTTAGCTTTGTATAAGAAAAACACTCAGAAAGCAAAGTGAATTGAAAAAGATTTTTTTGTGAATTCCCGAATTATAAAATGAATTCTTTTTCCATACTATTTCTGCTCTCTAAAAGGACTCTTAAGAGTTCAAAAGGAATTTATTTTTATGTCATCAATTCTGTGTTCTTCTTATTCAGAGATACAAAAGGAATTCTTTTTCTATTCCATAAGAATTCGCAATGAATTCAAAATTATGCTTAGATATTCTAATGGAGCTTTAATTAATTGTAAGTGCTATTTCGAATTTATTGCGATTTCTTATGGACTAGAAAAATTTGCAGAAACTTTAACCAGAAAATCTATTGATTTCGGCTGTAATAAATAACTGCTTGAAAAAATGTATGCTTATATTTCTACATTTTGCATAAAATATGCAATTTAAGTTTAACACTAGAACTACCAAAGGAGTCAAAATGATCTTTTGACATTTTTTAATAATTACTAATTTATTACTTATTTTTAAAACATCTTAATTTCCGAAATTTTCCCTGATTTTTATTGAAAATTTATAGATGATTAATTTTATGTTTTATCTTTTTCTCTTTTCTTTTCTAAGATTTCTTCGGTAGAAATAAATATAGATTAATCTCCGGTAGTTCTAGTGTTAATGTACAATAATAGGAATTTTTGTTGTTTTTAAAATTAGAAATAATTGAGAGATAGAAGTTATTAAATTTTTCATACTGTAGACCTAATTATTCTACAAATTACATTAATTATGATAAAACTTTCTGACGATCGACAATTCTCATTGCTATCAGTACAAAATAAATGTTAACGTTATTTTCGATAGTGTCTCGTATTGTTGGTTCTTACGACGACACGATTTAACCGAAGCACGAATTGAAATTTGCCAGCATCTGCGGAACGTCAGGAATGCCGTCGTGATCCTGTCGGTATCCAAGAACTGGGGGAGGTTGAGGTAAGGGTAAAGCGAAAAGGAGGTCCAATCGCGTCAACGAGATTACATCGTAGAATTTCATGCTCTCTCGTATTACCAAAATCAAAATCTCTTCCCACATTTACGCTTATAGCCGGTCTACAACAATCCAGGATGTTGCATCAAGTGGAACAAAACAGTATCTATAAATATACCGTTTGCATAATTACAAAGATTTTGGAGTAAGTGGATCTAGAAAATGAATCTTGATTATAAATAGACATGTAATTCAGAAAACGTAAAGTATTTTGTCTCTCTCACGATTCCTTATATTCTCTTTTGCTCTTGTTCATTACTTTAAAAACATTTTATTTTATAATACAAACACTTGTATTTCTGCCATCTCTTGAAATCCTAAATTTGCACAGAAAGTTGAGCCGTTTTACATACTATGTGACGAAGAAATTATCAACATACAGAATTGAGTCAGAGCAGAGGTAACGAATACATATATATATTCGAATGAAATTCAAGCTGTCTTTAACCTGAGCTATTTGTAGAATTGGAAACTTCTGAAATGTATCATTAGAAAAGTCATGAATACATTAGTTGTTATAATCGAATCGTTAAACACACGTTGGCTAAGTGGTCGCACAAGAAAGTCCGCGAAGTCACTCGACATGACGCGGGCGTCCCGTAATCCTCGCCGACGTCGCTTCGTAGTTGTTAAGACCGACGACGTTACAAAGGCGGCGTAATGCGGCCTCGGGAGTCGCTCTTCAGCCAAGATGCGGCATTAACAGTGCGTTTCTTGCGCGTCTGCAAACTCGCCGGATAACAGCGAGCAACTTTTACGCTTACGACAATTCTGCATATAAGGCGAGAGAATGCGGAAAAATGTTTCGCGCCACGCAACGCCAGGCAAATATTCAAGTAACAAACGTCCGCGCCGGCAAGAAAAGGAAATTTTAAATGTTTTCATCTTCCTAGTGGAGCATGAGCGATAACGTGAACAACAAAATGTGAGTAAATAAAGAGAAGAAAATGAGAAATAAGGAAAATTAAACAAATCAGGAAGAAAATGTAGGTGATAAAAAAAAAACGTATATGCAATGTTAAAGTGTATTAAAAAATAATTTTAATTACATTATCACATGTTTGGGATTCGTACAACCGAAAATTTTCATCTGCTCAATTAATCGGGAAAGCAGAGAAAGAAAGGCCGCGCTGTCGAAGAGTCGTTAGTCGTTAGCGTAACGCGCGCGAGCGAAAAGGCTGAGTTCTAATAATGGAGAGCATTGCCAGCGTTTTCTCTCGTTCAACATTTAACCGATCTGCCTTTCCGCCTTTGTCGCGTCGGCCCTTCTCGCGGAATTGTTTTTCCCCGTTTTCACGATTACATCTCTGCTAAAGTTGTAGCGCAGCGCGGATCAGCAAAACTCAAAGCATTCCCCTGCATTTGCCCTTCTTTCTCCCTCTTTTCTTTGTCCGTGAAAGGCCCGGAAAGAGAGAATAATATCTTAAAAGTCGGAACAGCATTGAACGTCGACGATAGTTCTTTGCACTCGTGAGTGTCAAACGCCAAAAACTGCAATAATGTGTGTTCCACAAAAACTTGAAAAATCGTGGTCTCTAAAATAAGACTATAACTTTTTCATAATAATTATCTCTTATATTTTCTTGTTTTGATTTAAGGTAAAAAATTTTTTAACTTCTATTAGATTTGTTTTATATTTTTGGTTAGCATGTAATTAATGTTTATTATTTTATTTTGTCATTAAAAGGTGTTCTAAAATCATTATTTTTTAAAAAATAAAAACAACATGTAATAACTTCAAATATAGATAATTCATTAATTCATATTTCTCTTAATTTTGTTTTCTTAACTTATTTTTCTGATTTATAAAAATTAAGTTGCATTAAGAAGATGATTGTCTTATATATTATATTTAATTAAATATGATTTATTCTGCTAATTGGTAGCTCTAAAATTTTTGAAGAATTCAATTTTTAGAGATTAAATTTCTGCTAAATACATTTTTAGTAAAGATAAAATAATTTTGGTCATTCTTTCCGGTTCATTAAACCAGTTATTTCACGCGCGTTTCTTGACGTTTGTCAAGACCACCTGGATTATTCAGGTCGGTGGAAATTTTCCCGCGGAGAACAATGGTCAAGTCAAAAATGATACTACACACTGAGTCCGCTTATTCCCCGCGAGTGAAGGTACTAAAATTAGATGAAACTGCGTACGGCAGTAGAAATGATAACGCTCATTATGCTTGAGGTACGCATGAAAAAGTATGTTAATATTATTACTCTACCGATGCTGTTACTAAATTCACATTATTCAACAAAGATGTCTTTATTACGGTATCTGAAATCGTGTGAAAAAAAAAAACAAAATGTGAAGAAGTTCAAGTACTTTTAGCCATTTCAATGCTAATGCAATTTAACTCGTCAAATATAATTTAAGTTAAAGAAATTGGAAACTATCTTAATAATAGATTAGCTTAATTTTGTCTTTCATTCTTGAACCAATAAATGACTTGGCCTATTTTTTAATCTCTCTCTTTGATAGATATTTATATAAAAAATAAATTTGAATTTGACGGAGTAATTTACAAATAACAGGAACAAATTTCGCTAACAACATCTGTTTTTTCACTGCTTGCGCATAAAATTTGTCCTCCATTTGTGGGCGTTAAAATTGAAATTGCTCGGCCATTGCACTCGCAACTGCGATTGTCGATGCCAGACATCCCGGAAGTCGACTTTATGGCAGCTGAGCGTTGCGCGCATACGGTGGACGAACCTCAGGTCGAAAAGAGGAGCGAAATTGGAGCGAAAAAAGAACTGCAGAATAAAAACTAAAAGTTACGGGGACGGCCGCGAGACCTGTGCCAAAAAGGGTTGAAAGCGCGACGTGAACGCGCGCGCGCTCTATTCTCTTTCTATCCCGCTTCTTTCTTTTTTTTTTCGTTTTAATTTCACGCCCGGCGCCAATTTTCGGGCTTTTCGCAAGCGCCGGGAGGTCATCGGCGTCGATTTATTATGTCACGCGAAAAGGCCGGGACAAATCGCTGAAAATCCATTCTCAAAGAAAATCGGAACGCGGAGCGGCGGCGGCAGCGGCCGGGCCATTTATATACACCTGAGGGGCCAACAAATGCGCGAGTAATCGGAACGAGATGTGGCCATTACCCTTGATCGCCGTCGGATATGGAATATCGAATATTCCGGTAATCCAATCTCAGATGCTTTTATAGCCAATCTCATCATAACCTCGAGCTCCCCACTTTCCGTTGCGCAATTAAGAAGGAATTCCGACTCTTAGTTGAAAAATCAAACTCTGGATGACCGCAGCAGAAGAAAATCGAGGCTCCGTGTTCCCAATCGCGGCGCATCGATCACTCGCCAGCGGATCGCCCCAGTTCGCCGGGACATACTGAGTGTACCTTAATGAAATTAATGGTTTCAGTAGCAGTCGTACATTGCCGGTTAGCCGACGCTCTCGACAATGACGGAACCTAGTTGGCGAAACAACTTCGATAAAGCTCGGGGATTCGTTCCGACAGTGACGAATACCCGACACGGACATTTTGGATTTGGGTTTCTGCATTCCATATTTTACCTCCTTTATCCGTTTCTCCTCTTTCGCTTTCCCCTTCTTTGCTCTTTATTTTATATTCACATTGCTATTTTATATCGTCTCATTACTTTCTATTTTCTTATTGCATTAATCTTTATATCACTTTATATATTATATTTGTTGTTATTTTGTGCAGTCTTCTTAATTTATTCCTCATTGTATACATTGTTATCGCTTTAAGAAGGGAACAAACATTGCTCTCTCGTTCTCTCTCCCGCGCTGATTATCGTTCTCGCTCTCTCGCTCTCATGGCACTCTCTTTCTCTCTATTATTGGGGCAGCGTCTTAACCCGCGCTGCAGTACCGATTCGGAACTAAGCTCGTCTACTTGGTAAATGCCCTTTCGTGCGCCATTCGGCACGGACGTGTACGTACGTAATCGCCTTAGAATCGCCGATTCCATTTCAGTGCTCGCTGGAACAGATAGCTTCCTCGGCACAGCGGACTGTGCGCCAGCGGAGATCGATTTCGGGAGTCTGGTATCTCCGAATTCGTAGATTCTGTGAAATCCATAAGTCTATTATATCTGAAGGATTTTCCGCAATCACATATTTTAAGGATAATAATTTGTAATGTGTGGCATTTGATTTTTCTGATTTCAGGAAATTACGCAAGTTCTATATTATATGAAAATATTTTAATGATTGAGAGATTACAGTCTGCGTCTTCGAATGCTTTATCGAATTTGGACTGACGGTCGTTCTTAACGTCAGCTATAAACGTTTTAGCCAGAACGTAATTCTCCGCTGAAGACGTCGGTGAAATTGAATCGCATCTGACGTGTCCGCGATGATCGAGCTTGCGGATAAGCTCGCGCTCACGACGACAATTTCTAAATCTCGGCCATTAAGCGATATTATTTCTGACTTATAGCCAACGCTATATTACGCAATTAAAGCAGACCAGAGAACGCCTCCATTTTTATCTATCAGTTATATCATTTACTACAATTAATAACTTCAACATACATTTTACGTCTTCTCTCTCGTCCAAATTAATATCAACACTTTCTCTATTTGTTCTACTAAAACTGTGTTTAATACTTATGTATTAAATTAAAAAGTAATTTTATACTTAAATTAAGAAGTATTTTTATTTTTTGATTACACACATAAAGAACGTAGAGAAGTCGCGTAACTTTATTCTTGTTTTGTTTACAGAAGATGGGCTCGGTGCACGGCGAAGAGCTTCCATTCGTCTTCGGGGCACCATTGTGGGTGGAGGGATTTGGCCATTTTCCGAAAAACTACACGAGACTGGAAATGGCACTCTCGGAGAGTATCATGCAGTATTTTGCGAACTTTGTGAAAACCGGGTAAGTGGATTATATATAAAATTCCATCACACAATCTAATCGGTGGAACTTAGTTTAAAACTTGCAGAAGAAGGAAAAAGTTAAAGAATAAAGATACGAATGTTTGGGGATTTTAATGATTCGATGATGCGGTAATTCTACAAATGTGTTCCGAATGGCAATTTTGTTCTCGCCGTCGCGTCGCGACATACTTTTTTCCCAGTAACTCGCGAACGTTTATACTTACTCTAAAAGCGAATTTTAATTTCCGCATGCGAGTATTATTGAAATCCATCTTTTTCTCTTCGAATTAATCGCCATACTATGCACGCACCACTTGTGGAATCAATTTGCGATGGGGAAAAAAAACCGCCGAAAAGTCTAATTTTCCATATTCATGAATGAACCGGAAAGTTCGCATGGGAGTGTGAAAGAAGAGGGAATATATCATGAACGTCACAAATATAGAGGAAAAGTGGTCACGTCTGGCAAACAAATTAAATTGAAAATACTTTTATAATTAAACTGTAGTATATAATTACTTTTATAATTATACTGTGTTATATTGATTATAAAGAAATGATGTAGCCTTTAATTGAATGTAAAATAAGAGACAGGGATAAAAAATAATCAGAGAATTTGGAGAGAAATTGAAGAAGGAATTTTCGTGTACAAAATATTATTCTCACTGCTCATAACGATTTCAGTATTATGTACATTTTTGTACGCAATATCGGAATCTGCAAATATTTTACCTCAACAAATACGCGTGTCATGCGTATTAGTAAATGCCCTGAAAAACCTACGTCAGTAAATATTCAAAAAATATATATGAAATATTCATAAACGTAAACATAAATTCGTCCAAGTTTTGCGATCAATAACGCGTTTGTTTGCCGAAACTTCATTTTTATTGACCATCTGTTACTGCAATATAAATGTGCATTGCATTCCTGAGCTGTTTATTATAAAAAAAACATTAATTACTGAATAACAGAATACTTAAATAACAGAATATATCGGCACTATTAGCATGAATAATTATACTAATTACACAAGCTTACCATGCGAATTAATAATATTTATTTATGATTAAGATCTAAAGTTTTGACTGAAATTTTAGCGATAAAAAAGTTTTTCGAGTTTTTGTATTTCGGAGCATCTTCTTGAAATTCAATAATCTATAAATTAGTAGTCTTAAAAACTTAAAATTTTTAAAATCGAAATAAATGCTATAATTCGATAATTACAAAATATAAATATTAATATTTAATAATAATAATAATAATAATAATAATAATAATAATAATAATAATAATAATAATAATAAAGTTTAACAATTTAAAGTTTGCTATTTTAAAGATTTATTCAGGATTATAGAAAAATTGAACAAGGTCCTGCAGAATCGCCTCCAGATATACATAGCCGCTATACCACACTGAGTTAGCTCTCGTGTGTTTACGTAAATACGTGTGACTCCCGAGGCCGCAAATGGAATATCGATGAAGGTGCGAGAAATATTTTGCGCAGCGAAAATTCTCAAGGCCTTGTTCTTATTTGAGAGTCATTGCATCTCTTCGGAGACCAAGGAAATGGAACCTGTCTACCACGCGAACATTCTTTCGCGCGAAGAGAAGAGGCATTTTTCCCCGAGCAGAAGTAATACTTAGAGGATACTTAATATCTTTGACATTTCCGGCAGCGGTATCCGGCCTGCGAGTTTCAGACTTGAAAGTTTATCTCTTATTATTTTATACAAAATCGCGCAATACATTGTACAAACCAGAAGGACCTGCTTAACAGCTCTTTGAAACAATAAGTTTTTAACATTTTTAAAAAGATATTTTATTATTACCTATTTAGAAATCTACGTCAATTTGAATTACTTTAAAAGTAATTCAAACCTAACCCGACCTAACCCAACCTAACCTAACCTAAAGATATAAAAACCTAATGTAATTATTAAATTGGTTTTAATTATATAGTTTAAGTAACCGTTTTGAACACACAATAACAGTAATTAAACATCGCTGAATAAAATCGAATGATATAAATATCTGTGGAATATCTTTCGTCGAGAATACGCATTAACTGCACGATAAAGCATTTCATGGTAGTTCGTATTCCCGTATATCACATTCCTAACTAGCGATTTGATGCACACTCAAAAGACCTGAAACATCGATCTACCTTAATTGCTCGAATCGGTGCGATGCATCGTCGAAGCGAATTTCACGTTGCTCCGAGCGACGACGAGCATTGGAACATCGTCGGCTCGTTTCGGCGCCGCTTTTGCATATTCATCGAAAGGACGAAGGGGTTAAACGAACTTTCGCATATGTCGCCAATAACTTCGTAGTTTCGCGGTAGAGACCCCCCTTTCCCTTCCCCCACACGTGGCTTAACTCCGGCAAGAGAGCGTGTCTGGGACAATGTGTATCGACACGCACGTGGTGTGTATTCGGAAACAGGCAGACGCGTACTGTAGGTATGCTGTGTCGAACGCTCCCATAAAGGTTTTTACCTCAAATTTCCTCGTGCATTTCACAAGTGTACAAAGAATATGTACATTATTCAATTAAAATTAAAAGTATAAAAGATAAAAGGATAAATAACTCAGGACTTTCGATAATAGAATTAACAAAAATTAATAAAAAGAGCTTTGAGAGTACAGCACAATTGACAGTGCGTAATAGTTAACTGCGTAAAAGTTATATTAATCTTTAATAATTAACAGATACATAATTAAAAGATAAAAATTGAGGTTGAACGTCGGTAATTGTACAGTTCTTAAAATGCATGACGGTATCGTTTTTTCCCTTTTTTCTTCTTTTTTTCATTTTTACACCACTTTCTTATTGATATAGGATAATATGAAATATGTGAGTAGAAATCGAAGTAGAAATATCGAGAGTCTCTCCGTTATGTTGCCAGTAGTATAACACCTTGCCAGGACATTCCATATAAACGTCAACGCGCGAGCACATCCTGGCGCGCGATCACGCACGGAGCAACGTAGTTTGTCTCACGTAATTCCTGTGTGTACGTGACCGCGTCTGAACTCGAAGCTCAAAATTACTCGCATTGTATTATACATGACAGTGGAGAAGCGTTGACACCGCCAACCGATCCGATTGGTTAATACGTGACGTCTTGGAGTTCGTAGTTTAGTTCGTACAGTTACCGCTAAGTCGACGGATGTTGGGCAAATCCATAGAAACGGAGAATATGTGCGGCTGCAACCGCGATACATCGCGTACCTACAATCTTCGTTGCGAACGAATAATACACGGATTCCGCATTGTCACGTTTATGCATATGTAAATGGAAAAAAAGAACGCGATCAAATCTCCCGCGAGCGAGATTCCGCGCATAAAAAGCGAAAGATCGCGGAAATCTGGCGGCGATTAAACGCACATGAGTGAATGTCGAAACGGCTAAATGTTTTCTGCCATTCCCTCTTGTTTTGCTATTAAAACGTTAAATAACGACGGGGGCGCAGCGGGCAAGGAGGGAGAGGGAAGGGGGAGGGGAAAGGAGGATGACTCTCGGCGGTTTGAAAAAAAATGCGCGGGCAATGAAAACGAGCCGGTGATTTCGTCCGCGCGCGCGGCGACCCGGATTATAAATCATCTCTCAAATGCTCATTTCGGCCGATGAACGCGCGAGGCAAATGTGATTCAAAATAAACATTAAAAACCCGTTTCCGCTTCGGAACCGCGTTCCATCGCACATTTTATCGGCTGCTGAAGTGATGGCGCCGGGTGTACACATGAATGTTACGCGTGAGCGTAAAAAGCAGCGAGCGTCAGAGAAAACTGCTCGCAAAAATGATTCCCAATTTTACGCGTTATCACCGTTCTCGGTGTTCGACTGTCACGACTGAATCTTCAAAAGACAAATGATTGTCGCTTATCTTCACGGATATGAACACTTTTGATCATCCGCAAAACCGAACAAAATGTGCCGATTATTAATTCGATTAATGTTTGACAAATGTGATTGAACGTTGTTTTCAAAAATAGAATACATTCTATTAGATTTTTTACATCTACAAGTTAACAATTTACTTAAAATACATTTGATGTTACTTTACGAGTTTCATATTTTTTTATTTTTATCTTGTTTATAAGTTACAACTTTCTGCTTATGAGCTGTCAAATCTTTGATATATCGATGATCCCTACTCTTCAGCGAGGAGAAAAGTTCCTAGATTTCGTGTAAAGTTTGACATTTCCGGACATAACACGTTTTGTGGAACAAAATGTCTCCCAGCGGGTTTTTATAGGAAAAGACTTTCAAACAAACTAATAGAGAAACGTCCAACGAGAAAGAACCGATTGCAACGTTGTTAGTTTACCGAACGTCACCACGAACAGCGGCATTTTCCCCCGAAATTGCATTTCCCCGATAAAGTTACTTTCTGTTACGTGCGACCAATTTTTATCACAAGCGAGAATTCACTACAAACTAAGAATCTATAATCACAAGAAAAAGTAAAAAATGGACTGAAACTTTATATACTCTAAAAATTAAAATTTATCCGACACTTATCGATCAAAATAATCTAGATTTAACAAAATCGAAATCCAAGATTCTCAGCGGACTAGTAATCTAGTGATACAAAAAATGTAGAGATTTCACAGAATTCAATGATTCAAAAAAATCTACAGTCTCAAATCGCACAAAAGCCCTGCGAGAGACTTAGCCAAACCGTAGACGGAGCATCCTTTGCCCTTTGAAAGATCAAGATGTTTCGCTTTGAAAAGGCGGGATAGCGGAGGAGGGAAAAAAAGCGGATCACAATCTGTATAGAGGCATCGCGTTGTCTCTTTATGGAGCTTTGTACGATGTCGGACCAATCTACCATCAGGCGCAATCTCTACTCGAATGCCCTCTCCATTTCCATTATTGGTGAGGAGTTGCCAGGCGCGCACAATGGCGAAACGATTGCTCTATCCGCCACGTCCTCGGATCTACGGGGAATCCTTAGAAACGTGTGCCGCCTCTGCGAATTGCCGGTTCCATCAGAAATTTAATCATACACGTGTGGTAATGCAACGAAAATAGCAAAACTCGCGTACATGAGGGCAACTTTCAGCGGTGCAAGTGTATATCGATTCGCATGGAAGCGTTCACGTGAGCAAATTTTCGTGACAATTATCACAAAAATATATTATTGCCGAATATCGCGCTAATTATCCATGATAAATGAACGAAGTCGAACACAATTCGTGCTTTAACTAATGCGAATTAAACATAGTCGGGAAAAATATAATTAGCTACAATATGACCCGAGATAAATTGTCTGTATATAGACTTTAGCTTCGTCATCTCATTTAATAGTTATAATTTACAAAAATTGATTTTTTTAGAATACTAAAGTTACACCATGCTGGATAGATTTGTAGGTCTTACACAAACGTAGGTTAAATTAGTCGTCGCTTATTTTTAGAGTGTCATTTAATTATCTATCTTTTCCACCACGCCGTGTTTGCTTTAACATCAGTTGAACACCAAACGATGTTGGATTGACACTAAAAACACTCACGACATACACGTCGATATAATTCCGTGCGTAATCCTGTGCGATAATCACGATTAAACTCGAGTGATTAAATGCCGTAAATCTACTTCGAGATGATCTGATAGATATCGCTCCGCCAGTACTACCTGTCCATAACAGCCGCATAACTGCAATCGATATTTCGCACTTCGCAATTAGTGTCGGGTGTGTAATGTCTGAAACTATTAGAATCAACTGCGCTGATTATCTGTTTTTCCAAAGTAACTGCATTTGCATATAAACTATCCTTAGACTGAAAGAAGATTAACAAAATTGACAAAAATCTTCGAAGTCTTGAACCTTTTTAATACTTAAAATATTTTAAGTATTTTTTAAGACTTGAAATATTAATCCTTTTTAATACTTCTATAGGTCTTTGAAATATCTATTAATTTTTTTTTATTTTTAGTTCTTAATATTTTTATCCAAATTAAAGAAAAATAAATGTAATTAAAATGTGCAACACACAAAACACTGTGCTGATTTCTCGTGAGATAGATACAACAATTTTATTCACGATACGCGTGTTTATTGCTTTAAAATTTTCCCACCCACCGTTCTGTCATGTAATGGCGCGATTTGGAAATAACAGCGGCCATCGATCACGTATTTATTATCGGCTAGCGAGGCGCAGTTTATCATAATTTTACAGCAAATAGAGCCGTCCATACCATCACACGTCGTAATTCAGGCTTGACTGACACTAACTCCATGGGATTATCCCTTCTGCTCACCTAAACTCGCATCCTACACCGGGGTATCTATCTTTTGGAATGACTTTGAGGTTTAATCGCCGTACTGCCGGAAGCCAATGATTAACGCGTCAATACACGGAAACGGTCAGTTTTGGTTATTCAAAAATAAAGAACGTTTAATACACCTCACACCTCACACACACGCGCGCGCGCGCACACGCGCGTACACACACACACACACACACACACACACACAACTGAAAACGTTTTTATGACAATTATATATGTGTGTGTGTGTGTGTGTGTGTGATGCTCGCGTAATATTTTACGAGAAATTCTTTATTTATAACAGTTTAAATAATATTATGTCAAATTTTCTTTATGTATGACGTTATATCCGGTATAAAAAGTCAAACGCAGAAGCTACGAAAATTCAAATGCGCGCTGGTATTACGGATTAATTAATGGCGCATATGGGACACGCGCAAATTAATTAATATATATTTCAGTTCTTCTGTGTAATTAAAACAGGTGTAGCCGTAGCTACAGCGGCTCGTA
The DNA here is from genome assembly GCF_030848805.1 of Temnothorax longispinosus. Taxonomy (NCBI): domain Eukaryota; kingdom Metazoa; phylum Arthropoda; class Insecta; order Hymenoptera; family Formicidae; genus Temnothorax; species Temnothorax longispinosus. Next base: position 13,756,762 of record NC_092368.1, read on the forward strand.
TAGCTGACGGCAAATAGATGAATACTATGCAGAACGGTGTAAACAATAATTTAGCATAATCATCGAGGGCTAAACAGTACGACCGTCCAATAACCACGAATGTGGCAATCGCAAACACTAGCCGATGCTTGCCGCCCCCTCCTCCCTCCTCCTCGCCCCCTCTTGCCCTTTATTCCCACCCCCTGAACTACCACCGCCGCCGTACTTTACTGTCGTAATCCACGAGTAAACTCCACATAATGCAGACATACGCGGTAACGCGCCATCGAAGCCTGCCCTTAATGCCCTCTGGTCTATGGGCTAAAGCTTCCATTGCAACGTTCATGCATTATAATCTCCCTTGAGCATCCAAGAAAGAGAGAACCCAAGATTCATACATGCAAAACTAACCAGCTCGCCCATCGCTGTCTTTAGTTGTTTGCAACATAGTTACGAAAGGAAGAAGAATAGATGAGAGTATAATATGAGCTATATCAAAAATATTCCTCATTTTTATTGGTTATAAAATGTTATAAGTTATTTTTATGTAATTTTTATTTGCATTTTATATTTTATATTTTAGTCAAAATTTTCTCAAGAATGAATATTCTCGCATTATTCTGAATTTTTATAAATGGGGATTATTGAAAGATATTCGGTATTTAGAAAGTTTCATTGAAAGTTATCTACTTTATTTTGATAAAATTAGTTAATTAAGAATTTAATATTGCAATTAATAAGAAATTGTATTTTCTATAAAAGGATTGAGAGAATCTCTTACGTTTAACCTGTTATGATAATTCAATACATTTTGTTGATACATACATTCTTTTGATTCCAATGTATATCCAAATCCCCTGTCGCCATGTTCTTTGAGAATTGAAAGCTCACGTTGCAACAGGTAAGATCGGCGGTTAGACTTTCCTCTCTTTCTCAACATGCATAATGGATGGGAAGAAAGGAAGGATAGTAAAAGAATGACTAAAAAGAAGAAAAGTGAGTCGATAAATGACAGTAAGATCGATCGTAAGATGACAGAATGATGCGACAAAAATAAAATGCAACATGGGACGAGAAAATCGCAGAGACTCATAATTCTGAATATTATTTAATTCATGTTCTACAAAATATTGATTTCTTTCTTAAGTAGATGACGTCAAGTTGTTTGTTATATTTTTGGGAGCAATCATTTCTAATTAATAATCGCAGAAATAGGCATATCTGAGTGAATGATTTTACGTCTATGACTTGTCAAGTATGCACGAATGAAGTTTCTAAAGTGGATTATCAATTACAAACTTATTCCGCTTTTAATCTGAAAAAGCTTACTGAATGGCAATGTTTCGGAAACTATCGGGTCTTTGAATCTTAGAGTTTCACGAATGTTTTTATGCATGTTAAAACCTAATATCTATGGTAAATCTGTTTCGTGTCGACGTATAGGGAGAGTTGAAATCAGTGAAGATTTTGCGGACCGTTGGCACGCGACGAATTAACAATGGCGCTGCGCGCAACTTATAATGTGCCTCGCGTTTGTTGTTTAGATTGCAAATAATTGGCCGGGACAAACTTTTGACCCTATCAACAAGTTCTCGGGATCTCTAAACGTCGTTAATTACGCCACAGTCGGCCCGAAACTTTTAACCCTGATTCAACGCGCGCTTCATCAGATTGGTGGATCCTTAAAAGTTCCTGTTATTCTCGTGGCATGTTTCCCGTTTTCAAACTCAGTTTAGACGAATGAACAAAGTGGTAATTACACCGTATACTCGTTAACAGAGCTTAGTAGCAAGAATGGTAACAATCGGCTTTGTTGCGAATTGGAGAAGTAAATGCATATTATATAGATACAAATTCTGGAAATGTAAACTATTGTTTAAAATTTAATAAAGAAATTAGGTAAATATATTTTACTGTGTAGTAGTGATTATAAAAACGCGATTCTTTATTTAAAAATAAAACAAAAATAAAATAAAAAACAGTAACTGAAATCTGGAATGCTTAATTTGAAATTGTTTAGATTTTTAAATATTAAAATCTCTACATACATACAATGAACATTTCTTCAAATGCACGAATAAAACAGTAAAATGTTTTTAGTTTGATTATTTCTTGAAGAACTACCAAAAATTGCTGATTGTGCGATGTTGAAGAACAATGCATTTTAATCCTTGATCAACGAAAACAAGAAGTCGCACTATATGCCAAAGTTGTAACGGAACTCTCAGATATTGGACAATTACCTACATTATTAAATTATTAAAACTTTACACAGTTGGATAACAGTACAGATAACAAGAAAGTTAAGAAGTAACATTTTAAATGAGTATATTTTTGAGTGTTAAATACTGTTTTTATATACTGTTAATACTTTGCATTCTCTAAATTTTGATATAATAAAACGTTTGCAGTTTTTTGAAATAGAATCTTTCAACGTTTGTTATATATCTCATAAAGAACAGTTATACACCTAACCTAACCATTAAACTATCTAATAAGATAATTAGATTCTTTATTATCTACACTGAGCGAAAAGTATTTTGCGACTATAATTACATAATAGAGTAATTATGGTTGAGGTACTTACTTTTATATAGTTATTATTGCTATAATATTAATAACAATTTTATATGCATAGATTTTTCAATTATAATTATTTTTATTATATTTATAGTACAATCTTAATATACTTTCCTATACATAAATCGCAAATTCTATTGTAGTATATAAAATGTTATGGTTGAGTGAATGCATGTTAAAGCTATGACAACAATAATGTAGTATTGAGTCAGCTATAATCCGCATTGTTTTAAAACAACTATATAAGTAAAATTGTAGTAATTGTAGAAACTATTTTTTTCTTTCAGTGTAGATTGTATAATAGATGATTGAGTTGTTACGTTTATACATATACGTATAAATGTATGAATACATATATACGCAATATCTCGTTTGTCTTATATTGTTGTAATGTCGATGAGCCGTCGACGATGACTCACTGTAAATTCCACCATGAAACGTTGCTCGAGGCTGTAATCCAGATGGATTTGGAAATTCGCAGGAAGCATTGTGGTTCCTCCGAGGAAGGAAGAGCGTTATAACGACTCGCTACGGCATTCCGTGGAGAGAGCATGGTCCATGATGCCGCTAATGCTCTCTCCCCCTTCCCCCTCCCCTTACCATGTCGCGCGCGCGCTTCGCAACCGCAAAACCTGCTCGTGTCTCACATAGGGGTTAGGAGGGGGGGTGGCTCCAAAGGGGCGTGGGAAGAGGCAGAGCTTAATTACGTACTACCTGGATATGCACGTTGGGTAAATTGCTATTAGTGGTTTCGGAGACACGTTAAAATGGTTACCACAGCAACGGCTTTCATTTCTGTCTCAATGACAAAGGGAACGATGAAGAGTGATGAGCGCCAGGCTTTGAGCCGTGATATCGGGGCGCCGTAGGGTACGCTCGTTTACGTTTCAAGGTTCTGCGACATGATTAAAGAAAATATTATCAAAGGCAAAAGAACTCGAAAACTATTGTATACCAATTCTGTTAACATTAACTCATCTCGATGAAAGTAAAGATATTATACGCGAGCATGTGAAAGTGACAGATTTTTTCTTACAAAAGTAGGTATTTTATATATTTAACAATACGCAAAAATTTGAATTTTGCACCTAACTTAATACGCAAAAATGCAAAGAGAAACATCTGAAATATCGAGTTATTCTGCTGTCCAATATTGTAAATAATTTTAACAAGGTATTGCACATCAGTGTGCAATGCGCATTTCTGTTTATAATAAATCTCCCTTATTCAGGATCACGATTTACTGAATGTTCCTTGCAGGGGCACGTCTCGAAACTGAGATGATGATTAATAATGGGGGCTGGCTGTACCGAACGGTACATTTTTTATCCGCGTTAATACGAGACTACTTTCGTATCGTCGTAACGAGAACGCAGAAGAAGACGGGACGGAAAGAAGAGGGGGGGCGGAGGGGGTTAGGGCGGGAAGTGGAAAGGGTGAGCCGACAGGGCAATGCATCAGCGGTTAATGAGCAAACTTTAATATTCTCCCGGACTAAAACCTACCCCTTACCACCACCTATCTTCCACCGACCACGAGCCAGCCCCTATGTTCCGGAACTCGCAAAGAGAGGGCGGCGGGCGCGGAGAGGAGGCGGGATGACACGGCGAGCGCGATGCACACGACTGCCATAATTATTGTGCGCCGACGGAAGAAGGACGAAACAACGACGAGTAAGCGGGGTCGGCGAGACCCCCTCGCCGCCCCTCGGGGTCGTTTGACGGAAAAGGTGGTGGAAGATAGCTGGTCCGCGGCACGCAACGTGTTCTTTCGGCAGAATTTGGCGCGTCAAAGTCGTCTGCATTCATTAATTTCACGGGAGGTCCAATTAGAGCGGTCGAGTCGCGCCGGTTGAACTCTGATACGTTGGAAAGGGAGCCGCTATCACGGCGCGACGACGGCTAACTGGCTCATTTTTTTCAACGCAAATTAATATGTCGATAAGTAAAGTCTTGTCTCTCGACCTGCCTTCGTTTGTTTTATTTAATTATTGCAAGACACACACAAATAATATTCATATGCCTTAAATTAAATTTATTGTTTTTTCTTTAAAAAAGAGAATGAGATTTTTGAAACAATGCCTGTCAATCCTAAATAATGGAATATCGTTCTTTATTCTTTTTCGTTAAATATCAAAACGTATTTCTTCAATGTATTATAAAAAATCTGAGGTGTTTCAATTAAAATTTAAACAATAGTATCTTAATTAAAAATTCTAATGTAAAAAATAGCTGCCACACACAGCATAGAGACATACGGAAAAGAGGCCGTTTTACTTTCTCTCCTTTTTCCATCTTTACATCGTACATTCTAAAAGGGATGTTAAGCTCGAATATGAAGCTTTTTCGCGCGTATCAGCAGGAAATTCTGCAGCGCCGCGAACCAAGAATGTGTTAACGACTTATAGGAGAAATGTGCGGGAAAGAGAAATTGAGAGAGAGGATATGAGTGCCTGCCTCGCGCAGTACAACACTGTGATGTACTGTCTTTTGCAATTACTGATACCACGCGGTTCTGTAATGGCGATAGGTAGTGCGCGCAGGTATAGTTTCAATTTCGCTCTTATGCAGAAAAGTCCGCGCATAATATCGGAGGTATGATTTCGCACTGAAATTTCATTATGTCGAATACCGACCCCGAACGAAATTTTCATTATTTGATTATGAATCCCCGGCGGAACATCCGCATTAACACTGGAACGTTAACAAGAAGTAATCACCAAATAACATTAATATGGTTTGATATGTAATATCAAGGGATCCTGTTACCAATTGCTAAGATAACTTAATAAACGCAATGTAAAAATAATGACCGTTCGATGAAAGCTTTATTATTTATGCGTAATGTAATATTATTAAAATTATAAAATCAAGAACGTTTATTGTATCTCAAGACACAATTATGTACAATTATTAACAAAAATAGGTTTCGCTTATATTTCTGTGTACCTCGAATATCTTCCTCCATTCTTTTCTGTATCATGCATCATACATGTTGTACTCGTATAAATTAAATATAAAATTGAGGAAATTTAATGTGTATTTTAAAATACAATTATGTATAATTAATTATTAACAAAATATGTTTCTCCTGTCTTTCCCTGTATCTTGCATATCTTTCCTCATTTTTTATTCAACGTTCTTTCCTATATCACGTATCGTACGTGTTATATTTCTGCTCTATTCCACAACATACATGTTATTGCACATCGACAGGTCAATGTCTGTGGTGAATGTCGGCTCGGCCAGGTGTGACATCAAGGTCCACTGAGCTAGCATAGATCCCGCGTTAGTCGGCATTTTTCCAAGCGACTTTACGTAAGGGGATTAAAGCGAAATCGAGCTTTAAATTGATAGACAGAGAGAGAGAGAGAGAAAGAGAGAGAGAGAGAGAGAGAGAGAGAGAGAAAGGGGGGAGAGGGAGAAGGAGAGAGAGAGAAAGGGAGGGAGTGCCATTGATCGGAGTCGGTTTCACTTAAATCGCCGATGATGCATGCTAACTGGCAGTCGCGCCCATTAGATCGATCTCCCGAGCGGAGATTGTCTATAGGTCCATACATGACCACGATGCTCGTAATTGGCTTCATCGGCATAACCAGCTGTTGTGTCTGGCGTCTTTCATCATTCAAACGGAACAGCCTGTTCCTTCACAGACTCGAGCAGATATATGAAAGTAACGAGAGCTAATTATAGACTTAAATAAAATAAAAAGTTTAAGTTTATTGAATTTTCTTCCGCAAAAGAGAAGACTATGAGCTGCGACAGTTTGGTCAACCGGCAGTCATTTACTTATTTATATTCACATTTTCATAATTTTTGTAATTCCCTACAAACACTAATTTATACCTTAATAAAAAATTCTAAACTACATAAAAAATTTATGGCGACTACATTTTGCTGTTATGCAATTCATCAAATTAATTGCACTTAATTTCAAGACAATGCCCTCTGTTGATGAAATAAAATTAGTGTAATACTAATGTAAATATTGGTAATACCGCGTTCTTCATACCTTGCATAATTTGGATTACGCAAAAACAGTCGCAGTTAATCGTTAATTTGCGAGTCGCACGGTAGCGTATACTTCGAGGATAATTTAATTAAAATTATAATGATGTATTAACTGATAGAGATCCGTTTACGGTAATGCATCAGTGATACCACGCATATTTTATATACCCGTACAATGGTCGCATCTAATAATTTATGTATAGTCGACGATGCGTTTTCAGAGAAACGGGTAACCGACATTACATAATTCATTGAATTTATACGAGCAGGATAGCAAACTGTATGGACTATAACGTTATAAATCATGACGGCTGAAACAAGCAAAATCGAAGGACGACGGCGGCATAATATTTTTCGTCAAGAATGTTTGCAGCGCAATATAATACCTCTTAATAATGTGTGTATAAAAAGTGACGCAAATTTATTTTAATTTAAATATTTACAGCAAGCGTAATTAATATTAGAATATTTTAATATGAAGAAAAATACATGATGTATATATTTCTAATTAAATTTTTGTCAATCAGAATTATTAGTCAGAAACTAAATATTTGTCTCTCTTTATTTAATGAATTATTTAAGATGTCGAATTAATTGATTGAATTAGCAGCACCATGTTGAGATACAATTAACAATAACGAAAATAATTTGTAATTTTAATATATAAATATATAATCAATATTGATGTTTATTCTAAATTTCATATATCCGGGGATAACATTAAAGACATATTGAAAGTGTTAAATGCAATGTATATCCCATGTGAGGAAATCGCTCCGAGGATTCATTATCGGAGCGGTTTCGTCGAGCAGCGTGGCACCATGGAGACATGCACGCTCTGCAGAGTGCTGTGCATTATAGATTATTGTTGCCCCCATTGCTACACAATCTACATAGATATACGTTATACAACCGTCCCGACGTGTTCCATCACGAGCGCATTCGCAGCGGCATACGCGAGCATACCCACACATGGAACGTTATAGCCGTGTACTAACTTTGAACGATGCGCGATCGAAGAAACAAATTTCCCACCTCCCGCCTCCCGTGTCTTGATAAGTACACCGCGCGTTTGATACGTCATATCGAGAACATATTGCTCTCGATTATTATTTTTACAGAATTGATAATTGTTTTGACTTTATTTCACATCGATCGTTATTTCTAACGCTTTTAATTGTAACGTTTTATTGCACGTCGAGTAATTTCTTTTGCTTCGTAAAACGACGACCTACCCGATAGTTCGAGCCTTTAGATCTTGTTTACGATGGGTCTGCCTGCAGACGCAAACGAAAACTTATAATAAATAATTGGTCTTAATTGTACCGGGAACAGGAGTATCCCGTCTTGATGAGAAAACTCGCTAGTACATCGCTTTGTGAATACTCGAGAGAGTATTTCTTTTTTCCCTTCTTTCGACCGATTCGCAGTTGCTATCATTAATTGACCAGATAGCAATTTCTACTATCGATGTAGTGTCTTTCCGTCGATTTTCATCTTTGTAAGAACAGCGTAATTTCCGATAAAAATGTGGCACGTTTTATATCCCTAAAAAGGTAAATCTCAATTTTACAACATGAAATTTAATGAGGATAAGTTGTTAATCTCAAACGATTATATAAACGATTATATCAATCCTCTGTTCTTCCATAATATATAGATTATTATAGATTATTTTGTAGTCGTAATAATACAGCTGAAGTATGCAAATAAATTAATAATTTATTGTTTATTATAAATAAATAATTTTTATTTGTTTATATACATTAATAAAATTATAAAACCAAGATTAAAATAGTAAAAAATATATAAGTACTACTTAACAATATAATAAATATGTGTTAATAACTGTATTCTTGAAGCTTACTGAAGCTAAATTATTTAACATTATATAAGGAATAAGATCAGTTTAAACAATATTGCTCACAAATTGCAGAATAATTTAAATTTTATATTTTAATAAGATATTGATTGAATATATTAAAATACAAAACAAGAATTGAATATAAAATGTTGTTTACAAAATAACTTGAAAATAAGTATAACAAAATAAACTAATATTATATAAAATAAACTAAAATATAAATATACGTGACTCTAAACTATGGTGGACAATTCAATTTGAAGTATGCATCAGACCACCCAAAGATAGCTATATTAATCAATAAAAATTCGAATATCCGCAAAATTTTTGATCGCTCGTGAGAGATACAATGTCCATAAAATTTTCTATTACTTTTACTATATGGCGGGAATTCGGCAGTGGTCTGTTTTTTACCAAAATAAAATGTTTTTTCAAGCGAGCTCACGCATGACAGACGATATCGCTATAACTAAAATAACAGCCTTATTTCACACGGAAATTTCTATTTCGATGAAAACCCCGCATTCTCGCGCGCTTTCTCTCTCTCTCTCGCTTTCTGTCTCGCGTGATTTACATCTGGCTTGCGACCAACTTCGCTCGTAATTATCCGTGTAATTCGACCGATCGAACGATATGCTTCCGAATATCGCGATATCAAGGATCCACGATTTTGGTATTTATCCCCGCACGCTCATAAATCGCTACGAATTACGCAATGCGCTCCCTTCGCGCGCGCCACTATGACGCAACCATTATCGCCATGAATTTTGAAAACGATAAACTTTCCATATGTATGGGACCATATTACCAATCATTACTATTCGCAACTGTCAATTAAATCGTTTTGGTGACGTTAATATGTAATAACGTCGCTCCAGATGCTGTGTACAATGTACTATATAACAATTTACATTTTTTCTTGATATATGAAGACATATAGTTGGCATACATATGGCTCTCGTGTAAACATAAAATAATATTTTTCTTACGCATTAATAATTTTTTTTGCATAAATGATCACCTGATTTTTACATCCCAATTAAAAGTCATAATTAAATTTTTGAAATATTACTATTATTATTAATTACATACCGCATATTTAATTGTTCTATAATTTATTAGTATTATTTGAGGACAACATATGTATAGATTTACTTAACATTTTCTGAAAAAAGTAAGAAGAAACCAAAAAAATATTGAAAAAACAAATAAAAGAAGAACACATAAAAATTACTGTGATGTGAGCTTCATTTTTTTCGAACTTGTGTAAAAATCATCCCAGTCGCCGTTCCTGGATTAATAGTGTTACTTACAATCAACTAACTATTTTGAACTAACGTTTTTTGAATAGACAAATTTACACTGTAACGGCGTGAAAACTTTATTATCCCGCAAAATATTCTTCTATAGGTTTCAAATGGAGCGGCGGATTGAGTTCTGCGAATCAAGTTTCTTTTGTTATAACATTTCTATTCTTTTCCGTAGAATGGAGTACTATGCTTTATGTAATCTTACTTAGTGACGCTATTGTTGTGCGATTATTTAAAAACTGCATTATAACAAAATATATTGAGTTGGAGACTTATTTTGATATTAAATATACTTAGCAATCAAGGAATATTTTATCACAGCATTTTCTTTTTGTTTTGAAGAGAAAAAATAATTGATTTTGAGATAAGAACGCCAGACATCGTTAGAAGTCTTTAATTTACATTTCTATTGATTGCAACAATTAATTACAAAATATTATCTTGGTCAATTCAAACTAATCCTTGAACAAAGTAACGATGAACATGTACAGTAGACATCATCTATGTTTCTCTTTGCCCAAAGGGTCAAAATTGTTTACCATTTACTCATTTACTGTTAATGAAAACGTGAAACCAGCCACATGTTACTTCTGCTTCCTCCGCCAAAATAACCATGGTCACTCATGGGTTACAGTCCTGGCCGCAGCAAAGACCACGGAGCAGGGATGACCTCCAAGTTTCGCCCGTGGTTGTATATAACGGAGTGTGCAACTCGAGGAAATATCAAACTTCGCTAGTTTCATATCCCCCGCATCAATACTGAATTATGTGACGTTCGTGATTCGAATCCGCTCTTCATCTCAACTCTTCATTTCAACTCTCGAATTTTGTTATCTCAATTTTGAGCAAATGCATTATTCCACATCTCTATTCCGCGAGAAGATCGGAATAAACACTCGATCGGAATAAACAGAAGGAAAAAGAGGGAAAAAAGTGAAAAAAGAAATGCAAAGTTATTTATTAATTAATTATAATTAATGCTGACTAAAGGTGATTTTAAATTTGCAGAAATCCGAACATTATCGATCATCATGGGAGAAATGAGACTCTTTTACCAGCTAGTAGGGAAAAAAGCCGATTTCGCAGCTTGTCCTGGGAACAGTACGATCCGGTACATCAAAAATACTTAGAAATTGGTAAGTAACATTATATTTATCTGGTAGTGCGCATTTTGCGACATTTGATACGAATAAATGGATATTTTAAGGCTTCTCGCTCACGTGCCACTATTATTTCAGATTGTGACGTCAGAAGCGAGAAAATATATAAATAAAAATTCTTGCGCAATATATTAAAATAGAAATATATTTTAATAGCAACATTTACAATCGATACAACCGACTTGTAAAATATACCGCAAACTATCTTTTTGTTTCGAAGAAAAATTAAATCATATTTATTTCTGTATATATTATTAATTTGATAGTTTATTAGATGTGAACAAAGCTTATTTTTAGTTATGCATAAATTATTTCCAGATATATGTTTATTTAATTCAATAATCAATTGTAAGTGTTGTTTTATTAAAACATATTTCTATTTTTATATGTTTAGCAAAAATTTTTATTGTACATTTTATCGTTTCTGATGTGACAATCTAAGACAGTAGTGGTGAGTGAACAGAAGCATTAAACATTAAACTGAATTAGAAATAAATTTAACAAAATAATAACAAAATCTCCAAACTTTTATTTTCATTTTATCTACAGTATCTAAATTGAAATATATAAAGAATCTAAAATAAAACGACATTTTATTATATTAAATTATACTGGAGCTGGATTTTATGTCAAACTTGCAACTGTACGCTACATTATTTATACCGTAAAGTAACTGAAGTGAAAAGTTCAGAATCGAAACAAAGAGAGAAATGAGCATTCAATTATTAAATCCGATAAAGAACTTCTGATTGTCGTCGCACTGCACCAGCGGATTAACTTTTCAGAATATCAAAAGAATTAGCAAAGCACGGTAATTCCTCGTTCTCGTTTTTACGTGAAAAAAAGGCCGAATATAAATGGCTGAACAAACAAAGATACTCTTTTGGTTTCTGAGCAAATATGCTCGAAGGGTTTATTTCGAGGGCGCGGGCCACTCGACGTTCGATTAGTCTTCACTTAGCCGCGCGCATGAAGAAAACGCTGGCTGCTGTCGAGTTAGCTCGAATTAGAACGGGTCAGATCCCGGGCGAGCTTTCATCGTTTCGGTACGTGAAGAAAGAAAGGACCGGGAGAGATGAAGTGTCGCGCCAGGAACATGGCTTGCCACTCGTGTGTAGCTATTCGAGCTCGAGGAAAGAGTGGCTAGAGACTTTCCGCGAAGTCATTTTTATTGTGAGGACTGTGCTCGAGCACGTCGTAGATGACGTGAAATGAGCCCTTTGACCTGAAAAAGCCTGTGGCTTGTTCCGTAGGCTATCCATTTACGTGCCCGCGAAAAATCGTCCGCGTTAATTACTTTTGCACAGCATCACCATACTAATATCAACGATACTGGGTAAAACCCTGGACGTTATATGAGTGTGTGTCCAAACTTGCTTAAAGAAGAGAGCTTGACTTTCCGATTTTTTAAGTTATTTTTCTCGAAAAACGAAAACCTTCGGTGAAAAAATTCTAGTTTTTAAATAATTTTTTGAGAGATACTGTCTCCCTTTGGCTTATACCAAAGATATATGAAATATGAAATATGAAATGTGAAATAAACTCGCATGTCAAAGAATTGGATTTGACTTGAAAAAATTTTTTTATCAAGATCACACTACCACGAGAGAGAGAGATAGTCCAGTCAAAATACGGAAAAAAAGGGGGGGTACCTAGAAAAAATTGCAACACAAGGTTTTATTACGTCATTGTGTTCAGAAAAATATACTGAACAACATATTCAAATTCCGCCATTTTCCGCTATCCCCAAGTATGTTTTTTATTAACAATTTATAAACAAATTTGTTTTTCTCCACAAATACGATAAATTTGAAATTTTTGTAGACATCAAAGTTGTAGAGCAGACACATATCTACAAAAAATGTTCTTATGAATTTTTGAAATATCTCATATATTATTTGAGATATTTGCAACAAGAGCTACTAGGCTACGCGCGGAGCGGAGCGGAGAGTTCTAACAAGCACACGGCAGTCTCTACCGGTCGCTGCTAGTTCTCTAGGTTCTAAAGGAACTTGAGTTGCGGTTTTTGATACTAGTATATGTGTCTATGTATACACACACAATATATATAGGTCAAGATGTTCCGGGACTGTTTACGTTTTTTAATACGTCCTGGAATATATATATATACAGATTCAAAATCCCAACGGCCGTAGGACAATTTTTTCCAGTCCTGGAAACTGCAATGCCTTTACCCCCGCTTCTGGCCTATATATATATATATTATATATATATATATTATATATATATTGGTATGGACAAATTTTAATGACTAAGGGCGGAAAATGTTCGTCTTGAAAAGAGCTTTTGAAAGGCGTGTGGCCTTTAGTACATATATGCGCAATTCAACATGGCGTCATGTTGAATCTGAAATTTTGAATTTATCCCTTTAAGCAGCCATAACTATGACGCCATGTTGAATTGCGCATATATGCCACACGCCTTTCGAAAGCTCTTTTCAAGACGAACATTTTTCGCCCTTAGTCATTAAAATCCGTCCATACCAATTTTGGACAGAGGGGGGGGGGTAAAAGTGACGTGATTGTCCCATATATATATACACTACCCTCTATAAGTTTGGAAATACTCTATAAAATGCAATATACAGAAAATAGTACATAATAGTACATATGTTATCCAACAGGCTTTTAAAATAAAGAATTTTCATTAATTTTTACATTCCTCAAAGTAACCACACCTTTTGCTTTAATGACTGCCTTGCATATTCTCGGCATACGGTGGATCAACTTTTAGAGTTCAGTTGGAATACGTTTCCATTCTTGCTGGAGAACTTCCCAAAGGTGCACCTGTGACTTGTGATTCGCTGCCGTTCAACAAATTCAACTCCGAGCACTTCGGTGTCGCGAAATAATCATCCGACATATTTTCGGCATGTACAAGTGTTGCAAGTGTCCCAGGTGGAAATATATTGATTATTTGAACGTCTTACGATATATTCATACAAAAAAAATCTGCACAGATCGCTGCCGTGCGACTATTTATCTGTAAATAGTCGCACGTACGGCATCTGTCATAGAGTTTTTTCCAAACTTATGAGGGTAGTGTATATATTAATATATATATATATATATATATATATATATATATGTGTGTGTGTGTATACATAGACACATATACTAGTATCGAGAACCAACTCAAGTTCCTTGTAGAACCTAGAGAATTAGCAGCGACCGGTAGAGACTGCCGTGTGCTTGTTAGAACTCTCCGCTCCGCTCCGCGCGTAGCCTAGTAGCTCTTGTTGCAAATATCTCAAATAATATGAGATATTTCAAAAAATTTATAAAAACATTTTTTGTAGATATTTGTTTGTTCTACAACTTTGATCTCTACAAAAATTTCAAAATTCATCGTATTTGTGGAGAAAAACGAGTTTGTTTATAAATTGTTAATAAAAAACATACTTAGGGATAGCGGAAAATGGCGGAATTTGAATATGTTGTTCAGTATATTTTTCTGAACACAATGACGTAATAAAACCTTGTGTTGCAATTTTTTCTAGGTCTAATCGTATTTTGACTGGACTAAGAGAGAGAGAGAGAGAGAGAGAGAGAGAGACATGGCGGAAGGTGCTCGCCATTTTTCACCGGAAAAAGTCTGGTGAAAAATCGCGTTGAACCAATAGCCTGCATTCCACGTTGCTCGAGTCAACTCGAGTCGATTCTCCGAGACGTCCGCGCGTGATCCGAGAAAAATGCGCCGTAAAAATGGAACAGAAAGGGCGGATACTTTCCCCTCCTTTCGCAATTAATTTTTTGTGTGCCTTTGTCTCTTATCTGGATAGAATAAAAGTCCCCGGTCGAGAGCTGAAGTCCGCGGTGACGGAATTCTCACTCGAGATATCGATACAATCATATCTAGCGTATTCATGGGGATTCATAAACATTAGGAAATTATAAATTTTCTATTTTTTACCTCTTTCTCGTAAATCAATCTAATCGTATGATTTTTTTATTAAACGTCATTAAACTTTTATAGTTTTAATGATATTTTTTTGCCATGAAAAGTCTTGTTGTTATAATTGTATTTTGTCTAACTCTAATTGCAAATACTCAGTTGTTATACACAATGTCACAATAGAAACGCCTGAGCGCAATTTGAGAAACGACAGGCATTATCGAAGAATCTGTTTCGAATTTTACGTAGCGAGAAAATTCAATAATCTTTTGTTCCTTCGATTCAGTTTAATCATCGATTTCCGGCAACTCCTGGGGATGAGGCGGGCGGGGCTTTCCGAAACGAAAACAGCAATCGTCGGCTCGAGTGGTCGTTGTTTTACGTCCCGGCATTCCGCTTTTGTTCGCCTATCCGCTTTCTCGCCGCAACGCTCGCTATCTACTTCGCAATAGTTTTTACCCCGTCCAACCCTGCCTCCCCCTTCCTTTGTAGCTACCCCTTAGCCCTTATATAAACGTACTTTGCTTTAGCATCGATTAACCTTCATGTCACTTGAAATATTACTCCGTCTTATTTACGCTATAGTTGTCTTAAATGTTGTATATTTTTTGAAAATTCGGTAGGCTTATCTTGATAGTTGGATTTATCATTGGATGAAGCATGCCATCAAATTTGTTGCGCTTTTATCTTAATCCTTACGATACAAAATTACGTGTATAAATATGTAGAAGTCTTAAAATCTATTTTGTATTATTTTTCTTCAAACACACACACACAGTCTTATTATATTTAAATTATAAAACTCCGGAATCCTGAAATCCATTAATCCAAAATTTAAACCCTTCTGCTGAACGTAATAATTTAATTTTATGCGACAATATAAGATTTTTGATATCTCTCAGTTTCTGAGAGTTGAACCCCAGACGTCTGAAATCAATAAATTCTAGAACCATATAACCGGAAAAAATAATCTCTGTGAAAATAGCTCCGTACTTATAGAATTTTGTATATTTATTAATTGCGCTGCATTTGTGCTATTTTATGCCAAAAACTTTATTTCGACAGCTTAGCGCTCTATTTAGAAAATAACAGAAACAAAATTTTTATTAGCCTTGTTAAATTTGAAGTATTTCTTAATTTTGTGTTGTATTGGGTAAAAATTATGTTAATTTATGCCGCAAATAAAATAATATTTTGAATTGTATTCAAGAAAGTAAAAAAAAATTAGCAAAAACTGACACAATAGGCCGAATTTTGACTACGCCAATTTTTTCCCCTATTTTTTTGCTAGATTCTTTTTCAATCCCCTTGATTTTCCGTACTTCTTTCGATTGTCGCTTGTTTGTCTCGTGTAGCAAAACTCAGCGCAATTTACAAAACTTGATTATCCTGCCACGGTTCGGATGGTATAGGGTTTAGAATTTTTGTATTCCTAAAATCTAAGTTTCCAACATGGCTTTACGTACGGGCTCTCGGCGTGCTAACGAAAAGGAAAAAAGAAGTATGAAGAGATCTGATTTAATTACAAACAATATTGTATTGTAAAATTCAGTGATCTGATGAGATTTTGTCATTAGAAAAAATTGTTGTGCTCGTCGAACACAATAACCCGACACATTTTTTTTAATTTAAAAATGTTAAATTTCTGTTTTTGTTTTTTGTCTTCTAGTATTAAGATAATATAAATAATATAGTGATAATCAAGACAATGCATACATATGTACATAGACAACCGAAACAATTTTATACAACTAGAAATACAATAAATCTTTTATAACAATATTTATTTATATACTGCTGTTATGTTTACTTTCGATTTTTTTCCTACTAAATGGAAAATATATCAATGTTTTTTCAACGGCACAACATAGCACAAGTTAGAATCTTTTTACTAAAAAAAAATTTGAGCTCAATCGGGAAACAGTGCGGCGCTAACAAAATTGTATTTTTTTTAATACGGTTTAAAATATTGTTTTCGCATTTGCGGCACAAATTAGCACAATTGTAATCCAATACACAAATAAAAACACTCGACATTTAATATGTGCAAGCCTGACAAAAATTTTGTGTTTTATTATATTCTAAAATGTGCGCTAAGCTATCGAAATAGGATTTTTGGCACAAAATGGCACAAACGTCGCATAATGCAGCACAATTAATAAAAATACAAACTTCAAAAAGTGCGGGGCTATCTTCAGAGAAGTGAACAAATAAATAAATCTGCAATCCCCGGATGGAATTCTTTTAATTAAACCAGCTGGTTGGCATAACGAATTTTTAATTAAAACATTGAAAAAGATCTTATGCACGCAGAATGGAATGCAGAACGCAGAAATTAGAACAATTGCACATATCATGGCAGCAACGTTCGCTACTCGAGACATTCTTAAATCGATCTATCGTAAGCTTCGGTGGTTCATGACTACACGCGGTTGTTACGGGTGCTATTGTTTGTAATTAAATCAGATCTCTTCATACTTCTTTTTTCCTTTTCGTTAGCACGCCGAGAGCCCGTACGTAAAGCCATGACGAGCGCGGCGTTGGGGTTTATATCCCGTTCGTGATGAACGGTGACATTTGACACGGGTGGACGCTGTCGCGTTCTCATAACACCGGGCGTATAAACACCTACAAGGTGTTCCGTAAGCAGTAAACTTACAAAGTATAACTTTACAATATGTTTGAGATCTTTAACAAATATTTTACTAAGAATAATGTATTACGCGCACATAGTGACACTATCACTTTTCTATTATTATTTTACAGAAACTCAACAGACACACATGCGTTTGCGCACTAGAGATCGATTTTCTTACAAAAAATGAACGAAGAAATGCGCAATTATTTCTTAAAATTTATTATATAAATATGAACATTTTTTATATTCAAGAGGAAGATAATAGAAAATTGAAAAATTGAATAAATGACACTTGATCAAACGTTAAAATTGCTCGCAAATTTATTAAAGAAATGTGTTTTTAAAGTTGAATGAAGGTCTTATGCAGAACTTGTGTAAACACCCTATATAGGAGCAGAACGCGAGAAGCTTGCAACGGGTCGACGGCAAGGCGCGGCGACGTGAAATAACGAGCTTAAATAGATTACGCGAAGATTACAAGGCAAGGCTGGCCAGCTTCGCGCGTATGCGAATTATGAAACGACGTGTTCCGGCTAATCGATCATACCAGTGCCAATAATGACTGCTTAAAGTTTGGTATCAAATAAAATACTTATATTAAAAATTAGCGATAAAAGAAGTTTTGTTTATTGTAGCAAACTGTAGCATGTACATGTGGATTTATTTAATTTGATTTAACAACTTAAACAATTCATATTATTTACTTAATTAAATTTAAACAAGATTAAAGATCAGACACAAGAAATTAAAGAAGCAAAATATTCTTTATTATCTATATGTACAAACAACAAGAAAGAATAGGATCACGTAGCGTAAGAATTAGATTTAAGTCACCTTGTATACTTCGTCAAACTATTCTTTTACTAGTTTTTGTGTCTTTGATTCACTACATCAATAAAGTTTACAAAACGCGTTGGCTTTTATGGCAGCTGCAACGAACAAACCAGATACTTGGAGGTTGCTTCCCTTTAGGCGGTTTCCCCCCTCTTCTCCTTTGGAGAGGCTCTTCCTTATTCTAGGATTAAAGGCGGGATGGAGTCTGGAAAGGCTTGACAGCAACAGCGCGGCGTCCCGAGACTATCGCCGAAGTATAAAGCGCTAAACAGCAAGTTCATCCGTCGAACTTTCGAAGCCTCGCGACTTTGCTCTTACCGAGATTAGTCGGGCCGGGCCGGGCCCGGAAGTCCTACGGGAAAGTTAGCAATTTATTACAAAATATTGAAGGTGACATCGCCGAACTCGCGACCCGCTTTCCACTCCTCCTTCGACCGCGCCGTCTCGCGCAATAAATATCTCGTATATTGGCTTCCGTCGTCCTCCCGTATTCATTCAACTTCGTGTTGCTTCCGCGCGAATCGAAGTTTATTATTAACACACTCGCAAAGTAAACTATGTGAATGGTAACGTAAATCAATTAATAAGTTTCGATATAGGGTAACTCGGGGAAATATGCCATACTTAAGAAAAATATGATTTTTTTTCCTATTTCTTTTTCTTTTTGAGGTATTTTTGCATACTGGTCTTCTTTTTCCTTCTTTTATCTGTTATTTATATATGGTTTTAATGAAATATTTTGATTCTTTACTATTAAAAAGAAAGAAATACAAAAGTGTTGCAAAAGTGGCATATTATCCCCCATGTGGGAGTAATATGCCACATATACAAACATGTATAGTAATTTAACTTTAGAAGGCCAATTCTTGGCTAAAAACATGTAAAAGAATATTTTTATTACAATTTCAATAAAACACTAAGAAAATTCTAAAAAGCACGTTGTCATACTTGTCATACTGTACTTACCCCATAAAAACTATAATACTGACAGGAAGTAAGTAAAACTTGGGCAAAACGTCAGATATAATATTTTTAACAATTTCACAGTATTTGCAACAACGCTCCTAGCTGTAGCTTTGTTAAACATAACGAGTGGCATATTCCCCACACTGGCATATTCCTCCCAGTTACCCTATAAAGCAGGAAAATATGAATCCAAAAGAGCCTGAAATCTTTTATTCTACCATTTCTAAATTAATTCTTGAAATAAAAGCTTGTAATTATCTCGTCAACGCAAATATTCTCGTATAAGATAACAAATTCTGCGTGCGGGTAATTATCCTTGTTAGAACTGCAATTTTGCAACCAGATCCTTTTTTCACGGTATATTGTACCAATATTGATCAATTTAATTACCGATATTAAACTCTCGGCAAATATTAAATCCGCGCACATGTTTTAATTAAAAGATTCCTATTACATTATATATCGCTCATTTACTGCAACTTTAACTCGAAAAACAAAGTATTTTCCAGAAAATAAATTTGAATGTTAAATCAACAAAATTTTGTAATATCAATTTAAATATCTAGCTACGTATTAAGTCTTTATTTAGTGTATTCTCGTTATTTTTCTACAAATAACTCAAGAAGAACGATTTTTGAATTGTTGCGGCAAATGAACGGTATATATCTCACTTATCCTATTTACAGTACACGTCTATCCTTCAAGTCGATACGTGTACACGAGAGCCATATGTGCATGTGTGAAGTTAGAGGGAAAAGTTCGGTCAATCCAATTGGTACTGTAAACCATGCTAGCGAACTTTACTCGTACTCGGGTGGTCTTTTCGACTTTCTTATGCACGCTCGCGGGCGACAATGTTCGGTTCTTGTAAAAAGTTTCAGCGCCTTTTTGGCATACCGCCATCGGCGTCCACGGGGTATATATATCGCCGTGCGCTACGTATCTATATATAAGATCTTCGGGAATTTACATAATAGCCGCGGCTACGAAGTGCGAAAAAAGATCCATCGATAGTTCCATCGTCGTATCCTAGAGAAAAAAAAGAGGAACGGAGTAAAGGAATTAACAAATCGATAAATCGAAGGTAAAAGAAACTGTGTTGAAATGACAAATTTCAAGGATTCAAGAACTTTAAAGCGCAAATATTTGAAGTACTCTAATCAAAAAGTTAAAATAGAAAATGTGCAATATTATTTCAGTTCGAAGTTAACCATAAGATTATTTGAAACTACTCGTCAAACAGCGCTTTCCAATTTTCTTTTACAAAATTTCCGTTTTATATATGTATAAAACTGTGTGCCAATATCTAAGATTTAAAAGAAAAGAAGTTACTAATAAGTAATTTTAACTTTTAAATATTATACTATTTAATTTGTGTCAATATTATTACACATGCTTGACATGAATGCAATATTATCACCTTCTGTCGAAATTTAAATCTATATTTTTAGTTGGTTCTATTTAAAAATTAAAATTTTCTGTTCATTTCAAAGTATTATCTTCTTCAAATTGCTCGTTATATCTCTAATGTTGCGCAAACATGTGCAACATTTAAATGCAAAATTACATGCCCTATCTAAATACATAGAGGTGTAAATAAATTATAACTATATATAATATATTATCTAGCACCTGTAATACGGTACGATTCTGACAGGATTCGAAACAATTTTGCTATATTAATTTTGCAGAAACGAAATCTATAATATAAATTTATCACACAATATTGCTTGAATAACGCAGTGCATTCGTGAATTATAACTCGTCTCTCTGCTTGTATCTCGCATCTGATGTGGATGCGTAGAGGAAGTTGGGGTAACGTGAACCACGTGGGCAACTTGAACCATCACGATATCTAGATTATTAAGTATTACAACCTAGCAGTGGAATTACTAGCTGCTGGCCCCCTAATCTAACGTACAAAGCGGCAGCGTGGCACAACATGTTATAAAGTTAAAAATTGAAATTGAAGATTTGATGTGTATCGCTTACAGCGTAAAGTTTTAGTATATAAACTTTTATTTTACAGTCAATAATCTACTTTATAGCTTTTTAGTTGCTTTTTATTGCATATAAAATTAAGATAGAACTTTAACGTAGTCTATTTAGCAAGTGTACATTTCTATTGTGTATGATATCAAGATAAAAATAACGATATCGGATAATTTTGAGATAGTTTGTATAATGTACTTTTTAAAAGTACTAGACATCACAGACGCGCGCTACGCGTGCGCTATTTATTTTTAATATTTCACTATTACTATTACACTATTAACACTATAACACACAACTGTCAAAATATGCCATGACAGTCGCTCATGAAGTAAGCGCAACGAGAGAACCAATCGGCATCGCGGAAAAACGACAACAATACCTACGACATAAGAAGAGGATTGCATTTTATATTCTATTGTTTTTTTCTTTCACAGGAGTAATAATACTATGAGATGAGTATACATTATATATAAATATATATATTATTTGAGTAAATGTTTTAAACGTGTCACATATAGGGGAGATCGGGGCTATCTGTCTACGGGGGCTATATGTGTCCACAGTACTGCTATCTCAAGTTTTAAGAAACAGATGTTACCATCCATCTCTACCATTGTAACAAGTAGTTGAAAAATGCCCTAAGATATTTAAATGTTGTTTGTTTTCTTGCAATGCCTTTCAGAGACGCTATATAAGTTAAAAGAAAAGCAAAAACAATTCAATTATTCACATTTTTTGACGGTCGAAAAATTTGCTGTGCGACAGTAGTTTAACTCAAACGTGAAAAACGTGGTCGGGGCTATCTCTGTTCTATTTTTGATGGGGCAATGTGTCTACACTTCAATGACGAATTGTTCTTTTATAAATAAATAATGGTGCGTAACTACAAAAAAAAAGCCTTTCCTTAAGACGGATAAGCTAGACATATCCAATAAAATTATATTTAGAGCGATTAAAAGAATCAAAATTGAGCGCGCGAGAATCTTTTCGTAAAAACAGCGTTAGACTTTGGAATAAATGTTCGGGCTCTTACTCGCTACTGTAAAAAAGTGACCTTTTGATCCTGCGATTCAAGAATCGTCACCAAATTTTTATTTTAAAAATA
The DNA here is from genome assembly GCF_030848805.1 of Temnothorax longispinosus. Taxonomy (NCBI): domain Eukaryota; kingdom Metazoa; phylum Arthropoda; class Insecta; order Hymenoptera; family Formicidae; genus Temnothorax; species Temnothorax longispinosus. Next base: position 13,779,118 of record NC_092368.1, read on the forward strand.
CACGTCAAGTTAAATATATGAGTTTGTCTTAAATTATTGAATATTTTCTATTTCAAACGCTGCCGATGAGGAGTAAAGGTCCCAAATAAAAAAAAAAGATTAAAGAATTGAGGGGACAAAAGAAACTCATCACATTGATTTTGCAACAGACTCCAAATCAGTTTGATGCCACCGTATATAAAAAAAAGTCAGCTCTACGCAGGAAATTTGTCAAAAAATCTACACAAAGTGCCTACTACTTTTCTAACTCCAACGACTAGGCAGTTTTTTCAATATTATATATTAATAATAAATAATATTATAAATAAAATTATAAATAAAGACATAAACCTTTATTATAATTGACGTAAATGGCGAGTAACAATACGCTTAATCACGACGTTTTGACCCGGGGGATTGGGTTCTTCTCAAGTGTCTTGCAACAAAAAATTCGATAACGCCGGAATTAGTTAAAAATCTAACATTAATATGACGGAAACAATAAGATGTCCTACCTATACGCTGGCATGGAACTATCGCTCTCACGTGAACATTTTATATGGATATGAAGATTTTGACCGAAAAAGTCATATGTCAAAAACTAAATCCAAAAAAATTTTTTCCATTAAGAGGCGTCATCAGTACAATAAAAATAATAAATAAGTCAGTACAATAAAAATAAAGTATGGAGTTATGGGTAATTACATGTTCGATATCGTAGAGCACCTTGATGCGAATTTCGTAATGTTAAATGCATAAGGCATAAAAGTCCGAACAGACACACACGGAGTTACAAGGCTAAACGATGACGACCGGTCGAGAGCAAGCAAGCAACTGTCATCATTATGAAACATTGTAGGTTAAAAGAGTAAACATAGCGGATTTATATATACTAGAGATGACTTTGTTGTATATTGGATTTAGATTTTCAGTGTCTTTTTGCAGATTAATGGTATTCGTTTGATTTTTGATAAAAAACATTTCCGCTATTTCACGCTTTCTAACATTCTTTTCTTTGTACAGTATGTCTACATCAGATCATTTAAAATTGTGCCGGCAAGATAACCGGTGCTTGCTTACTGCCGAACGCCGACCGTCATCCCTTCTGATATCGTTCTGGTGTTCCTTAATACGCGTTTGCAGATGTCTTTTTGTCTGCCCGATGTAACATGCGTCGTAGTTACCACAGTTTATTCTTTATACAAGATCAGTTTCACGGTCCTTATCAAGTCTATCCTTTCCTTTCTTGATTATTACATTAAGCTTCTTCGGGATGGTGTATACTGTATCAAGACCAACCTTATTTAACGTGAGAAAGAACCGTATATCTAATTATTTTTTTTGCAAAGATTAACAAAGTGTACCACTTTGCCCAACATGGTTTAAGTTACTCTACAAAAATCTACCTTCGAAAAATTTTTTATAACATTAAACTTACTATAAATAAACAAAATTTGTTAGAAACACGTTGTAACAAACATTTGGCATTACAACTCAGTGAGAACAAAGTTTAGTTATCTTTAACAGTTTTTCAGTTATCTTGAAAAAAAGCTTAGGGGGGGTGCTTTAGTATCGCTTTATGAAACATATAGAGAATCTTGATCTTTGGCGTTTCGTCTCGCTTTGAAGTGCGACAAACGCTGAAACGGCCGGCGAACGTTACGAGTGTTCGAAGAGAAACATTCAGGCTGACGTATTAATTTATCTTGTCAACTCATAAAACAGCGGATCATCTTGCGCTGTAAACAGGACGAAAAGAGATATTCCTGCGTCACGCGAGATGTCAGACTTTAGAATAACGGGATCGGCCCTTAAGATTTTCGTAAAAGCGTCGACTCTTGTTAGTAACCTCGGTTACCAGAACCGCGCACGAACAAGGGATACTTTTTCAGCCGCGGCATGGGCTGAATTATCCCACCTTCCTCTATATTTTTTACCTTTCCTTACCTGTGATCGTCTCAATACACTCTGCCTCTGCATTATGTGTATGATTGTATTCACATTTAATTATGTACTATAATGTTTATTTTGATAATATTAATAATATTTTATAAATGTCATTACACTTTATATATTATAAATTCTAATGCCCATTTTATTGATTCTATATCCCAATTTAGAATAAATCCACATCATATTTACGAAATTAAACATCATTTAGATGATTTAAAAGTTATTGCTTAAGTTATCGCTTTAAGTTATTGCTTAAATAGAATTCAGAATCCTGCTTGAAAAAAGATTATGTTTTAGCCAGTTTAATGTTCACGTACATTGCACGTATTACATACACAAAAGTGCATATGCAACTGTCAATCACCCTCCACACAATCTCCTACCAATCCTTATTCCTTCGCCTTAAGTGTCGGGACGCTGCCAAAACACTCAAAACAGTTCGCACGGACTTGGCAAACTCACACCCCCTTCTACTCCGATACATACACATCCTCTTAACGGAGACGAAACTAATGCACGTGGGAATTCCGGCATATTACGACAGGTACTCGACAATCGAGGAACAGCTCAGAACAATTTGATGAAGCTGCCAAATTATAATGCCATGCTGTAGAATTACCTTCGTCTCGGACCGGCGAATCGCGATTTTCAAGGATTCCGCTGTGTCGCAATTCTTATTTCATCTTCTCACCGTTCTTCATTACTTAATAAAACGAGATTTACTAAAAAAGGAGTTAAAACTATTTTTAAATGCAGATATATTGATTTATTAAACTTAACATTGAGATTCATTGTAACTTTAAATTTTATTAGCAAGAAGATTTGTTCGTATTTTAATTTTTTAAAAGTTTTTAATTATTAAATTAATACATTTATATAATTATATGAGTGCTATTAAATCTCCGCTAAAGAGAATTTATCAAAAGTATACTTTTAATATCATTATATATAAATCTTATGGAAACCACGGGAAGAAATGTAAAAGCTACTCGCGGTTCAAATGTAATTCTCGGATGAAGTTACACTCTTTTCAGCCAGCGAGATGCTTTATTTTATCGTTCCGATGAGCACGGATGGTACAACATTGGCGGTGCTTACGACTGCAACAACTTTCGTACATAAAAATAAAGGTAAACCCGTATCTCGGCAAAGGGAGAGACAGTAGATGGGGAGGGCGCGTATCGAGTTAGAGTTTGAGGCGGCGGCGTAACTTCGCCTTTAAGTTCTCTCGCGCGCGTGAGTCCCTGCTGCAGTTTCCCAACGACCAGCAGCTGCTCCGGAACTGAATGCAAAGACTCAGCCATGTGTTTCTTGTAACCTCCATTCTTGTCGTCATTATATCCCGCTTCCAACCGCATCGCGGTATATCGATCACTCGGCATTTTGTTGCAATTATACTATTAAAAAGTTTGCCGCTCTTGGATAAAATTAAAATCTCCTTGCAGCATCTTCCAGGATACCATGTTGATTGATGCTCGATGAATTTCGCATTCAAGCGTCCGTAAAATACAAATTACGAAATGTTTAATACAAAAATGTTAAATGGAACTTTTGCTCCTTTATTGAAGGAGTCCGATAAGAAGTTTCTGTTAAATCGATGTTCCTGTCGAATTAATGTTTGTATTAGATTGAAGGATTACCGAAATTCTGGATACACTCAAATTTTTAATTTAACACGAAGGTGCACGGGGAATTCGAGGATTGGAACAGAACCATCGATCAATTAATACGCGAAAGAACATCGATCAAACCGTAGCCTTTGTGACAGTTATGCAAATGAAGTGCCAATTAATTACTTAGTACCTAATGAAAACCGCGTTTTCTCTTATAGAGCTTTCGTTTCTATGGCGGCTGAAAGAAACGCGTTTTTTCGCGACTCAGTGATTAATCAGCAGGTAATTAAATTGCTCTATTTGCTATTTGTAGATAATCTTTTATGAATCGAGTAGATTAACGTATTCGATGAATTATTATTATTTAACTTTATCAAGAGAGAAAAACAAAAGTAGCAAAATCCACAAAATATTGTAAACATCCCGAATCTTTGAATGTAAATAATTTTTTTATTTTTATAGATAATATAACAAGGTCCTAATATATCTATTTGTTTAATTTTCCATTAATCTTTTCGTTAAACGTACATGTCCTTTATTGATTGTCAAAGTATCACAGAACGTCGATTAATGAGGATTTTTCGACGTTAAAGTATAATCAATTGCGCTCAGTAAGTATTGTCGATGTTAAAGTACCGATTTACAGTTACGCCCTGCCTCGGTGAGATCCGATCGATCCGAGTCTCGTTGGCGTTCATTCGATTTTCGGATATCGCAGACCCGGTCATGGCGATGCGCGAACGAAGATTGATTAAAAATCACGGGTCAACAACTTTATCGGGTGATTACTCCGCCATACTTGAATTTATCTCGCCCGATTGCACTCTCGATATCGGGTTAAAAGGTTTTCTTGTACGATTCAGTATCAATCCTATTGAAAAACACCCACGCAAATCGGGAGACCGTCAAATCGAACCATCCGTCAGCTAAAATGATATTTACCTTTACTCAATAGTTGCATTTCTGAAACTACGACACTACGAGAACCAGTGTTGCTGAAGAAATAAAAAATTTATAAGACTTTCTTAACCCCTTGATGTCAATGACGGAAATATAAAAAAAAACTGGCCAGAACTGTCGATTACAAAATTTGCACATTCAAGAAAAGATACTGCTTTTAACGGAACAATTAAAACTTTATATCTTTATATTTTTTAGGTCACTGAATTCAAATCTGAAATCAAAATTGCGAAATTTAAAATGGCGGATCTAATATCCCCGAAAATGCAAAAAATTTATTTGCTTAAAAATGTATATTAAAAAGTTTTTGAAATCTGATTTTAAATTTGAAAGAAAAATTTAAGAATTTAAAATGCCAAATTTAATATGAACAACAAATTCGAAATATGGTTTAATTGCATATAGAGTTTTCGAATCCGCTGATTCAGTTTTAAAATCGAAATTTGTAAATTTTAAATGATGGATTTAATTTAAAATAACGCTCGGCTTGTATAATAATTAATAAAACGTCTTATCAGATGAATATAATATATATATATATATATATATATATATATATATATATATATATATATATATATATATATATTAAAGACACAAACGAAGACAGGTATTGAAATTAATATTAAAACACAGAACGTGGTAGTGTCAGTCATGAGTCATGACCGAGCAAGTTATAAAATTGAACATAATTCTACATTATGTACTACGCGTGTCTCTCCGTATATTTGACGAAACGGGCATTACTAAACGATGCATGGCTCCCGTAGGATTTCCTCGCGGCCGCAATTCGCGGCGGGGAAACGTCAAGCAATTTGACACGAGTGTCGGCGAATAACTGTCGCTCCGGCATGGGTCACGGAGATTAAAATGGTCGAGACCTAAAGCATCGATGGCGATGCTGATGAGCGTCGCTTCCATTTGCAACGGAACACCTCTATCCCCTATGTGGCGCGCGTTTCGTGTTTATGTAATGCACACGCCCCGGCTGGCCCCGTATGCCATACCGGCTGCGCGCGGAGTTGGACATGAAATGAGCATAAATTAACTTGTATGTAGGCAGACATGCGGTAACTTCCATAGTTCCAGCACTTTGCACTCTTGTCCAGGTCGTAAGCGAAGACACTTCAATTGAGGTCTAGTTCGTAATTGACCCGGCGCAACTAGATACAATCAACTGATGAAACTCTTGAGGAAAGATAAAAGATCATTTTTGTTACTTTACTTCTCTAAAAATAATTTTACTTATTTGCTGTTGTAATAACAAATAATTACAATTTAAAAAACAAATTAATTGAAGATGTTATTAAGCATAAAACACATTTTGTTAACATTCTTTTAATTTTGTATTAAAATTTTTAATTGTTAACTTAAAGCCCCAATTATTAATTTGACTAATTCCTTTAAATTTTGTTTTAGACGCATAAAGGTAACAAAATTGATGAATTTATAGACATTTGGTCGATATCGGTAATGCGCACTGTTGAGCAAGTGTATGATGGGAAATGACGAAACGAGATTACGCAGCTCGCTTCATTACTTTTTGGCGCCACAATGCGAATACAGTAGCTACGTTTGTCCGGACGAACGACATAGCATAGGTGTGTAGCACTTAATCACAGTATTACCATGACAGAGTGCCGCTAATGCAATGCCAATTTGGCGTTAAGAATTAATGCGCTCACGGTTGGGGCTTAGCGGTTGCGGCCACGAGATGCGCCTGTGTCAGCATCGATGACGCTATAGAAGGATGCCGGAGCGTTCTCTATCACGCGGAAATAAAACGACAGCTGTCGCGCAGTTTTTACGGCCGTTTATATTATGTCGTTAATCGTTAACAGTTGGTCGTCAATGGAAAATAGCCAATTGAAAGAAACCACATTAGAATCATGCTGTAAAATCGATGCTTATTACATTTTTACGACCATTTAAAGGACCAAAAGTAGTAATTGAATGTAAATAATTCGAAATCTTTGAAGGAGGAATGTTGGTAATCACAGTTTTTTATTACAAGTTCGAAAAGAAAGTGAAATTAGTTACATTAATGAAAAGATTGTACATTGATACAAGACAGACATTTGACTTGGTAATTAAAAACATATAAACTTTAATTGCATTAACAAATTGATTGTTAAGTTGCCTTACGTCCTGAAAATATTTTTTAGATAAAATTTCTGCAAATTAAAAAATATTTAAAAAGTTTAGCAACCTATTATATATAGATGTTTGATCCTCGAACATTTTCAAGCCGTCTTTTAATATTTTAATAATAAATATTCTATGTATATTTTATGTGTTACAGCATGTTTATAGCATACACATTCCATGTATATCAATCTTACCTTTACATGTAATATGTATGTGATATACAGGGTATTTCCTAAGTAAGTACACAAACTTGAAAAGGATATTCCTTGGCTTATCTTAAGAAGAAAAGGACCTATAAACATGTGTTCTAAACTATATGCTTTGTTTTCAAAATTTTTAGATGCGCCCCTGGTGCGTCTAAAAATGTTTCATTAGTACTGAAATATGGTTCTTAATACCATATGTATGTACGCACATAAAATTTGAATAAAATATCTCTAAGCGTTTTCCGATTTTCAAAATTTGTATATATTCTTTCTCTCAACTTTTGGACACCCTGTATTTTGAAAACGAAGCAGTTTAGGATACTTGTTTATAAGACCTTTTCTTCTTAAAATAAACCAAGGAATATTCCCTTCAAGTTTGTGTATTTATTTTAGGAAACGCCCTATATATTTGTATAAGTTTGCTACTTTAGAAGATATATATGTATTATTATTTCTTATCTTCAAATTTTTACGAACATTTTGTCGATCTTTGATATTAAATCTGATTTGTTTATAATATATAATTGCAAATATAATTCTTTAAAGTGATAAACAGCGACAGTGATTTTAATAGCGCTCGCAACGATGTAGAAGATTGCCGTGTCTGTTTATCGCCCTATAATGTAACATCCTGATGAAATTTTAATCAGGATACATATGCTACGCCAACGCATGTTGGTCATCTCGTACCAGATGGCCGTGGCATAATTTTCGGCTGATGATTTTGATCGACCGGTGACAGTATATAAGCACGCGCTTCTTTCCGACGAAGATTTAAAGTTAACGCTAATCCAAATGACAAACACCAAAGCCGATTAAGTTATGTAGATTAAATTATGATAAGAATTAATAATTTATTCAATGATTTCAGAGTTACTTTTACATAAGGATTATTGTTTACATACAAAATTGTTAAAATTGTGTATTTTTTAATGTAATTACTGCTAATTTTAATTTAAAATTCCATATTATGCTATATTTAGTAACGTGCTTCAATTTCGATGTGGTTTAGAGATATTAATCCATTTAAGAATTAGAAATTAATGCGGGAAATCTGTGTTAACATTCGTTTCGCTAGATTAAATTATGACATGAATTAATAATTTATTTGATAATTTCAGAATTACTATTACACGAGGATTATTGTTTACATACAAAATTGTGTTAAGATTTTGCATTCTTTATTGTAATTATTAATTTTAATTTAAAAATTTATTTTTTTAACATTTGTTATGCTATATTTAGTGACGTACTTTAATTTTGATGTAGTCCAGAGATATTAATCCATTTAAGAATTAGAAGTTAATGCGGGGAATCTGTGTTAGCGTTTGTTTCCCACTTTTATTCAGCACCGAATTAGCCCTTGTTGACATGGCCATCCATGTCTTCAATAACGATTGATCGAAAGGACAACGCGCGCACTGCCAGTGACAGGTTAATGAATACCGTTTTCGTGAAATTAGTGGTGTCGTGAATTTTCGAGCGCGCCTGAGACAATGGCTGTCGCTAATCGTATGAACGGTGCAAAACTTCGAATTGTCATCGTGGAATGCGCGCGTTGTTCTTCATAATTTAGTCCTGGACGAAATTTGTAGACGAGCACGCGAAATATTTCGACAAAATTTCATTAGCGCTGCCGACCGCATTTCCAATAGACCGAATAATATCCACATCTGCATGTGGCAATGCTAAACAATAACGAAATTGCGAAATCTCGTGTAACATTATTTAACTTACAATTAGTAAAAAAAATTACAAATAATTTTAAAGAGAGATAAATATATTTAAACGTCTATTCGTATATTAGATATCATAAATGCTTTATTATTTGCCAGATATATTTTCTAGACACACTATACTTAGATATAATCCCAAACAATTAATACAAAGTAAGTAAAAACAATCAAGTAAGTACACGGTAAAAAAAATATTTTGTATTTGAGTGGATTTCTGTAAATAAATTTTTGTGTTAATTTTTAACATTCTCTGGTATGAATATGTAACATATTGTCATTGTGTTATTTTGACTTTTCTGCGTTAAGTTAATATTCAACGTTTCTAAGAGCTAAAATAACACAATTTATATGCAAATGCACGAATTCTTGGTGACATGTCTTATATATTAAAATAAACACCTAAGTTGTGTTACTTTCCTCTTTATAAGAGTTTCCATCTGTTAAATCGACATTTTATTATGTTATACGTATATTATAAAAAGGTATCGCTGTCGTCTGTTTTTTGCAAGAAAAAGGGGAGGAAGAAAACATTTAATATGTTAATTTATAAATATAAACTTTGCTTCCAGGTAGCGTCCATGTGTTATAATTTTGTGTTAATTTTTCACATATTACTTGTGTTATTTATTTATATATTTGCTTTCTGTTAAATTAACATGGATAAATTGAGACATGTGAAATGTATTAAACTTAACACAAATTTTTTTACTGAATAGTAGAATTATAGACGTCACTTTCAACTATACAATAAAAAATTGAATAATATTTTTGTTATTCAAAATTTAATTAGTAACTTTTTATTACATTAATGTATTTCGGAATCTTTTATAATAGTATTATAAAAGTGAATTTATGAAGCATTTAGCTACAATTTTAAAATAATTATTTCTAAAATCTTTTGTTTTTTTCCTACTTTACAAGACAGCACGAATGTATATATAATACAATAAAGTAAGATATAAATCTTATGAAATAAGAAGAGACACTGCAGCAGTATCGATTCAGCTTTTTCCACGGCACTCCTGTAATAATGTGATCCAAAACGTCGGAAGTCCGGTAATGACCAAGTATGCTCGGGGTCCTCTGAATGCAGCCGGAGATTACATCCGGTATTAATATTACCTTTTCCAAGCGGCAAGACGAAGTTGGCGCCCCGGTCGGTCGGGGCCGGGCGGTGCGGCGGTACGAATAGCCGTAAGTTACTCGCGCGACGTGTCCGTCGATATTGCGATAGTTAAGCACGGGGACGGGCGCATAATGCAGAAGCTACAGGCTTTGCGGACGGCACCCGCGGGAACTTCAACTGAGCTCCAAGTTCCCGCGCCAGGCATTAAAGTATTACCGGGATAATTTGTTACCGCCTGCCGCGAGATTTCGGGAAATCTCTTTAATAAGCTCCCGATCGCCGGCGGCCTGATTAACGCGAATAACGTTGTCGGAATATTGTCCGTCCGTTAACTCTCTCTCCCATCCACATTCCACGGTCAGTCACCATATTCGAGGTAAAGTGCTATTATTTAGTACGCCAAGTAATATATGTACCTATATCGATATAGTTTCAAATATGTGGATATCGCTATCTGCAATCTCAAAATTCACATATGTGATTCAATATTTTAACATTAAATATTGAATAATTTAACATGAGATATTAAACAAGAAAAATTTTGCTGATTTCGTTGAATTCAAAATTAATGTTTTATAAAATGCTAACGGTTTCCTAAATTAAATGTTGTTTATGAATACGTACTTATTTTTAATTATTGATAGCTTAATCAATATTTTACTGACGATATTCATTGAGAATATCTATATGAATAAAGCACTTAAATGAAAAATGTAAAAAAATATATATATATTATATAATAATTATGACATATATATTGAAGATAAAATTTCAATATTAATATTTCTGCAAAAATATACTTAATTTAATGTAATTAAACTAAAAATAATTTAATTATAAATTAATGTGGTTATTACATAACTTTATATAAAACTACATTTATATTTAAAGATAATTAATTATATTGAAGAAATAAATCCAATTAAATTCAATTTTGTTGTTAAATTAAAGCGCTAATAAATTTTTGAAATATTTTAAAGTGTAGATTTGAAGGGAAATAATTTCAAATTTCCATGAAAAATAAACTGCTAATTAAAACAAGGAAATATTCAACAAGAAAATATAAAAGAACAAAAATGATGAGAAATAAATATTTCAACAGGCTCGCATCCATACAGAAGTGATCCACGGAAAATAAATGAAAAATGCATAAATAAACAAAGCGTCACGGGATGAGGAACGTTGTAAAAAAGTGTTGCACTTGAAATGCGACGAAAGTTTGCGGACGTTGCAAGGCGTTGACACGCTATATTAACGAGCTATGTAACCCAGTCCAGAATTATTACTATGCACATTTGTTGGTTTATCATTACAATCTGTGGGATTTTCGCGAAAGATGAGAACGATTTGTCCGCAATATATATCTGTTATGATTTCTAATTAGTCAGCACGAATAAACGCGAGCGTAAATAAAACTGTAGTTAATTGTAAAATGAATTTAGGTTGAGAAAATATGAGCTCAATTCAGTTTTAATAATGTATTCCAACTCAGACTGTGTACTGTCTATACACACATATCAGCAAATTACTTTCCTCAGCATATTGACACAACCTGTTATATTTTTCAGTTACATTTGTTAATAACTTAGTAATAAATAACGAGCAAAAGCTAAAACTTTTTGTTAGTCAGAGTCCTTGACAATATATGTCAAAGCCATTGAAATCGGTGAGGTCGCCCTTAATCTAGAAATTTACCAAAGTCACTACTCAGAGAGACAATTAGACAACATAATTGAATTTGTTGTTAGTGCAATGCAGACCTCTTCTGTCGCCAATTTTTACTTCGGGCATTGCTAGACCTCCGTTTGTTTTTCTTTTTTGTATATTTTGTATTCTAAAACAATAATAATAAGAATATTCTTATAAAAATTAATGGAAATCAACATAAAAAAATGAGGAAGCACTTGATGACGTGCCCAAAAGAGATGTGTTAAAGCAGTTAGAGGGATCTTTCCGTTCCTTAGCCCTTTTGGATTCTTTGCATCTCTAGTTGCCACAGATTCTGCTAATGCGAGGAGTTTCAGACATGCACATACTCACACACACGCACGATATAAATTATCTCCCCTTTCGCCGTAAATCATGCTAAAAGATTTTGCGTTGAATATTGCCAGCGGCGAATCCCGAATGTACTTGACCCTAGACCTGGTATTTGAGCCGCAGAGAAAAATACGAGGATCGACGAGCCTCGTAGGTTCCATCTTACACGTGGAACTCTCGGAAAAACGATCGATTGAGACCAACACCCGACAATAGGGGATCAATCGAAAATGCAAGGTGTCGTTCCGCGATCGCTTCCCTCGCAAGGATCTCTCTCTTGGCAAGGATACACGGGCAGAAACGCTGGAAAATCGGGGCAGATTGTGAATTTGTCACGCTACATTGTACGCGGTTATGGTGGCTTTATTAACTTTGTATTCCGTTCTGTTCGGCTGATTTTAAACTTTTACACGAAGTATGTTAGAAACTATTGTCTTTTGAAAATGCATAGAGATACTCTTAGAAGTATCAAAATGGATTTCAAGTTGCTAATTAATAATTAAATAGAATTCGTGCCGCGTAATGCGTCTCCAAGTCAAAACTTTAATTCGGAATTGTTCGGTTTCCGTTCGAAACTGAACAGACAATGTATACGAAACAATATCATTGTGACTAACTGAGATAGATGGAACGTTCTATATATTCTGGGGTACACAAAGAGATTGTGGCAGCTTTGATCGATTCGAGCGGGGCGACACGTTTTCGCGCGACGATGAAAGCATATCGAAGAAGGAGCGGGAGTGCGCGCCTGTAAATTGCTCCATATTTTCAGCATCATTTTTCTTGAATTTTCCGTCTATCCTCCATGATCTCCCTTTTTTATCCTCGCCGTCAAACATGTTGCTGGTTTGTCCAGGGGGAATTCTCCCCCTTCATGATCGTCTAGATACTTTTCACGTCTTTTACATGCCCCTCGCACGGGTTACAATCCGCGACATTTTAGCATCCATTCTGTTCTGTTCATCTTGTAAAAGTCGTAGATCTGAAAAAAGAGAACTTAAAAAATGGAAAAAGGGCAAAGATATATTAAAAAAAAAAGAATAAAACAGCTTAATATATCGGAAAATTAAAAGAAAAACACCAATCAACAAAATAACAAAAAACGAGGGGCAGGATAAAATGACAAAGTACAACAACGACGGGAAACAAGAGGGAACAAGGAGATTCCCGAGAGAGAAAAGGACAAAATAGGAGAAGATAAGAGATGTGGGAGACATGATATGCAAGGTATAAGAAAGGGGGAGAGCGACGGAGAAAGAAGAAAGGGAGGACGGTTAGATTATAGAACGTCTTGAAAGTCAATTTTTCATCGCATCGAGCGATTTGCCCTCCCAGGAAAATTTCTTAGCGTTCACTCTCCAAAGGCGTTCCCCACACTTGCGCGCATGATCCAGCAGGATCTCCCTGCATTTGAGATACCGGCGGCATCGAGCCGCGACTATACGTCGTACGAGAGGGTAAAAAGAGAGGAGTTCGTAGCACCAGATAAGTTGCGGCGTAAACGCCGACACATGTCTCCCGCCATTTTCCTCCACATCCGCCGAGATATGTTTTTCCCGCTATGTCCCCGCATTTTTCTTCCCGCCCCATCTCTCCTATCTCGTCTTCTCAGCGTGTATTCTTACGGATTTATATCATTCTTCCCGTTATTTATTACGTCATTTGTTAATTTTAAAATTCTTTCTCTTTTTAACCAGCACACGGAAATAGAAACTGTTAGGAAATATTAGGAGATACCGAAAATTCTTCCGTTCTCAAATGGAACAATATTCGACTGCTCGGCGCCTCTTATAAATCCATGAATTATTTTCAAGTATGATCGATTCCTCTAGATTTTCCGAGTCCGGGAATTCCCACATTTTCCCCGTCGTAAGAGTTCACTGACGCTAAAAACTTCCGCGCGTTTTGCGCGTCCCGCTTTTAAGAACGTGTGCATGTCGGCCCTCCGAAGTTCATAAGTTGCGAAGTTGGCAGCGAAAGGATGACACGGGAAGATATTAAAAAGACTTTATGCCAGCCGCCTGTCGGTCCTCGACACGATTCGATAGTTTCTACTCTTGCGCGCGCGGCCGTTGTATTTTTCCTACCGTAAAATCGTATTTCAGATGTTGCACAATATTCCGCGGGCTCTAACGGTCTCTCGCGCGAGCCGCGCCGCTCTCCGGCAGTCTTCTTCTTTAATTAACGAAGTAAGTTCGGACATTCCACGTTCTCGACGTCTTTCGAATTTAATAAAGACGGCCGAATTAAATGCTAGGATGCTCTCTTCGCCGGGCTAATCGTTGAAAAATTCATGAGTGTTGTAAAGAACGTCCCAGGTTAAGCGGTTTTCGCTCATAACATCTATCCCTGTACTATACGCGCCGCCATGCGTAAAGCTCATCGCAGAAATAATTTTAAATTTCCCCCAAGAATGTCTCCACCGCGAGAATCTTTTATACCAACCGAATATTTAAATTTCCGCTGCGTTAAATCCGAGAATCTGTAGGCGTATGGTTCATATCTCCCCACACATATTGCAAATATGCTCAACAAAATAGATAACTTTATGTAAAATTTTATAAAATTAGTCGTAAAATTCAAATTGATATTTCTGAATTAAATTAATATTTCTAAATTCCTAAAGGTTTGCTTCTTATAATTATTTCTGCTCTTAATCCTGTTACTTGAATTGTTAACTGTATGTCTTAGCGACGTATGTACGTCGCGTCTGTTAACAGCATCAGTGATCAGATATCGTTGCACTAATCCAATACAATCTCTTTGTCATGCTATCCTATTCACGAATCCATATTATATGTATACATATGGATGCAAACGCATCGCATACAAATACACGCGGCACACGCGTGCGATACCGCGCGTGCGTAAATTATGCATGAACGTGGGGGAGGGACGAGATCGAAACAATCTAATTTCGTCTCTTTGACCCATTGTTGTACATACGGTAACTGTCAAACGCGAGACACAATCGATTTACGCACGTTTAAAATCGAGTTTGCGCAATTTATCGAAAAGCATTAATCTCCCCGAAATAGATTATTTGAAAAATGTCTATTTAACTTGCATTCAGATTTAGTTTGCGTTTGTTATCAACAGAAATGAATTACTCAGCGCAATCAAAAATAATTAGATGTATTCAAAACTTCTCACATCGCGTCGTCGAGAATAAGAAGTGATATTCTTTCTGTTCTAAACAATTTAATTTCATTCCTTTGATCCAGTGTTGTATGTTGTATGTACATACGCATAATTATTAAACGCGAGACACAATCGATTCACGCAAGTTTACAATCGAGTTTTGCACAATTTATCGAAAAGCATTAACCTCCTTAAAATAGATTATTTGAAAAATGTCTATTTAAAGATGTATGATAACACTTCTCTAGTCAAATGGCCATCTACATTCGATAAATTTTAAGATAGTATAATTATCATTAAATTACAGAATTATTTCAGAGCGTAAGTAAATACATTATTTTATTTTTAGTTAGTTATTTATTTCTAAATGAATTACTAGCTAATTTCCAAAAAATTAATTTATAAAATAAGATACAGACGCTCTCTTAATTTCATTGCCAATCTGTAAACATAAAATTTGTATTTTGGATTATTTTTTTATCGTCAGCATTGAAAACATCTTAATGTTTAATATACATTGTTTTATATACATATTAATAAATATCAGCATTACTTCTTTGAAAAAAGAGTTATATTGTTGCAAAACTTAAATTATATTATAATTGAAATTTAGCAACATTGCGCTAAATAATGAAGTTGGTCATCCTTGCTTAGCGTAAGTAAGCGCAAATAAAAATATAAAAAAATTGAAAAAAATCAAAGAAGTATGAAAAATTATAATGAATCTTCTCTGTAAAGGTTAAAAGGAAGATTTCATCCTTATACTAATAAGTAATGTTTTTTTTTATTCTTAATTGGTGCAAGAAATATTGATATCATATAAACGATTGGCGTATACATTGTCCATGCATTTGAATAAAAATTGAGTATATAACAATTTCTAAAACGTTTCTTTTTTAACATAAAAATTTCATTTCTTAATAATAATTTGAAAAAAATCAGAATAAGAAAGATACATACTTAATTCAAAATTTATGTCAATTTTTATTGCTACCTTATATTGGGATCTAACATATCAATATACGACATGCGGAAAATAGTACAGTCTCTGCAGTGATACTTTTCCTCGATGCAGCATATGATTGTAAATATATGTACATGCGCGATCATATTTTGTCGTAAAAATGGAAAGTGCTGAATTTTCACCGCGTTTTATAAAAAAAAAGGATATATATTGCTGTATATTTAATTGCACAGCAAAATCTTTAACGGATACAGGTTTGGGTCTCCATCATTTTCCAAAGCCGAATAAGTGCTCCATTTATGTGTGAGAAACATGTTTGGCAAGAAAATAATTTTTTCATACCTCGCTTTGCATCGCAAAATCTGAATCAGGATTCCTTAAAAATAAATTTTCATTAATCATCGTTTGCATGACTTCTGTGACTTTGAAAGACTGTAGGTACCGTCGCGTTACTCTCTTCAAAGACGGAAATAAAACATTTATGCGTTTCAAGGGGAGCTTCTTCATATTTTTCCAAAACATGTCTTTGCATGGGATCGCTTCCAAGAACATTTCTTATCTGTGCAAGATAAAACATTGAAATCGTCGTTGTTATTCCTATATAAATTATATTCATAATTTATAATTTTTATTATTAAAGAAAATAGAAAAAAAAAAACAAATTTTATTATGCGTGAACCATTGTACTTCTTGCATTTTTCGCCGAGGCCTGCTTTACACGAACATAGTATTACTTTGATTACACCATTTCTACGAATTTTTCTTTTTATTTCGTGCGGTTTTCCTCTCAAATTTGATGTTTGTAAACAAAAAGCTAATATTTTTACGGTATCACTTTCCACACTTTCTTCATTTTTACTACATAAACCGAGACATAAACTAATATATATCTATGCTGCGCCTTTAGTAGTCTTTCGCCTTCAATAAAATTTCTACTTGATGAATCACTTTTTGTCCAACAACAAATATTTTCTAATGACAGCGACATTGAGTGTCAGAAGCGAAAATAATGCTTTTAAAAGTGATACCTATCGCCAAACATATTGACTACATCGTAAATTAAATAGACTCCGCTCACATGTCAGATCCCAATTGTCATCATTTCAAAATTTTTTTATTCAAAGGGCTTATATTAATGTTTTTCGTTTCGTTCTTGTTAGTATAAGAGATACTGTAATAAATAAACGGTTAATTTATGCACTGTTTGCCATAAGAGTACGTCTTTACACAAACAGTTACTATATTTTATAATAATTTTTTTGCAAACGGTACAATAAACTGACTTTAAGTTTTGCATAGGAACAAAATACATTAATAAATATCTTAGCAAAATATCATAACAATAGTGTTATTTGAGAAATTTTGACATACATATCTCTAACTTTTATTCAGACTTAGTTTGCATTTGTTATCAACAGAGAAATGAATTACTCAGCGTAATCGAAAATAATCGTCGAAAATAGTAAGTGTGATATTCTTTCTGTTCTAAAATCACGATTAATATATTTATATCTATATATATGCATCTGCCTGCGTCAAAGAGCAAAAGTATCACTCTATTCTAATTCATTTGGAATGAAACTCCTTTACACTTGTCTTTTTATGCATGAGTTAATATGATCAGCTAAAAGATTAAAAAATGTTTTCTCTTTCCTTATTTTTCCCTGCCAGCGATTTTTTCAAAACACTTTTACTTGCTTTATCAACTTTTGTATTTTAAAGAATTTATCACTAAAAACAAGGCACATAAAATTTCTTTCTCGTTACAACCAATAAATCTCTCGATATATGTAGAATTTTAAGTACACAATTTTAACACGAGGTATTTATTTGATTGTCCAAATATATGTTCATACATTATATATCGATCGCATAAGTTCTCAGAGTTCGAAATAACGACAGTATTTTGTAGGAGGTATCGCCGGGAATGATTGTAAATTGCGCGTTTAGAGTTAGTGTAGCTTCCGCCAGAATTATTGTTGGATTCACCATTAACCGGGTCGCAAAACTACAAAGCGATATATGGCGCTTGGACGTTTTGAAATCCGCGAAAGTGGCCCTTTTAGGTCTTCAACTGATCTATTTATTTCTACATAAATTCTAATACGGATTTTTGCAAACCGGGATTTTTTTTTATTCTCAAATTGTACAATATTTAGCATGCTGATCCTAAATAATAATTATTTTTTCTTCCCAAATATTTTGAATATTCTGAATTTTTTTAACTCTTGAATTTATAAACTGAAATATTTGAATGCTTCAAATATCGATATCAAATATCTGTATTTTGAAGCATATAACACGTAATTTCAAAAGCAATAAATAATTGTACAAACACGTAGTTTATAAATAGTTAATCGTCTGATTATAAATTAATATAAAAAAATATGTATTTACGAACCATCGCTGATGACGCAAAATTATACATATCAAAACGATATGCATTGCAGTTTGCCAATTAGGTCGCAATGTAAGCACTTTGAAGTGAACTCTCGACACGCGCTTTGGCCTTTAATTTGCAAAAACGTGGATCCGAACTCTTTCGTTGTGCCGCTGGGAACACTAATTCCTAGTTCTTTAGATAAACTTGGCTCCGTACTTCCGTAATTGGAAACTTGCCTTTCTTAGCAGTTCGCGCGACTGCGTGCTCGTAGGTCTCTCCGTGACCTAATGCGTTAGCTCTCCCCTTTACAGTAAACATTGTAACGACGAATTACAACCGTTGTCGGCGGTGCCAGAGGAGACTTGCGCACTTTGATCTACTTGTTTACAAGATTGTTAACCCGAGTAATGGAAAATAGTGGAGATTCCGACGGTCATTCTATCGAAGCATTAAATGATTCTGAGAAACGATATTCTGTTGTTTTTTATTAGTCACACAAGACATTACGTATCAGCGTTAAGTCTTAACACATGAAATATGTCTCAGACGTGCACGAATAGTGCGTATCGCGTTTAGATATTCGTAACCGATGAATGAAAGAAGCTTTGCTTCTTTCAAGATCAGCGTTGCACATACATAAATCCGTCGCGACAAAAGAAGCGCGTTGAAAATGAGAATATGAGGAAGCACACCGGTGAGATTAAAGTACGTCCTATGAAATTGAAGCCGCATCCTTGCAACTCTGACCATTTCGAAACAATACTTGCGACGAAAGAAATTAAAATAATTAATAAAGAATAGAAAAAAAAAGAAAAACAAAAGATACATAATTTGAAAAGTCATTAAAGAAACAATATTGCGTTTAAAAAGTCGGCTATTTAATCACATATAAGTTACTTAAAATTGTAAGTGCAATTAAGATTGAAGAAACACATTATTGTAGGAAAGAAGATATTTGACTATTTTTAAGATATCACAGATACATTTATTGAATTAATTAAAATATTGATATAATAAATATAATTTTAAAAAACTGCCAAAAGAGACAACAAATAAAATTTTATCTCACTGGCAATTACCGCGAACGAAGTCAGCCATGATCCAGCACCATATCGAAATTCTTTCGTTCGCTTCCACGTGCAATCATCCAGCGGAAATTCCGTGGAATTCGCTATATCCGGTTGAACAAGCACGAACTAGAAACTCGAAATTCAAAAAGCGTCGTCAACGCTACGAATATTGCAAAATTCAACGAATTATATCATGTAGGATCTCGCGCATGGGTGCGTCTAAGCGATCAACTAAAATAGAAGTTGAAGAAAACCAAACTAGCTCAGGTTTCACAAAGTTTACATGAGTTTTAAGTATTAAAAGAACTCGCATTTTTCAACGTTAAGTAAAGTTCGATCTTATTGAGCAAACATGTAATTTAATTTAAATAAAATAAAATAAAATAAAATTTAAGTAAAATTTAAATAAAATTATTTGTTGCACAATTCTAAAAAAATTGAGAGTGCTCGCTTATTTGCCACCTTTTTGCCTTCGGTCACAGCGTGCGTCCACAACTTTTCCACGTAGACAACACACACCCTGTAGGACACATTCCGCCCCCTCCCCCCTCCCCCGAAAAAGAGGCACAAACTAGTCGTTTCCACTGAGATTGGCTTTCGCCGGGGCCTGTAAACAGATAAAGTAATTAACACCGATCCTCCCCCTACTCCGTTGCTGTCGTCGCGCTCCGCATTCGGGGTAACGGCAGGCTGCATTTAGGATAATTGCTAGTGCATCTCACGAAAGGCCGCTTCAAACGTAAAAACGGTCATTCCGCTCGGTCGTGCAAAAACGCGCGTGCAAATTCGCAAATCGATCTCACACACACACACACACACACATTCGCGCACAAACGCACGGGGCGCGCGCGTTACCACACCGATATTCGGCATACCATGTACCTCGCCCCGGAATTGGAATGCCACACGAAGCGTGTATATCGCCAATAAAAAAATACAGACCGACCGTTTTAGTTACAGTCTGTTAATTAACGAATTTCTTTCGAAAGTAATAACGCAAGATTTTATCCCGCGGGTTAACTTAATATATGACCTAATTTAATCTAACTAACCGTGATGTCGGAGTTGTACGTTTCATCAAAGAGCAGAAATTTCTTGCCGGTAAGATACAAACATTGAAATCGATAATATACGAGTAAACAGTGAGATATTTTTTAAATGGAAAAATTGATCGATGGTAGAGAAAAACTTTTCTAATAATTTATCTTAATAACTGCATCCGCCAAATACATGAGGGGAATAAATACAATTACGTTTTTACATTATGATATCTTGATATCCATGTTAAATTTTTATTGTAATTAATACAGCTCGCGAAATGATAATATTTTCGTAATAGAAAAATTGAGATATTTTAAAATTATTAAACAATAGGTACATGAGAAACTAGATATAATTTTATTGTTATTATTACTTTTATTAATTTTTATATATTATCTATATCGTTTTTCTAGTTGCAATTAATAAAAGTGATTGCTTTACAGAGAGGTACATGATTTAAAAAAGCATGTAGATTGACAGGTACATTAGGATGAATACAGAAGGATCTAAGGATTCGAGGTGTAATCCCGACTAATTGAATAGCAATTAGCAGCGACATCGTGCAGAATCCACCGCGTCGACCCTTCAACGCCCTTCGTCATTCCAATTTGCGTTCTCACACAGCTTCTCGCGCGCTGTTCTCGCAGCCTTACTCTTCGACCTCGACGTCTCACGTAGTAACCCTTCGTCAAGGGCACTGACGTAGTCTGAAAACGGATATGAAGACGGAATTTGAATAACATGTTTACGCGACGCCCGTCGTCTTCGAGCTAATGGCCTCCGTCTGACTTCCGAAGTCGCCGGCAAATTTCGCATTTCAAGTTGCAGAAGCGGAAAATATACTTGCATGGAGGAAACTTAACGATGAAGCCGCGTTTTGGTGTTTACTAATGAGAAGCGATGAAGTTTGCAGTGCGTTGCTTTAGTTGCTTATTTCTGTACATCAAGCATGCATCACAATAGCGTAAATTCTGCGTGAAATGTGATAAACTTACCGTTAGAAAA
Organism: Temnothorax longispinosus; assembly: GCF_030848805.1. NCBI lineage: Eukaryota > Metazoa > Arthropoda > Insecta > Hymenoptera > Formicidae > Temnothorax > Temnothorax longispinosus. The sequence goes on from NC_092368.1 coordinate 13,800,483, forward strand.
AGCTGCTGTATACAGTTATAGCAATTACTGTAATATTTGTTACAGAGTTTTGTGTACTTTTTTCGCAACTTCGGTAATATTTTAATACGACTGTATATCTTCTGAATTTAAATGGATTACCTTTAGAGCAAAATTAATTTAATATGTAAATGTTCTCTCCAAAAGTCGAAGAGTAAAATATCACTCAAAACGAGTGAAATGCAAGTTTACAGAGAAAAAAAGCTGTTGCTTCAATTAAAGTGCTATAATTTAATCATTGGTTTAATAATCCACATATTGGGTCTAATAATAATATAATTGAATAAACTACTTACGTTTTTGGCACCCCGTGGTAGCACTTTAATTGAAGCAACAGCTTTTTTTTCTCAGTGTGTAACGAAAAGTGAAAATTGTGCATTTCGAGTGATTTACCATTCTAAGGAAGAGTAAAATTGCGCTCTATAAGTTGGAGTGAAATCGCACTCAATTTGAGTGAAAGGTACTTTTTTTGAGTGCTGTAGACCAGTGTCCAGGAGTGAATTATGTTAGAATCATTTATTAGTCGATCTTTGGAGAATCATGACTCACTATAGCTTTATTAAAGTGAGATCACATTACTCTAGTAGAGTATAATAGCCGCTCTAAAAATTTTAGTGAAAAGTTCACTCCTATCTTATGAGTGCCCGCATTTACTCAAATTAGAGTGGCAACCCTCTCTTTTGACTATTGCAATCACTCTAATATATTAATGGCGAAACCACATGCACTGTATGAGATTTAGAGAGAGATTTATGTTACTGATTTCTAAAAAATTTCTAGATTTGGTATTATATAAAAAAATAGAGGAAAAAATTACATTGTGGAATAAATGTCGACATTAATCTTCGCCTAATAGCGCGTCATGAACAATGAGAAATATTACAGCAAAAATCTGAAGCTGATATTTCCAACATGTGTTAAATAACGAGGATATCTTTTCGCAGTAGAGGAAGCGTCGGCAGGATATAGGAAAGATTTTCTTGGAAGACGAGGCTCGCATGTACAGGAAATGGGATTCCTTGTCGACGACAGAAGCGTGATCGGTGTATCGAATTTGGTGGTGGCCTCCGATTACGAGGATGCGAACGTGCCCGCGTCGCGAAGTTCCGCCGACGAAGAGCTAGGACAGGAGATGGGCAGTGAGGATGGATGTGGTCGAAGAAAGTTGGCGAGAATGTGGTATAAAGAGAAAAGGGCGGAGGGGGAGGGGAGGGAAGGAGAAGATAGGAAAATACGTCGTGACGCTAACGGACCGCCTAATGGATTGGGAGGAAGTAAACATCGTCAAAGAGTGAAGAAATTAACGAGAAGTTGGCGACCGATAATCCTCCTATTCTCTTTCCTCTCCCAATCGCTCTCCCGATTTCGTCCAGATATTCGGATTTCCCGAGTATTTGCGCCCGATGAAAATAATTTCCCGATTTATGTGTGCCGAACAGTATAGTTTTACATAAACGGAAGTTTGTTCTAATCGATTTAATGCGAAAATAAAGTGGTAAAAGTAAGAAATTTTTATTGCATCTGTGTACGCGAATCCGGAAAAGAGACAGTTTTAAATCGTAAAACGTGAAGTGTTCTTTTAGAATTTCAGTGAGCGACAGAGAGAAAGAATTTAAACATTTTCAAGATTAAAGATAAAAGAGCTTAAAAAAGCAAACATCGTATTATTGCATTCAGTGAATATGATAGAATCAGGAAATATCGCAAAAAAATATATTTTTAAAATATGTAAAATGTTACATTTAAAATAAATTAGATTTTTATTTAACTGATATCTTCGATATGTCGTCAAGTATCTCTTGCTGTACATTTCTGTACATTTTCTTCTTCATTCGGTAAATTACTCCACAACAAAATACCTCAAAACGCCAAGCGTGTGGATGCAGAGTTTCTCGAACTTCATGAATTCCATGGAAGAATTCTTTTAATAAAATATCACGATCAATGTGAGAATTCACCGACTTCTTTTCCAAAACGAATTTCTTCGAGGTCGACACAGAGAGCGACAATTTTATTCCGTTCGTCCATCCATCTAGAATATGATAAAGTAGACGAGGCGCTCGGTTGATCGTAAAATAATCATCGCCCGCGGGCAGCGGTTATGTATATCTGACGTAGATACCGTCATTTTCTCAGAGAATTTTGTGGAACAAATGAGGATGGCGGTAGCGAGAGGAAGAGAGTATCACTACGACTACGTGGTACGAAGGTAACCGTAGCAGATAACGGGAGATAAGTCGTGTAAAAGGTGCGGGGAATCTGCAACGATACGATGGAGAACGTGGGGAGAGGTTGAGAGAGGTGAGCGATAGGGAAGCTCCATGAGGGAAATATAGCGGAAAGGGGTGACGCGCTTGGGTACCGTGTGAGAGATAGCGGAGAGACGTAGGAGGTCTGTGAAAAAGATCGAGAGACAAATCTACCCTCGCGCGTAGGGGGTACTCGCCCGGAGACGAGGCAGCTAGGTTGAAAAATAGTTGCGAAGGAATTTCTTATTAGATTGAAAATTGAAATAAACTCGCAGTGACGTCGGTTGCATCGATTCTTGAAGCCACCTACTGTATTACCTCGATCACCCTCCGAATCCGGGTCACTGGAGGACAGATATCCTGGCCAGGATAGCTCCTGGAAACGTGACGCGCATCGCGATATACGTTATTTTTACGAATATGCTTTCAACAATTTTCTGAGCTTTACCGGGCTGAATCCTGGAACATGCTGCATTGCTACATTTTAAAGAAGAAAAGATCCTGAATTTTGAACTTCCGAGAGCCTAGAAGTTAAGTAATTGTTAATTTTAAAGATTTAGAGAAGAGTGTGTGATAACCATTGAAGAATTTAGAAGAATAACACTTGAAGAGAAGAAAATAATTGAACTTTTAAAGAGTTGAAACTTTAAATCAATAATGAGATAAAATATAACAAGATATTAAAAAACTTTAAGACGCTTAGGTTATAGATTTCTAAGTTAGGAAGAAATACATACAAATTATCAATCTCAGTCAGACTTGACAATCTTATTATAATTTAAGCAATAAAAGCGTTAATAAAAATAGAAGAAAATATAAAAGTTGAAAAAAATCGGTATATTTATCAAAAAATTATTAATAATAGAATAGTGGTTCTGATATAGTGATATAATATACGAATTGATGAATATTCGGACAAGTCTGTGCGTAAATCAACGTTCGTGATTGAGCTAAATATAATATGACATATTTGCGTGATAAAAAGCCTTTATTGAAAAATACTTTGCCAATATCGACAGATGCCGTCATGAGAAAAAATTTACGAAAGTTTATCGGAGAGACCCACAGAAAACTTTAAGCATTGTTTGCATTTTTCAGAAAAAAGCACAAGATTATCCGTCTTTGCTTTTATTATATAATATTGCTAACAATTATTTACATTACGAAATGTATATAAAAACAAAAAAATAGTACTGTAATTTTTTAACAATGTAATTTTTTAAATATCAATGTCTTCTTGGCATGTAATTGTTAAGTTTTAATAAAAATTTTAACAAGTAGAAGTAATAAAAATTTTTATTAAATTCTAATAAAGAAGGAAAGAAAATTAAGTTACTTAATTTTAACGTAATATAATTTTAAAATAGAGAAGGAATTACTTTTAACAAAAATATATTTTTTAAATATCTACTATTTTTTACTCTTTTTAAGAGAATAATTAATTCTATTCATGCTATGTAAAATATATTTTTTAACAACTTATTTACATATTCTTATTGTTCAATAAATATAATTTTGTGCGACAATGTAATTTTTAATCGCAAGAGCTTTGACAGAGAAAAATAGAGAGAAGACCAATATTTTAATATGTATGACGTGTACCTATAATCAAACACTGCTCAAACGATTATCTGGATGGATGTGAGCGATAGCCATTATTCCTGAACATTAAATCATAATGTGCATGTATAATCAGTGTGATATTTCTCTCGCTGAAATCACGGATCTGTGTTTGCCAATTTCGGAAGGAAGAGATGAAGGTACACGAATTACTGGAGAGCAATTAGTTTGACATCAATGATTTGTGCGATTCTTCGTTATGGAATTCCTGCGCGTCCTTTTTGATTAAACACTTCGCGTTTTTTTCCTTCGCAATAATCTCTTTCTGCTTTTTCCGCTTATTGAACTTTAACATAAATCAGTTTTCCATCGTTATATATTCAGTAGATTTATGTAACAAAATGCTTTGGATAATGTTATGTCGAATACAATTACATAAACAGATTAGAATATAAAGTGTAAATTATTCTCTAAAAATATTAATACACTTTTACTTCTCTTATTGCTTGTGTTAATCAAGGAAATTAATAAATTCTGAATACAAATTGAGGCTAATTAATTAAGCCTAAAAAAAAGTCTTTAAGTCTTTTCAAAAAGATTGAAAAAAATTATTTAAAATATTTATAATCTTATTAATAAAATACAGAGTTTTGTTATGCATTGTTTTATGATGAAAATTTCGGTTTTGTATTCAAATATTTTATGTATCTTGAAGTCGTTACAGTTCTTCACATGCATTATACGGAAAGTTAACTAAAGTAATCCTTTCTTTAGCTTCCGAGCAAATTTCTATTACAACAATGTGAACGCAAACAACATAAAGCATGTTTTGTAAATTTTAGTTCGTTAATAAACCGCTTGCTGCAAGGTTATTTGCTATCAAAGGTAGTCTCTTCTTCGAGCACTACGGTCTCGACAAAAATCAAACCGGCTCGCTTGCAAAATCTAAAGCGTTTCGAAAAATCTGTTAAGTCGCCTTACGTTATCTCGCGAGCGAGTAATAACTACATTCCCCGTAGATCCCGTATGTGATGTTGTATCTTGTATCTTATTCTCTTACAAGCAAACTAACTATAATGCTAATCGGATTTCCGGGGGATGAAATCTGTATGCAGGATTTCTGTCTCAGGATTGCAATTCGGTGCAAACCCACCGCACATACTATCACTAAACATCAGATATCTAAAACTATAGCTGTAATTCTCTCCACCTAAGTCAGCCGTTATATCCAATATGTGGAGGTAAACGATGCAGGAAAGTGATCGAGCAAATTCTATGTTTTTTCCGTTCATATATCGATGGAATGCCCACCCCGTTATATTTCTGTTCTGTAAAGTGTAATCGAACATGTCGCATGATATGGCGCACGTAGTGAGATCGTATCCTTTTCAAAACATCCGCGAATATTAAACGAGCTGCTGCCGCGAAGCGTAAATCAAAGGGGTTCCTTTGAGGACTCTCTCCCGCGCGCGCGATTCGGCGCGCTCCAAAGAGTTTTGCGTCTCTTACGGTGGAAGCGATGGCAAAACAAGTGCGCTGGCTAGAATCAGCGAAATAGACGCGTAAGCAAATAAACTGTATATGAGACCTGCAGTAAGCCAAGGGGATATTTCTTTGGCTGTTTGCAAACGCAAGAGCGAAACCTTGCTAAAATCAAACCCTAAAAACTTATGGACAAGTTAAAAAATCGGAATAACGAAGAGCGGAATAACGAAATAATTAGAGATCTAGTCACATAACAATATCATTTTCAAAACTATATAAATTTTAACTAGCACAATTTCTTACATTGTCTCTTGCTGTAAATCTATTGCTATTATTTCTGTCTTAGAGATATTGTTTAATTTTCTTAATTAGAGATCTAGTATGTACTACAGTACTTTTTTTAACTAGAAATCAGTAGTTCGAGGGCGGTCAATAAAGCTGTCTTGTTGAATTCTTGAAGAAAGAACTTCTTTTCGATCTGCAGCTATAAAATAGAATTTGGCAACATCGAGCTAGTTGCATGCCCCGTCGCATTGTAACAAGATCAACCGTGAACCTGGGAGCGCTGCAGCTGCAGCCAAGCCATCGGAAATAGATTATCGTGCAAAACTGGAGACTGCGCAGGATTACTTGGAATGCGATATGCAACTTACCGCTAATATGCCGTTTCTCATTGGCATTACGGTTCTTTATATATACTGTGTATTCCGCGAAATACACATGCTTACAATAATGAATATTGTAATAGGACTTTTTACATCATGTATTTATACTTTTATAAAAAAACTTTTATTTAAAAGTTGCGTTTATATTAAAACACATTTTCTAACAATTATAAAAACATCTATTAATTATTACTTATTCGGCTTTTAATCTTTACATTTTTAATACATTTTAATTAAATTTTGACAATATATGAAATTATTACATAACATTTCTATCTGTGTTTTTAATAAGAGGGCGCTCTTTCAGAAGAAACGGATTAAAATTTCAATTTTTTTCTAACGCGCGTTGTACGCGGATGTTTTTGCTGTTACAGGACTGAAGCCGAAAATGAAGAATCATTATAGAGCGCATCAGCTGTCGGTCTGGCTGCGCCTCGTCCCAGAACTTCATCGCGCCGGAATGGAGGATGTCGATTCCAGGCACAACTTGTTCCGCGGCCATAGCGACCCCAGTCTATACGATGGCTTCGTGAGACCAGATCCTCTCAGCAGGATCAGCGAAGAGTTCAAGAGGAAGAACCTTAGCACGGATCCGCCAACCACGACGGATTATAGCATCACGACATGCGTCAGCCTTATCCCGGGCACCAATCTTCAAAACGTCCATAATGCCAGTACCGACACCTTAGCCAGCTTGGACGCCGCCGGGTAATTTTTTATTATTTACAATATAAAAGTTATTTCTCCGAATTTACAGTACTTTCGGCTGTAAATCTCTCTTCATCGATCTGGAATCAATGCGACAAACGTCACCTATTATATAAGCGAATACGATGAGCTTCAATTTTTCAGTTGGAATGGCGCGCGTTTGCAGAGCATGCGAGACAGATCTGTGCAGTAAGCGAAATAAATAACAACTGTAACGAAAATCAAATCTTTTTCGTAGTCTCTGGTGTACTTTCGTAAACAGCGGTGACATGAAAGCTTCTCTGTCTAGAATACACTTTTGAGTTGGCCAAAAAAAAAGGAAACAGAGTACACACAACAGTATAATATAGGTAACAAAACGATACAGTGATTGCAAATCCAGAATATATACCGCTGCTGTTTGACAAAATTCTCGTTCTTTATTCCACTGCAACGCGCTTAAAAAATTCAGCAAAACTGAGTGCCGTTAACAGCGCTAAGCTGAAGCGCACTCCCGCTCTTTAACTTGTTTCGAAATCTATCGGCAGTCCCCAACGCTATATATATATATTCGTCCAGTAAAACTTTGCCCATGAGAAAATGGCATGAGACGAAACGTTATTACGTTGCCACGGGTTTCGCTGGAATATTTCAGAACCATGAAAATTGCATATGGGTATTCTCTATATGTGGTAGCCGGGCAGCTCTGCTTCAAACGCTGGAGAAACTCTTATACATAATAGTTACGAAAAATAAAAATACTTATTACAAACTGTATTTCGATAGAATTCTAACTTCTATTACTGCGGTAAATTATATTGTTTATAGAAGAAAATTATTTAAAACACTATAAAGCCTTTCAAACTTTAACTTCTTTACGAGAAGTTAAAATACATTTTTTCAGCATTAAAGTATTGATTAAGAAATTGTTCTGTATCGCAGTTACGCGGCGTACTCAACAGCATTGAGCGTGACAATCGCGATCGGCTGCAGCCTGCTGATCCTAAATGTCCTGATATTCGCCGGCGTCTATTATCAAAGGGATAAAACGCGGCTCGAGGTGAAGAGCCTTCAGCAGCAACAGATGTTGAATCAACAATGCGGTCCTCGCGGTTTCACCGAACTGAAACAGCCACCGCCTCCGCACTCGCATTACGCCGGTGGCGGCCAAGTGATTGTCGACGTCGAGAATGAAATGTTAAGAAGGTATCGAAATGTCATTCTGATTCCTTATTACTTATTTGCTACTTGATCTATCGATTATATCGTTATCATTGATCAGTAAAATTTAAAAAAAGAAGAAGATTATATAATAAATATCTGTTTTATTAAGAAAATATTACATAAAAACTTTTGTAATTTTTGTTAAATTGCAATAATATTATCATATATATTTTTTTTATTTATTTCTATTATTACAGAAATGTAATGAAAGGTCCTCCTAACGATTCCAGCGTTCCTTTCCAAGGCCAAGGAACTCATACACTGCCTCATCAACATCATTACCAAAAACAGCATCAGCAGCAACACGCCACTCTTCCTCGAGCCTCAGTCATTCAAGACATAAACACGCAAACTCAAGTAAGCAGCTTCAAGCTTTATTCTTTTTTCGGTTAATTAAAAAAGAATTATATATAAATTAAATTGATGTAATAATTATTATTCTAATGTTCTTCTGTGCGTTGAACGGTGCAATTAAATTTTTGAAAAGTAGGTAACTTATTTATTTTACATCATTTTCTTATTATTTACATTTTATTGAAATTTATAATATTACAGCGCACGAAAAACATATGAAAAACATAATAATAGTGTAAATGATCACGTACATGATATAAGATTAATAAATTCTTCGGCACACATGCAGTAGTATTTTTTTTTCTCTAATAAAGTACATTATAAAGTCTGTCAAACTTTCCGAGTTCAAAGACTTAGTATCTAAGTAAGACGTAATAACGTATAATCGAAATTGTGATATCATAAAACAGCAGGGCGCCGCTATTGCCCTGCATATATTATATCTGACTTTATAAACTTTTTTAATAAGATTACAAATCATGTTGCGCTCTAAAAGCATAACGAAATTTTTTATCTGGAAATAAATAATAATATGGTTACGAATATTTCGTAATTGATATAAATCAACAATTTAATTTTTTTCTTTTAATATTTAAAAAAAAAATTTTTTTTACAAAATAAATTCTACGAACTGACCGTTATATATTTTTTTCAGGGTCCTCCAAACGGATCCATCCATTTAACTGTTCCACGGGCTCCGCCGCCGCCCAGGGCGAAGAGTCCGCCGGAGAACCAGCCTCTTCTGCAGAGCGCGACGGTCTCCAGTCGCGTGTCGCAGGCAACGATGAGCGAGATGCGAGTGTGATGCTTGGACCCCCCTCCGAAGCCAGTCGTCCCAGATGTCCTCACGGCGTCGACCTTGCTCTAGGCAAGTTCGTCGCGCAGACCTGTTGCAAGTGGCCTTTAAGTGGCCGCTGAACATTTCGACGGGTCGACGCAGGACGTCCCAGGGAACGTGAGCTCCGGACGAACGGAGGGGGGTGCTGGAGAGAGAGTTCCTCACAGCTGAGAGATGGTCGAGCACCGAGATTGCCGGGTCTACCGAATATAAAAGAGAGAGAGAGAGAGAGAGAGAGAGAGAGAGAGAGAGAGAGAGAACCCATCGAAATGCGCTCTGTTACGAATTTTGAAGAGTAGAAATTGCTTGAGCTGAGAGAAAATACAAATTACAGATATGTCAAATTTATTCTACAATCACTGAGTTCTTTAAGTCTGCTTCAATTTTACTTAAATTAAAGATAGGAAGCTTAGAATGTATTTCTACACTCTGTAAGCAAACTGCCCGTATGGCAATAGATTGGCAGCAGATTTGCTCAGATGTCGCAACGGATTCGGTATCATCTGCGCCCGCATTAAACTCGTGTTTCGCCAGCAAAGCCGATTATAATCTGACAGCAAATTGTCAGCAGAAACCAAGCAGAATCTGTTATTTTGTCAACATTTAAATGGAATACGTTATTTTGCTCAGTTTCTGCAATCAATCTGTTATATTCTGTTAGCAGAGTCTGTTACATTTCTGCTGTCGTTCTATCGAAAATAAAATTTGCAGCAGACATTTTCAAAATCTTTTCTGGACAGATTTGGCTATCCGGTGACTCAAAATTTCTTTGAAAAAGGTAATTGATCTTTACAGTCTTAATAATTATTAATTTAATCTTAATAAACGAAAAAAGCAGTACAAATGAACAGCGCCTTGCTCAAAACTCTTTAATATTCGATAGACGTTGGTAAATGTCTACGGAAACACATAAGAGAGAAAGATGGCGAATCAAGCGATCATCCTGGATCAATCGGAATTTCAATCAAATTTTGCGCGAAGGAATCAAAGCGATGCATTCCGCTAATTAGTCGATAATGAAGAATCTCTAGTCGTTTAAAGAAGACCTGAGAAACGTGGTGGACGGCTCAATATGAAATTGACGGCGATGAAGATGTAAAAAAAAAAAATACTCTAGCCACTACAATGTTAGATGTTCCTTGTACATAACGTGAATTTATATATACCGTAAGAACGCCAAAGTTTGCTACTTTCTAAGAGAGGTGTATTTGCATCGCGCGTATCGTTTTCATTACTTTGTTTCCCGGTTGGTGTGTTGATATCCACGCGTGACGTCATGTTGTTGTAATTTAGGGAAAAACGAACGTAGGACAAATATTTCAAGAGCATAACGAGTGAGTATGTTCATCGATGCGAATGGATTGTTTGAATTCTTGAAACTTTCGGTCTTCGAATCTTTAAAATTTTAATTCTTCTATTACAGAACATCTTGCGTGTTCAATTATATACAAATTTCTTTCAAATCTTATATTTATTTGTAAAATTCTGTTTTTTAACCATACTACGTGAATTGGGACTAACTGTGAAAGAGAATCGTTGATGCATGCGACATCGCTCGTTATCGTTGCTCCAGATTAATGCGACTGCCATGCAGGCGGCTCCGTTGCGAACGTATTACGTATTGCACATATAAATTACGATACATGATACGCACATAGCATGATCTTTGTACCCTCTCCGTGTACGCGTATCTACACGCATATGTGTTTTATATATATGTATAACGAGACCGCGGACAATTTTAAATCGTTGTCACGGAATGTTTCTAATTTTCTTCATTTCCTCCCTGACATATTGTCTCTTTGTACTAAATACGAGAACTGCAAAGCGTTATTCTTCATACTTTCATATCTTTTATACTTCCTTTGAAGTCTTGAAATTTTTACAGAGCGATAAACCTTGTTGAATAACGTGTTTTACATTCAGACATGTCGTTCACGACGTAAGTCGATTTTCCTTCGGAACCGTTACTCTTCTCTAAATAAAAAAAAAAACACCACGAAACGATCCGATGTATTTAATCATGTGGTATAGATTCTTCACAGTTCAACTTCCATCGGATACATGGTATGTGATTATCCTTTTCTTTTTGTATAAATATATACATATATATAGGTGTAAAATAAAGACTAACGTAAAACTATTATGCGTAACACACTGCCACAAGACTACAGAAATCAATATGGAAGGCTCACACACCCACCCAAACTGCAATTCCTTTCATATTTCATGAGATTTACAAGATAAATTTATATATTTATTTAAAAATATTATACGAAGTATACGTACATTAATGCAAAATGCAATAAAAACTTTAAAAGTTAAATTTACTAATAAAATAAAAGTTTCCTTTTTACATTAAATAAATTCACTGAAGTTTTTAAGATTAACAATTCGATAATTTTAAAGGTTTTAATTTTGAAGATTAAAAGATAAATAAAATTTTAATGTTAACAAAATCTTCTTTGCAAAGGAACCATTACATCGATAATCGATAGAGGAAAGTCAAAGTTTTATACATATGCACCTAAACACGATGTCGAAGGTTGCATTTTGCTTGCTTTCTGAGCAAAACGAGACGATCGCGGCCACGAAGTGGCTTAGTTAGCTCCTGAAATCCTTGAATCCTTGGGTCCTCATAATCAAAAAGGATCTTACCGTCCTAGAAGGATCTTATACTTTTGTAATTTGAACTAAACTCGAGTTCGTAGAGCGGAAAGATCCCAAAATTGGCTGCAAAAACAACCTGCTCATAAAAAAAAACGTGGATGAAGGAAGAATGTAAAAATATCCTGGAGCCGTGATGTCTGACAGAAATAATGGCGAAACAATTCAGATATGCGTTCGTGATTGGAATTTTGAAAAAAAAATACACACACACAAAGAAAAAATACGCCGTATCGCCGAACGTGAATTTTTATCAGCACTCGCAAGCATAAAAAGTAAATATTGTGGGCGTTGTACGATATCATCATCAAGTACGGGACAATCCGAATATATTAAAGATTAAGGAACAAAGCTGGTAATAGTAATTAAACGTGAGCGGGAGACGAAGACGTTGGGGAGAGAAAGAAGACAGGAAAAAGAAAAAAAAATATGTCGGACAGTTAAGCAGATGTTTAAGAAATTTAAATAACATATATTATATATATTATACACATATTACACATTGTAATAAATTATTATATGACGGATATTATTATATTTATGTGAGACCTTTAGCTCTCTCTGGCCTCGCGCTCTCCTAGAACGATACCTCGATTATACTTTCCGGCCGAGGGCGAGGCTACCTGTTACATTTAACATTTTGTTGTCAAATTGTAAATACATAACGATATACATGGAAATGCTGCTCGTTTGCTTATTACATTCATGTATCCTCGATTCCCCCCGAGAGAAAAAGTATTTTATTATATATAAAATAAAAAATGTGTCTTTCTCTTGTATAATTTTTGTTCGTATACATAAAGAAAACAATAAGAAGATAAATTAAAAAATAATTAAGAAGATATTTTAATTTTTTTTCACAAAAATGTGACGTTTGTGTATATATAAAATGTATATAAAATATAATTACATATAGAATAGGCAACAAATCTACGAGATGTAATAAATTTATACTATAATTTATTGTCATAATTTGACATGCATCGAGATACGTACATTTGCTCTATATTTAATTATAATCATAGATTCGTTACCCCAGTATAAAAAAAATTTCTGACTCACCAACCCGATGCGCAACAGGCGGAGTTACTCAGCCATTTATATGCCTTGTGATAGACACCGGACTACTTCCTCTTTCTTGCCCCCTCCCTCCCTTCCCTCCCCCTCTCGTTTCTTTCTTTTTTTTGGAGCTGAAGAATCTAGGGTGAAAGCGACAAGCGTTTCTGGGTCACCACTTTGGAAGTTTCGTGATACCGTAAAATAAAGTCGGTTCTCGTTGGTCGCCTCGTGCTTTCGTGGGCCGTTAAACGCTACGGCTATGATTATTGCGACGCTGGATATATCGGTTGTAGTACAAGTTCAAATCGCGAGCCGGAATATTTGATTTTTATGCAACGATCTGGATGTAACTTCTCCCAGGGGCAGCATGAAAAAAGTAGCGCTTTCGCGCAAAATAATTTCTTGATACAACTCGCAGAAAAATCAGAATTCTTAACGACTGAAGTTCAACTGAAAATTTTTCTTTTTATCTTTCAATTGTACTGCTAAAGATGCTCGTACGCATTAAATATGCCCTACATCTACAAGTAATGAATTTTTTTAAAATATGTTAATAGCTGCTCGACGTTTTATTCGCATCTCATGAATTTATTTTCTATATAAACGCATCTCACAATGGATTCATTACTTTCTGTAGGCGCATTCGTCATCTTCCGCATATATTTAAAATAGTTAAAAAAAGCGGTCGCGTCAAAGACCGTAGGCAGAAGAGGTGAAAACGCGCAAAAGTGGGTTTCCCAAAGCGTGCTCTTTATTTCATTGAAACCAATTGCCATACTGTCGCACACACTGATTCAAAACGAAAATTAGACGAAATGCAAACCTCGCTGTAATCAGGTTTACCGACAGCGTTTTAATTTCGTAATATACGACTGACGCTAGCTGACGATCCGATGCAGCTTGCTATCGGGATTGGCTAATAACCGTAGTCAGGTCGAAAAAATTTATCGCTAGTTTTACGTTTGCGGCACTGTGTTTGTGTGCGCCGAAGGAAAAAAAAGAGAGAAATGTTCCAAGTTATCCCTCGCGTTCTGCCTTTCTCGTCGGCCGGTTTGGACAACTTCCAGTCGAGCGATCGTAACCGTTCGCGAAAAACGCTCGAAAGAGAGGTAGTTATGTAAGTATTCTACTAATGTGCCGTGTGGATCCGTTCTCTGCAAAGTCGACTTTAGTCGATTTTACAGTATAATCACTACCTTATAAGATATCAAGTTAATGTGCAACGATGTCCATCCGTGAGAAAATTCGTAATAAAATTGAAATGATTAATTATTAATTATAGACGAGCACGTATTTAATATTCGTTTTAAATCTCCAACGCACGGGCGTTATGCGTTATGTTAGAAAATTTTCATCAATCATCAACACGTGTTATCAGGTTATCACAGATTAATAAATCTGTGGTGTTATACGTTTCGAAAAATACACGTGCTCGGAAGCGACATCGAGAAGACGCCGTCAAAAACGTCGAGCAAAAAGCAGGCTCGTCGATAACTCGATGGATAATCGCGGAGCGCCGAAGGACAATTGATGAATTGATAAAGGGACTTCGGGGAGTAAGGAGTCGATTATGTGTACATACATACCTTGAAACAAGGTGATAATTAAAAAGTGAACACATTACATTTCACGTTGGAGAGAAAAAGAAAAGCTTGATATATTGTTATTTGTTGAAAATGTAATTAGTAATTTTACATAATATACAATTTGCGATATTAATAAACTCAATTATTGTATACTGTGCGTGCAATATAAAATTAAATTGCGTATTTTCAATTAATAATCAACGCTTTTATTAACCATCCATTTGACTCGCGTAGTGTCACATCATGATACCGGACCGAAGATGCATCTTCGTATATTTGATCGTCGAACGCATATTTCGCAAGACTAATTCGGCCGAAGATGTTTCGCGTAAATATGCAACAAAGCAATTACATTATACGATATTGCAAATATTGCAGATATCGCAACTTACAAATGTACAATATCAACTTGTATATTTATACCTGATATCAGGATCATAAAGCAAAAAAATGACTGCTATATGAGGCAAGCGTAAACGCGGTAAACGCGAAAGTAAAAACGGGACATGTCGACGTGTAGTGACGCCGCGGTCGCCGCGGCGCGGGCGCGGGCGCTTTTGACGCTTTTGGCGCGCGAAGTTGCCCGCGCGGAAACGAAGCCTCCACCATATTGATGACGTATGGCGTTCTCCTTCCATACTTCCATTTCCAGAAGGCGGCTGACACGGAACGGATCGGCTCCCGAACAAGTGACGTCGCGGCTCATTTAATTGGTACGCACAACCCATATTATTAACCTTGCGCACGGAAAACCCAATTCACAATGAAAGATGGTGCATAGATGACTGGGTAAATGTTGATGGTTATGCACCGTAAGATAGCGTGGTGATCACTGTCGTCTTATGCGCACGCATTATACTTTTCGATACCTCAAGCGCATCTTCATTTCTGGAAATGTGCATGATGTAAAAGATAGGTGTAACATTGCGCATAATGGTGGCCGCATGATCGGACAGCCATAAGAAATTGGTCGCAAATGCAGCCGCGAAATTTGAATGTAAGATAAATTATATATACTAAAAATGTAAACTATAAAATTAAAATCTGTTAAAATACAATGCAAAAGCGCGGCGAATAATGAAATTTGTAAGATTATTGTTTTATACATACATAATATCAATTTTGTTGTTCTTATTAGTGATAAAACAAAACTGTTCCAGTGAAATATATTTGATTTCCACAGTCATATATACATGAAAATGTATATAAATATATAAATAATGAAAAGATTAAATTTATTAATTGTATTTTTAAATATACCATAAACATGTATTAAAACTGCTAACTATATGACATTGTTTTAAACGTTGTACATATATTTTACTGTAATATTAGGCATACGTAATGTTTACTATAGAGTATAGAAAATATGCGCATATGCGTTTTACAGAACCCAGGGATTGTAATAAACAGAACTTTGTAATTTTATGATATTGTAGATGTTATATGAAGTAATCTTTTTTATTCCTGGACTCCTGTTATTTGTACTATTTTATCACAAGAATATTAAATTCTGCTAAACCGAATGAAAAAAGAAAGTAGTATTAATTTGGGTTTATTTATTTTAATGACTGCACCTTATTAAAATGTTGTTTCTGGTTATTTTGTTTCACATATTTACAATCAACTCTTTACATATAGGCTATTAAAAATATGACAGGAGTTTGATATATTATGAATAATTTCTTTATTCCAATTGATGGGGATTTCGAAGGTCTCTCGGTTAGATTTCCGTCTTGTATGGTATAATCAAAAAGCTAGAGTATATTATAGGTAGATTAAAGGTAGACTTTCTTAATCATAAATCAATCACAATCGGACAGATTTCAATATACAACCACAGTTTATTGCCAGACACAAGTATAAAAAAAAATATTGCGACGCATACAGTACTCACAACAGTATAGCAATAATAAGTTTATCAAGCAAATGTAGTCAAGCAAGTGGACTCCCTCAGTTCCGCCTCCCGCGGACCAAGCTACTCGATCCACCCAGCCGCGAGATACAGGTGTTGAGGAGAGACCGCTCCTATGGATCGCTACACACAACACTGCACACAATACTACACAATAGAACCCCAGGTAGAACAGCAAATCACAATAAAGTCAAAATGATGATATCAAAATGACGATTTTTGGTCATTTTATCATTTTGATGTCATTTTGACTTCATTGTGACTTTCTGTTCTACCTGGGACACTACATTACACTTCACAATACTTCACTTCACTTCACTTCTCTTCACTTTACTATTTTAATAATTGTTTAGTGTTTATAACTTTTCCCGCTTTATTGCCCGAGAATGACAGCTAACAACAACAGCTGTTAGCAGCCATATTGCTTTTTAGCATTTGCGACCAACTCCTGATTGGTCCATAACTTTGGACGAGTGCGCATCCACGGGAATGTTACACCTTATCTTTTTACATCATGGAAATGTGCACCACTTTTTCTGGTGCAAGCTCACTAGCGTAGTAGCGTTACTACCTGTCGTATGCCGGGTATGAATAATACGAGAGAACGGGACATATATGAATAATGTGAATAAACGATGTACTAACTTTACACTGCTTAAACTACGATTGCCTTATTTAAGTTTTGCCGTATCTACATTTCATTTCAAAAATACATTTGCTAATAATTAGAATCAAATAATTGCACATTTTCAACCGCACGTGCATTTTATGGTTATGTTGTAAGTTATGTGTACTACAGTTACGTTGTAATATATAAATTTTATGACTATGTTATACTTACACTTGAAAAGCTCCTCTAAATATGAAAATCCCAAGTCACAAAGTTTACTTCGCACAAAGGAATCCATTAGATTTAGATGATGTCAGAGCATCATATGTATGTCACGTATACACATATTCTAAACGTGCGCATGCATGGTAAACAAACGCACATCGAAGGTAATCGAGAACTCTAGCATCGTGCACCACAAAATCTGGTGCAGACGTAACAAAAACCTATTCGTGTGCTTCCGAAATAACGCAACCCAGTAAGCACTGTAAAGTTGAACGCATAGTATACAAATAAATAGTGCTGATCGACATATACATAGTGCTCGAATCATATATTATAGCTACCTCAATTTCTAGCACCAAGTTTGATAGTGAGTTGGGTTTTCCGTGCGTGCGTTATATTCACCGCAGTATCTATCGCGTAGTATAGATTTAGAGCTCGGGTATTGATATTTCTTGAAAATACGTATTCCACGGTACGTGTTCCCCATACAGCACTGAAAGATTGCAAAAATATTGCAAACACATCTCATTGCCATATTGCAAATATTGCAATGAGATTGCGCAATGTAGTAGCAACATTGATGCAATGTTGTATCAACGATAAAATGTCCGCCTTTAGTAATATTGCACTGTAATGTCGTAGCCATATTACAGCGCAATGTATCTGCAATAATTAATAAAAATGTTTCGTATTATTATTAAATATAATTTAAAACATTTTGTGAAATAAACAAAAACGAATTTAATTAATAGATATATTTTATTTTATTAATTCTTATTTTTTGTGTTTATATTTTGTACATTATGGTATATTTTGCACTTTATTTATTATAAAGATGTATATTTCTTAATCGACTAAAGGTATGTAATACATACACAAATATTTACGTATATTTTATATTTTACGCAGACATATATAATTATTATTTAACGCGAATAAACTATTTTTTACGTTACAGAGATGTATAAAACTGCAGGTATGCATATTTTAATATGTATATATGTATTATGTACATGTATATATTACGTACATATATATGTATATGCATATTTAATATATACACTAAGAGAAAAAAATATTTATATTTAAATAAATACGCTGTTAGAAGACATCTAATAAATAATTTTTTTTAATCAAGTAATATTTTGTGATCCCAAAAATAGCCTTTATCCCCTTTATAATAGCATATTTACTTAAATAAAAATATTTTTTTTCTCAGTGTACGCGTATATATATTTTATACTCTACACAGGTATGCATATATATTAATATTTATAATATCTTTACATATCCCTGAAGATCCGCACATCATATTAATATGTGAAAATAACATTAACTTTCTCAAAGCAAACGCTGAAACAAAATTGGCATCCTGAGTATTAAATGTAAATGGTACATAAATCGAAATAACTTAGATTTTGAAAGAGTATATGAAAACCAAGAAAGATATTACAAACAAAAGCCGGCAAGTCATAAACGTAACGAATACAGTGTACCATTTACTTACAATCAAAATTAAATCTAATATTTTATTAAAAATTGCGTTTACAGTATAATATAAAAACTTGATAATCGAACTAAATTATGTATACATATTAATATGTATTTTATACTTTACGCATTTGCACTTTACGCAGGTATGCATACTTTCTATGCAGATATTGTCACAATTGGATCACTTCTCCTCCGGTTGTTGTCCGTTTTTTCTGAAATTTGAAAAAAAGAAAAGAAGTTACGTTATAGCGTTATAATACATGTTCAATCAAAGGAAAAGCATATTCGTAATTTCGTCTAAAAAATATTTTACATATATTTAACATTGTACTATGTCAAAATATGTGTATATCAGAATAAAGTGTAAAATGTGTAATAAAGTATTTACTTTTCTATTGATGTATCTTAATGCTTTTATATGCAAAATGACAAGAATCAATTGATATAGAGAAATTGATATGGTCTTATTTAAAAAAATACCCTTGACGTCGACATTTGCGTTAAAAAAATGGATTTAAAATCTGATCCGCAATGTTGGATCCCTCACAGATTTGTAGAACTCTATATAATTACTTGTTTTTACAAATAATATTCTTGAAAATATTTAACATGCTTCAGTTAAGTGAACAAGTTATACAGCAAATAATATACATGTATATACTTACAATTGTCTTTGAGTCCTCAGAGGTGCTTGCGCAAGCCATTTGGAGATGGAATCTGCAAATTCGGCATCCGTAATGTGGCTATACTGCGTATGTAATCGAACTGCTTCTATAAAATAAGAATATTATTCAAATTTCTAAAAATATTACCAGATATACAAAGCGTTCTAGGTTCCATGTATTTCCTTTCATCTGCGTATTCTTTGACTAATATACTTAAACTTGGTTCAAGATTAAGATTCCGTAGACCAAAAGAAATTTGTGGATCTAAGATGACGTCCTGCATATCTTTTACAAAAATATTAAACTTAATAAAAGTAAACGTACGCATAATTATTTTTGGAAGATTCAAATCCTTAAAGACATAATTTTCTCGATCATCGTTCCTGACGAGGGATCTCTTTCTCTCTCGTCGAGGATCGTTCACACCCGCGGCGTTTCGTTTTACCTGAACTCGTCGACGGCCTCGCGCTCGGATTTGCGCGCTTTTACGTTTTGGAGTCGGACACCCGCTGGCCGACAGCCCGAGCCGACGCGACGTTGCCCAGCGTCGTCGGTCTCTGTCTCTCTCACTCTGCCTGTCCAGCGAAAGGGTGGCGAATCAATCCAAAGGGCACGGTTGACCAGGGTTGACGGTGTTGACGCGCGGCCGCGATTTTAACGTCGCGTCGTCGGGCAGCACGCGGCGCGAGACGACGCGTTTTCGCAAATATCGCGGACACTTGCGAAAAATATTAATATACGCTATTTGCTAGAAAACATGCAAAATAACAATCGTAATAATAGGCGAGTTTATAACATTTTCAAAGTTTGGAAAATTCGCGATCGCGCGAAGTTGAGAGTGGGATGCACAGCGACGCCGCGGCACCTATCGGCGTGAGAAGTTGACCGCGCGCAAGAGACGAAGCGCCTTCGCCATATTAATTACATTCTCCTTTTCCAGAACGCGACGAATACGAAGACGGAGACAGATCGGCTCCGGAACGAGCGGCACGACTTATTTAATTAGTAAGTATATAACGTGCATTAACTTTACATTTCACATTCATTGCAATAGCTATCGTGAAGTATAGATTCGGCGCTCGGAAATTAATATAATAATCCGTTCGAACGCGTGTATTTCGCGAAAGCCTGCTTGTTCGGCTTATTGTAAGATCTATCGCGCAAATCAATCTATTATAGTGACACCGCGTCGCTCTTAGCATCCGAAAAACCTTTCACGTCATCTTACACAGATATATTGTTCGGGCGCGCCCTGAATAGACGCCGAACGAACCGCTCCCCATGTGCGAATGTCGGACTTCTGATGCCAGAGTTGTCCGCATGGCCCAGAAGTAGCACAATATTAGCTGCCAAGACTTGATGAGTGGTACTGCCCCAGTACGGATAAACCGCTAGATCAGTATTGTGCCAGTCTCTGTGACCAGTACTCCCATGCAACCATATTCTGTTCCGAGGCGAGTCTCGTCTCAGTACTGACCGTGTATAAGGCCAGAAATGATATTGATTTACGGTCGAAAGTCGGCTCAGTACTGGGGATGTATTGGGTCGACTTAGAAAATTTTCGCTCGGGACCGGAGGTAACAACCGCGCGAAAGCAACACGCCGCGAGGGGATTTAGAAAGCTTTTTGCTCGAGCGGCGCCGGAGGTAACGACCGCGGCTCGAAGCAACACGCCGCGAGTGATATGGCAATCAGTGTTGTCCCCGTACTAGTACTCTGTGTCGGGCCAAAGTTTGGCGCCAAGAGTTAGCCCAATACTGGCAATCAGTGTTGTCCCCGTACTAGTACTTTGTGTCGGGCCAAAGTTGGCGCCAAGACTGGGACCCGTGTTATCATTCCGACATTGCCCCAGTAATGATCCCGATCTTAGCTTGTACTGGCCCAGAATCGTCAGCCAGTACTGGTAATTCTGGCACCAGTACCAAGCCAGCACTGAGCCTTTTTGAAATTCGCACATGGGCTGGATCCATCCAGAGAAGACGCGAGATATCACGTGCGGCTCCGCTTTGTTTTTCGTACGGAGGTCACATGGTACGTTAAACCCGGTGACCGATACTGTTGACGCGAGAACGACTGACGAACAAAGGCGACGGACAAAGATTGCCGATTCGAATACACCACAGAAATGAACTGTACAACGTTTTTAATTTAACAAGCTTTATTCAGTTATTGATTGTCCGGAATTAAGTTTCGAAAGACCAAGACACTTGGGGCGGAGGCACCACTGGCCTGGCCGTTGTCCTTCTAACGGAGAGCGAAAAGAAGGTCTCTCTAAACGTTTCTTTAAACGTTTTGGTTGCGAAATGCACCGATTGTCTCATTTCGATTGGAAGTGCACGTACGGCGCGAGAAGACGTTCGCGTAGAATTGCGCGCACGGCGCGAGAGAACGTTCAACGGCCCAGCGCACAATCGAACCGTTGAACTCGCGGACTTAACTTCGTTCGAACCGCTTGTAATTGTCGCTGTGTACATTTTTGAGGTGTCCGGACGACTGTGTCATGAGTTTTTTCGGAAACGGTTTTCTGGCGGGGATTAACGCTAAGATTGCTCTAATTGGCCCCGGCGCTCGTCGAACTCAGGCGCTCAGGCCCGGAGTCAATATTGACTCCGGGCCTCTCGGCGTTTCCCAACTTATGTATATTATTTTGCGTGATAAACAGGAATGAAGAAAAATATATAACACTACATGGAACGAAAAGATACAAATTTAATAGTAATAAATCGCTGGAATCCCCAATATATGTACTTACATTTCGTTGAACTTTTATTTGAAATATCGCTGATATCGAACGTGCCATAATTTCTTTTACATTTATTTTTCCGCTGTCGCAATACAATAAAGTACGCGTTGTGTGTGATTAATATCGGGAGTATCATACAAGATGTGGCAAAGCCGCGGGATTATTGCGTAATCATTCTAGTGATTACTTGTAATCACGTTTAATTGTAATAAATATTTTGTTTGTTTTAGGAAACAGATATATAAGTGCCACGAAAAAATAACAATGCGGAAAAAAAAGAAAAACCGAAATTAAGGAAGCGAGGATTTTATCTATAATATTTTATTAATAATTGTTACTGATGAAATAAATATTTATTTGCGTAGTATCGTTTTTAGATCACTTTATAATATATACACATTCAAAAAATATTTATAGATATATACTATATTGCTTGCTGGCACCAATTTATTTTATATTTGATTTTGAACAAATATGGAGAAGAGATTAAAAGAAACACATGCTTAAAGGTGCTTTTTCATGCTGACGCTTGATTTGGGCGTCAAAATTGCTCGCGTGACCAACTTCATCGGTAGAAGGCGAAATATGATGAAATATACATTATGCGAGCGTTTATTTACAGTCAACGATTTGCAATTGACTGAAACGAGCGTCAAGCGTCAAAGCTGAACACAGTTGAGCTTTTTGCCATTTGACGCTGGAATTCAAGACTATCACGTGACCTATCACGTGATCAATTTTGACGCCCAAATCGAGCGTCGAGCGTCAGCATGAAAAAGTACCTTATAACATAAAAATAAAAAAAATAACTTTTGCACGTAAGTTTTATTCGTAATTTCAATAAATTTTTAATAAAAGAATAACGTCCAAATGACAATGCTTTTTTAAATATAATTACATCTCTTTTTTAGATATGGACTTGTATAAAAGTTTTATAAGAAAGAAATCTTTAGAAATAGAAATATACATTAACAAGTAATATTTTACATTTTGTTGACATTACTCATGTCACAAATAATTTATTAAATATTTAAAAAATCTTAAAATATAAAATAAAGTCTAAAATATTTTATTTTTATTAGACAATATATTAAACATGCAATATACTGTATATAGTGTATTGCATGTTTAATACATTGTCTAATAAATAAAATATTTTAGATTATATTTTAAGATTTTTTAAAATATTTAATAAATTATTTATGTCATGATTAATATCAACAAATATATATATATATATATATAAAATATTACTTGTTAATATATATTTCTATTTTTTTAAATAATTTCTAAATAATTAAAATTTATAATAGTTTAGATTATATCAGGATTATATTTTTTTCTTATCAAATTTTATACAAGTTGTAATATAATTGCTGAATGGTACAATAAGTTCGCGTACAGAGTCCGCGGAATATCGGCATATTTACGGAGAGTCTAAGAAACGGGGTGTTTCGTTTCACGTGTAACTCGTTCCGAATACCGGAGCAGAGCCGAAACACGCGAACAGGGCCGAATCACGCCACGCTTCCGCTCCGTGACTATCGAAAGCGCCACGACAATGCGTAGCACCGACTTACGGGAAATTTGTCCTATAATTCTTTCATACATAACACAAGTTAATATTTAAAAAAAGTATTGTCATTAAGATGTTATTCTTTTATTAAAACATTATTGAAATTACGAATAAAACTTGCGTGCAAAAGTTATTTTTTTATTTTTTTTAAGCATGTGTTTCTTTTAAACTCTTTCCCATATTTGTTTAAAATTAAATATTTTATAAATTAATGCAAGCAAACAATACAGTATATATTTAATTAATAAATCTAGATACACACAAGTTAAAATTGTTACAACATCGATTAATTGCTCGTATAGTAGTCCTATCCCGTATTATAGCCTATGCTTCAAACGAGCGGAAAATAATATTTTTAATACAGTATATATTTATAAAAAAAAAAATTGTAACTAACACTCACCAATTACGAGTGTCTGAGATAAATCTCCCCTCTCTAAAAAAAAAAAATGCATATTCCGTGTTTATCACGCGGCGAAATAGAGGTGTCACGACCCTTGGTGCGTTATCGCGATCCCACTTGCGTATTTCGAGTGCAAGGGGTCAAAAAAACAAGAAATGTTGGATCACGATTAGAAACGAGCAGAAACACAGAGAACGTGTCACTCGCCCTTTCCCCTTCTTTTTTCATTGAATTGTGTTTTCCGAATCCGGAAAAAAAATTGCACCTATATATTAAAATCCTCGCGCGAATATCTCCTCACATTTATTTAGTGACTCACGTGAGAGTTTATGCTTTGTATTTCTCTTTTTTCAGCCACACCGACCTGTGTTTAAACCCGAATTTGATGATCCCCCCTTCCCTCGCCGTTTTCCCGGCTTCGACCTGCAGCCCGATGGTGAACTGTAGGGCTTCTTCCGAGGTTCGCGTAAATAATTAGTAAAAAAACTATGAAAAAAAAAGTCAAAAATTCAACAGCAGAAAACATCCGGAGAATAAAGAAGATTGGTAAGAGAAGAAAGAGGAGGAGGAGGAGAAGGAGGAGGAGAAGAAGGAAAAACATCGTCGCCCTCATCGAGTCCATCGTCGAACGAAGACACGAATATATACATATATATGCAACGAATCCGAGAGATATATGCAACGAATCCGAGAGCTCACATCCGGATCATAGAATTCTCGTCATCTTTTTCGATAATAATTTTTTTCTGTTTAATCGGCCAAAAAGGGAAAACGCGAAAAATCAGCGCTCGCTCGGGAAGGAGAGAATTAAGAGTGAGAGTGGGGAGGCGGGGGTGCGTTTTTTTACCACCTCAAGCTGACGGTCGAGGGAGAGAAAGGGAGAGAGAGAAAGGGAGGGAGAAACTGGGAGAGTGAGAGTGGGTGAGAGCGAGAGAGAAATCGAGCGAGAGGGCGCGCGAGCGGATGATGAGAGGGCGAGAGCCAGCGCGACAGATATATTAATATTTACACACACGCATACACAGAAGACGAAAAGGGGGGGGGAGAAAATAGAGCAACAAATACAGAAACGTTTATGCTCTCGCGAGTTGCACAATAACACGTACCGAGCAAAAGTCGAGCTGGAAACAAGATCGTGGAAAGAGGAAAAAGATCACTTGCGAGTACATAGTAGAACAAGAGAGCGAGTTGCGATGAACGTTTGATCAGAAGCGCGTATCATTACACGTGTCATCCGAATGATATCGTATCCTATAAACTTAATTGTAATTTATAAAGAGAGACGAAGTATGTATTTATTAAAGTAAATAAGCAATAAATAAAGATAAGAACTAAATCGCTCCGTTTGCCGATCACCCACCCGTGAGACTCGACGATTCCAGGACAAGAATTCGTTGGACGTCACGTGTCGATCTTCGCCGTGAACGCAAAGAAATTATTCATTTGTTTAATTGTCAGCTTAATTTATTGTACAAT
The DNA here is from genome assembly GCF_030848805.1 of Temnothorax longispinosus. Taxonomy (NCBI): domain Eukaryota; kingdom Metazoa; phylum Arthropoda; class Insecta; order Hymenoptera; family Formicidae; genus Temnothorax; species Temnothorax longispinosus. The sequence continues at coordinate 13,825,982 of NC_092368.1, forward strand.
ATAATCCGCGTACGAAACAGTGGAAAATAATTTTTTCCTAACGCGAGCGTGAAATGGGCCGCTTTTCGCGCTTGTTTTGAGTGAGCAAAACGATCCATTTCGCAATGATGACGTAAGCGTTGAAACATGAAGCCATTTCTCAACTAGTGGAGAAATGAAATTGTAAAACAAGCGCGAAAAGCGGCCTGTTTCACGCTCTTGTTAGGAAAAATAGTATGAACAACACTCGTGGGAAGAGTGGTCGAGCCCAAATGAGTGTGATGGTCGCACGAGCTTGAAGCTCGTGCGACCAACTTTACACTCATTCAGAATCGACCACTTTTTCCACTAGTTGTACAACATACTATTGGCTTTCATGCATCAAGTACTTCTTAATGCATCAAGTACTTCGCGTAACGGTAATCTCACGAATTTTGTCTTTTCTTAAAATTATTTATCTACTTTATGTGTAGATACGATTTTAATTTAATTCGTAAAACTTATCTCAAATTACGCGCATAATTTAACGAGTTTCTACTTCAATCGTCTCATTTATATTTATTATTATTCGCCTGAGATATTTCGTCGCAAATTGACACGTAAAAATTTAGAAGTGCGTAGAAGCGCGTAAAAACTTAGTGCCTAGGAAGTCAATATTTATAATAGAGCACGTTTCGCCGAAGGCTGAGTTCTACCTGTGATTCTTCTTAGCATCAGTTCGCGTAAGCTGCCTGAATTGTCCTTTCATAAGCTCCCACTGCGTCCACTTGTCCGAGCTGATGCGGAATTCCTCGCACGTTTGCAGAAAAACAGGCACGCATAATTGCAAATAGTGATGGTCCACGGTGGGCAGCAGATGGTGTAATGAGTGTGAGCCGAAGTTGGTGAGCGCTAGGAAAGTCGAGTCGTCGATCACCTCGCGATCGCGCACGGCGTCCATCTCGAGCAGACCCCAGTCCAGATCATTCCTTGGAGACATTGCAATAATTAGAGGAATTTACTAAATTCTTCAGAAATATTTTACCATTAAAAAATTAAAATTGAGATTAAAATTGGAATTAATATCGAGTAGCTCGACGTTAAAAACAAAGTCAATTAATTAAAATCAAAATATCAAAAATTACATCGAGATTGAATTAACGTTAGATCTATGTTTGAAGTGAGTGTAGTTAAATCAATATTCTTTTTTTTCCTTTAATTAACTTATTTTATACTATTTTACTTTATTTAAATTATTTTTTAATAGAGAGAAAACAAAATAAATTTGATCGGTTAAGGTGATCCTAAAGCCGCGATCCTAGCCAGTTTTTTTCAGTTTTTTTCTTAGCACTAATCTTTTAATTGGCTTTATAGAAATGCAAAATTCTTGTCTAGAATTAAAGTACGCATCAAAATCTAGGTCATGGAGGTCGAATTTATATCAAAAACGAAAAAAAATTAATATTTTTTATTATACGTGACGACCACCACATATAAATTCGACCACCATGACCTAGATTTTGATGCGTACTTTAATTCTAGACAAGAATTTTGCATTTCTATAAAGCCAATTAAAAGATTAGTGCTAAGAAAAAAACCGAAAAAAACCGGCTAACATCACGGCTTTAGAATCACCTTAGAAAATGCTTTAATAATTTCAGGGAATAAAAGTTTCCTTAAAAAAAATGTAAGATATATGTAACCTGTAGGTATCGCCGTCGTGGAAAATATTAGGGTGATGATGAGCCGCACTGAAGCCAATTAGACCGAACAGGGCGCTACTAATTAGCACCATTATCAGCCACAACTTGAGAGCCACGAGAATCTTAGGTGCCATAAAACACATCGATAGGGGTAGCACGAGCGGCACGAGATCGCGAAACTCGAAGACCCCGTACACCTTGAATACCGCGTAATATCTAAAAGTAATTAAATCTTTCATCACGACAAATAGAATTGGAAATCCATTTGGCAAATTTTTCGATGTCGACAGACGCAAAAATTAAGAATCTAAAGTGAAGATACAAGCTATAAACCTTTCCCTTAATTTCAACGAAAGGGTGTGGAATGTTATTGTATATACGTTGAAATTAAGTTTTTATTACCGTTTCAAGCCTTCAGAAACGAACAGCAACATCCAGACGATGGGACTTATAATCCTGCTTATCATTCCCGCTAAGTAGGATTTATCCTTACGAGGCATCCACTGCAAAAATGGCTCTAACACGTAGATCTCGTAATCCCATATGGTGTTGGTATACATGTGGTGGCTCATCACGTGCGTGATGCGCCAATCTTTCGAGGATACCATGCTCAGATCGAAGTAATACATACGAAAATTGTCTCTCATGTGGGAGTAATTGTGTGCCGCGACGGTCGTCCATGTCAGAAAAACGCCTAGAATTATCGTCGAATAAACCAATCGATTAATACGTTTGCTCTTAATGATTGTAATTAATACAAAGATATATTAATTAATAAATATATTCGTAAATTTTATTTTTATCGTTCTATTGCGATTGTCGTCATTTTTATTATCTTTAATCTCAATTATTTATAACTTTAATTCTTTTTCTAATAAACTATTTATATCTTAATTATAAATAACTTCACGAATGCTCACTGGCTAGGACGGTAATGGCGTAAGAGTTGACGAGAGCGGCCGTGAGACTCAGCGCGAAAGTCGCAGTCGCCAAGGAATCGGTGATGAGATTCGTCGTCGTGGACGGTTTATGGAAATTGACGTTTTTCAAAGCCTCGGCCGCCCGTCTCTTGAATGTGCGATAGAAGCCGTCCGGGAGAAAGGTCAGGGGCACCGATCGCGGACACGTGGCTTCACGGACGTAGAATTTTGGCAGCAGTCGTTCGGCTTTGTCAGTAATGTGGTGACTCTAAGTGATAGAATTGACTGTTATAAAATTTAAAGTTGCCTCCGAATTTACCTACACGAAAATCGTAGCGACAAACCCGAAAATTTTTAAGGAAAACTAAAAAGAAATAGGGTAATATATGGGGCAAAATTTGTCAACCGGGCCACCGGCCTGCCCATAATTGTTTTCATCGCAAAAAAACTACCTTGCGCCTAGAGGTAGCTATGAGTAAGAGCTATCGAAAGCCGTGTGCAACTTTGCAGAATTCAATGTGGCGGTACCAAAATGGCGACCGAAACATCTGAAATCCATTAACAGCTTCAATGAAACTATTAGAAAACGAAGAAAATCGTGATTAAAACAGCTCTAAAATGACCTGTGTTAGAGTTAATAGTAGGTTGACCACAAATAAGTAGCTGGGTGATCGAAATTTGCGATGGTAATCCAATAATATGGTGCCCAGAAACTGCATTTACGCACCGCAAACTACTGACAATTGACCGGATCCACTTGAAAATGGTTGTGCGGGTGGTTCATGGACTGTATATGACAAATCCGATCTCAAAGAAGCAAAATCCAAAATGGCGATGATCGAAATCCAGGATGGTGATCCAATATGACGGCCGATCCACTCTGTATTGTAAATCATTGGAAATTCAGCAGATTCACTCAAAATTCGAATTATAAAACTGGATTCATAAAAATGGATTTGACACCTAGGGAAAAACCCTTTTCACAACACCTCCACGGAAAATTTGACTTTCCATGCCCGTAGAGAGGGGCGAAAGTGGTCAATTTCACGCCAGGGCGGCCATAGCGAGCGGAAAGTAACCACTTTCCTCCCTAGGAAAGAAAGTAGCAACTTACCTCCTTGTTTAGCGGGTGGAAAGTGAGCACTTTCCGCCCGCTATGGCCGCCCTGGCGTAAAATTGACCACTTTCGCCCCTCTCTAGGCATGGAGGTCGAACTTTCCGTAAAAATATTGTGAAAAATATCGTGTGCACCTCGGGTCAAAAGCTTTTTCAGACTTATGTGATTTGCTGCTCTCGTCTTCGGCTCGGGCGGCAAACTTCACACTCGTCTGAAAAACGCTACTTGAGTTTTGTTGAATTTCCAGTGATTTACAATACAGAGTGGATCGGCCGTCATATTGGATCACCATCCTAGATTTCGATCATCGCCATTTTGGATTTTGCTTCTTTGGGATCGGATTTGTCATATACAGTCCGTGAACCACCCGCACAACCATTTTCAAGTAGATCCGGTCAATTGTCAGTAGTTTGCGGTGCGTAAATGCAGTTTCTTGTCCACCATATTGGATTACCATCCCAAATTTCGATCACCCAGCTACTGATTCGTGGTCAACCTACTATTAACTCTAACACAGGTCATTTTAAAGCTGTTTTAATCACGATTTTCTTCGTTTTCTAATAATTTCATTGAAGCCATTCATGGATTTCAGATGTTTTGGTCGCCATTTTGGTACAGCCACATTGAATTCTGCAAAGTTGCACACGGCTTTCGATAGCTCTTACTCATAGCTACCTCTAGGCACAAGGTAGTTTTTTTGCGATAAAAACAATTATGGGCAGGCCGGTGGCCCGGTTGACAAATTTTGCCCCATATGTAAATAGTAAAGACACACATACTTCGTTATTTAATACATATACATATAAATATAAAGTTATGGAAAAATATTCATAAAAATGCTCACAAAAAATGATAATAATAATCTATATACAGGGTGTATAATTTTAAGTGATTCAGCTGAATATCTCTTAAAGTAAAAGAGATTGGAAAAATTGTTTCAGACAAAAGTTGTTTGGTTCGAAGGGGGATATAAGATGGTGTCATTGGTTTGACCATGGATGGTTGTTTAAAGCTCACGTGAACGACACTTTTAATTTCTTAAATGGAAACCCCTATTTTTCAATGCATATTCTTGTAGCTAATCTCGAGAGCTTTTCAAAACATTATAATAAAGTATTTTTTCGTTAAAAACTTTTAGAATTATAAGACTTGAAAAATATGTAATTTGCAACTCGCATCTGCATACTTTTTCTTAAAAGCAACCATGTCTTTTTTTTATACCAATTGATTCGTCTCATTATTCTGTGCATAAAAGTATTAAGGTAACATTACCGAAAAATTAATGTTTTACAAGATATTTTGTATTTTATGTCAAAATACTAGAACTTTCAAGCCTCATAATTCCAAAAGTTTTTAACGAAAAAATACTTTATTATAATGTTTTGAAAAGCTCTCGAGATTAGCTACAAGAATATGCATTGAAAAATAGGGATTTCCATTTAAGAAATTAAAGGTGTCATTCACGTGAGCTTTAAACGACCATCCATGGTCAAACCAATGACACCATCTCATGTCCCCCTTTGAACCAAACAACTTTTGTCTAAAACAATTTTTCCAATCTTTTTTACTTTAAAAGATATTCAGCTGAATCACTTAAAATGATACACCCTGTATAAAAGTACGGATTAAAAGATGATTGATGCTTCCAAGCAAAAAATTGACTGATAATAAATTGTTAATTCTAACTTTGATTTAATAAGTACCTCGAATAATTCGGTGATATCGGTCCCTTTCGTGAGCCGAATCCATTCAGCTCCACCTGGATGCGATTTCGCGAAGGTTTCCAAATCGTAAAGCTTATTTCCAATTCTCCACAATCCTTCCGCACCGTCGATTTTTCTCCTAGCCTCGAGAAAACCCGCCGCAGTTGCTGCCGTCATATTTCTCGCTGGCAGGTAAGCTAAGCCGGGTACCGTGCTAGTTTTCGACATGTTAAAAGTTTTCTTGACCTCGTCTAAATAAATAAGACACAAAAGTTTGATACTTCTGGTGAATGGTGGATTTATCACAATTAACTTTTACACGTAAGTAATAATACGTTGATTTACATCTATAATTTATGTCTAATTTTCTATAAACTTTTTCTTCAATTTTTTAATAATATTTTAATCTTTACTCTTTTTAAATTTTGGTTTTAATCAAAATCTTTAATTTCAATTTCGTGATTTTGTGGAGAAGAAACGGCCAATTACCAGTTATCGAGCGTTATTAAGGTGTTAAAAAGAAAATCTCATAATTTAAGCAATTTGTTTATTCTAAAGTGAGCTAACGTTTCGACCGTACTTGCAATTAGTCATCTTCAGATTATTTAAGAACAATACAAAAATAATAAAAATAATAATAAAATATTGAAGATTACATTAAAAGCGTTAAAATAAGTATATATATATATATATATATATATATATATATATATATATATATATATTAAGTTAAGATCGAAGTCAAACACGGTAAGTCAAAAAGTCAATGATTAAAATTAAAACTTAAATTTAAGTCGAAGGTTAAAAATTAAAACCTAATCGAAAATTTTTTTTTGAAAAGTCTAATAGTGAAATGGTAGAAATTCTTTGCAGATAATTCGAGCAGCCGCCATCCTCGTTAGAGAGCACCAATGTAAGTCCAAATGTAAAATATGTCCGGTGTTTAGCAAATAATAATGTAAATTTCTAACCAGACTTAGTGGTAACTATAAAGAGAGAAACTCTATGAATAGAATTCAAAAAGCATATAGAAGAGAAGTGGACAACTTTCATAAGTAGTCATTCGACGAAGTTTGATATTATAATTTCGTATTTTTGAATACGTGATGTTTATCAGTGTGAAGATGTACGGCTTCTTAGAGGGAGGTTTGTTCGGCGACTGGCATAATAATCTACAAATTAATGTTTATAATTAAAAGTGACAGAGAGTTCGCTCAGAACATCAAAATAAACCTCGTTCAATAATTCCGTGTCTTTTTAGAGCTGATTCCATTGTATTGATCCTTAATGTAAATAATTTCGGAAATTAATCTTTTTTTGGTAATTGCATTCATGACCTAATATGCGAGTTCTATCTCACAACCAGTCAAAAGAATGATTATATTGTGTAATATGTTTGGTGACCATTAAATACTTGGACGAGTCTATAATGTGATGTTATATACTTATGTTCCTTGAGTCTAATATGTAAGCTGTCGTTTAGTTTGGCTAACATAAGAGGCATCGCAATTCTTACAATCAATTTTGTAGATAACTGTTATTCATAAAGTGGGAGTTCTTATCTTTTTGGACTTTAATTATTCTGCTATAAGTTTATTCAGAATACGGTATCCTATAGAGATCTTAAGGTGAAATTTCATGGGCAGTGAAAAGCAGCAACAGATCGTACTGATTGGCTACAAAATAGAGAAGTTCTAGAAACTCGAGAACTTCTCTATTTTGTAGCCAATCAGTACGATCTGCTGCTGCTTTTCACTGCCCATGAAATTTCACCTTTAGACTTATCCCTAGACTTATCCACTAGACGATGACTTCAGAGGCAGATTTTAAATAAGGGAGAACGATAAAATCCTTTTTTTGTTCTGACACATCAACGTCGTTCCTTCTGTCTCTGTCGTCACTCGAAGATTGTATTTCGTTAGATTGAATTTTTTAATCTTAGTTAGATTAATATGTCTTTTTGCCTTAGGGAGGCTTTCTGATAGAATCTTTCTGATAAAAGCTACTAAAAAGTTTGTGACTTTTATTGTAACATTAATTTTTAATTTCTTGTATAAGTAATCTTATTACTCACAATCTTATTACTTTCAATCAAAAAATCCTTTTACTGCTCTTATGAATCAGTAAAAATTCCGTTAAATTAGTTACAGATTGATTTTATTCTGCTAAATTATAGCTACAGAGATTTCATCGATAACACACTGGTCGTCATATCAGATGCGGATTAGGTTTCTCGAATCGTTTCCTGTAGATTTTTAGCCGCTAAATCCGAGTCTGTCAGTAAAATTTTTCTAACATATTTTTCTGTCACAAAAAAAACGTGTTTTTTGTCACTTTTGACAAAGTATAAATGATGAACCCGATGTGTTAGAAAATTTCAAAAAATGCTTATAAAATGAAGGTTAGACAATATACTTTAGACTAAGCAAACCCATAATTAATATCTGTAATTATTTATCGCAGGCTAAAACGTTTCTTTGTGGTGGTCATGCCCCGCCGTTGATTGAGAGGAATCAGAAATAAATACTTTAAGGTGCTCTACATTCAGAATTTTTATTCAATTCAAGTTTATTTTTTAAATTTAAGAGCGTTAAATTTCAGAAATTTTTTAAATCTAATTTTGAAAAAAGTTATTTGCGAGGTTATTTACATGTTTTTTTCTTAAGGGGAAATTGTTATAAAGTCGCTATTTTTTGTTTAAAGGCGAAAAAAGGGGAACCTGTAAACATGTTTTGATGTTTTGTCACCATTTTTTTGTTATTTGGACCGATCCACATGAGGACACATTTTTCATCTTTTCATCTTTTATTAAACCGTTCAAACACAGATATTTTGACAGACGTTTTAAAAACATTCATTATCGCTTCTAAATGTTGCCACAGTTTCTTGATTAAAGAAACCCATTATTTCCGTCTAATTTCAGTTTCAAATAAGGTATGGCGAAACATGTCTTACGGATGCCTCGTTTTAGGCGAAAAGTAGCGATCCGACTTTCTATTTAAAAATAGTGTAAAAACTGGTCAGTCACGTATGTATATTAACAAAATGTAAATGATGAAATTTCCTTTTTTTTGCTATTGCTTCGGACAGGCTCTTTGTATTTATAAAATGATTTATGTGACTGGTTTTGATAGTATTTAAATTATATAATATTATACCTTTTTATCCTCAAACTTGCTGTGCGCAGCCACTGTTTAATATCATAGCTGTTTAATATCATTAAACTGCTATGATATTCTTCACTGTTTTACAGTGAATATAATAACTCCAAATCTTAATATAGATCACGTATCGTTTACGTTATGTTTACACGAACCTTTTTCATTTAGACAATGTAACTAACGTAAATTATTATAAATTGAATATTGATTGATTAATTAATTTGATTTCTTTAAATAGTATTTTTGCAAACAATCCTACAAAAATAAAAAGTAGTTTTAAATTAGATTAGATTAGATGCATATCAATTTTAAATTTATTTATTAACTGCAATGTACAGTGACATAAAAGTTGCATGATATTAATATAAGAAATATTATTATTTACATTAGACGTTCATTTCATCGACTACAATTAGCAAGTAATCATCGTGACGATTCGACCATTGTTTTGGTCCGATTGATCGTCAAGACGTTAATAATAATCTTTGATATTTATATATTTAAGCATCTCATTTTTTAAATAATTTAAATTAAATTAAATTATTAAAATTTCGATAAATATTACCTCAGCCAGGGTTCAAACCTGTCCAGGTAGCAAGCACATGTCATTTTGACGTCAAAACTAGTCATGTTTGTACAAATGACGTCAAATGACCAAAAAGCGACTATGTCTTTAAAAATGACATTATACTGACGTCATTCCATAACGTCATTATGACGTAATATTTTGATTCTGCTTCCTGCCCAGCCCGCAAGTAGCAAATAAAGTGACATCAGAAGACGACATAGGCTGCGGTCCACTTGACGCTACAAATGCTTCAAAGCATTCCTCTTCTCTTTTCTTTCAATGAAGAAAGAAGGAGAAGGACGCTCCAAAGAATTTGTAGCGTCAAGTGGACCGCAGTCATAATGACGTCTATTTTTAGTCATTTTTGGTCTATGACAAATTTGGTCGGCGACTAATAATGGACGTTTATAAAACGTCATTTCTTAGACCATCTAAAGACGTCATTTTAAAGACGTCTTAAAGTCGTCCAAATAAGGTCTTTTTGTAATATAACTATTTTTACTTCTTAATATTGTATAATAAAGTAATAATAAAATAAAAACCACAAAATTAACTACAATATGTTTGTTTCGCAACTTTATGATTGAAGCGGTTAATTACCACCTGACAACGTGTGTAATCTGATCATAAAAAGCATCTTTTGATGTTTCGTCGAAATACCGACTTTTGGTATTTTACTCTATACATTGGAAGGAAAAATATAAACTCTGAACTAGTGCAGTCAGTTCAACGATAGAAAATAGACCCAATGTGAACGCATGACCGGTTCGCGGCGAGATTCAGCTCGCAGTTCGGCTCGATAATCTGAACGCGGTTTTATGTTCAAAGCCCGAAATGCGAGCAATCCTAGGATTGACTAATCAATTCTGCCGAACGGCTAAAAGCGTCTTGGTCAAAGTTTTGTAGTAATTTGCTGATATGTGTATAGACAGTACACAAATAAGCGGGGAAGGGGCTCCGCCGCAGGCTCCCTAGCGAACTCGCATAAAAAACTAATCTAACTCCCAGGCTATTTCTAGAAACATTTTGGATGTTAATCTTGAATTTCCAAAGGGCATTTTTAAAAACATTTTATGCTATCTGGTACATATACTGATACAGAGGGTGCCATGTAAATAATACGCGGACCAGTGTTCGTGGGCAGGTAGAGCGAGTAAAACTGAATCGAAAAGTCTTTTACGTTTTATAAGTTTCTCAATAATTAATGAGAAATTAATTAATCAAGAGACACGGTAGTGTCTCGCGCCAAGTGTTTTATGGCGGTGTTTTATGCCTTAAGTCTTTGTCTTATGTAATGCACAATGCTGTACAGTATTCTAAAAAGTATGTCAAATCTTTTAACACTCACCAAATGGCCCGAAAGACGTGGAACAAGACGTTGTGTGTAACATGGATAATATGCGAGGAAACCAAACTGTTCCTGTCGCCGCGACAAGCAACGGTGAAAGGACAATTTACAAAGTTTGTTATAGGTTAAGCCAACGGCGGGTTTGTACATAAGTAAGAGTAAGCTAAACCAAGGTACTTCGTAAACCAATAGCATGATTCGATGACGTCATCTTCGTAAACATATATTATAATTTATTGAGGATTTCGATATATGCGTGATGCAAGAACTCTGTGTCTCTTTACTAAAAAGTTATTAACAAAAAAGTTTATCAAATTAAACACTTAATATTCATAACAAAAATAATTTGTTAAAGCAGAGAATAGTTGGTATACTTACTGTTTGAAATGGTATGACTTTTCAGCCAACCGATGCTAGTTCGCGTAAAGAATCCGAATCCCGGTTTTAAGAATGTTCTGAAAATGTGTACTAATTAAAATGAAAACGTAAATAGCTTCAAACTAAAAATATTTATTTTACACTGAAGATTTCTTTGTAAATTACGCAGAGCAGCAGGATGAAACGTCAGCCGAATCGGATTGTAGACAAAATTGTGTAAATATCCTTAATTAATGTTATTTGATAAAAAGAATAATAAACAAACCGCAGGTTTAGTCGCAATAGGCACAATACATTTTAAGCGAGTGTGATCGCTTGATATTAAAAGCAAACATATAGTATAACGAAATATCTGAGTAATATATCACACACGGAAATCTAGAATATGAGTTAGCCAAATAATAAACTCTATTGATTAGTAATCGTAAAGTAGAGAACGCAACGAGAATCGAAGGATTTAAGAACTAATTATCAACGCGAAATCGTGAATGTTCTAGTAAATAACACTAAAAGAAAGATTATCACTTGTCAAAATAAACGCAAAGAATCGGAATATCTAATTAATTCACATATCTATTTTTGGTACGCTGCAAGTCAGAAGGACAAATATTATAATTAAAGATATGTGATGAACGCAAAAGATATATAAAAAGATATTCGACACGTGCCGTTCACACGAATACATCGAGATCTATAACGTAAATGCACGCCATTAACACGGAAACACCGCGTGGGCTTTTTCACGACCGAATAATATAATCCGCACTATTAAAAGTAATTCGTATAGCAGCCGTAGGACCGACTTATCCGAAGCTCGTCGGAAAGCATTAATGAAGCGTGAGACACGCTTATCCGAATATTCGATCGGAAATAAACAGATGTACTTAGCATTGATGCAAACAGCTAATTCGCCGCATTCGCCGGGCAGACAATCTGGAATGTGGCCTCGCAATCCTCGCAAGGGCAAGCGTCGTCTCGTCCTTAGCTGTGAATACGTCGTACTGCTTCCTTAGCTTTATCTCCTCGGGAATGTAATTCGTCCTTTTCTTATCTTCTGTATATAACGCACGCACGCACGGTGTAACGTTTGCGTACAACCGTTCCGAAATATATCCCTTATACACCGGGAATACAAGATTATGCGGACCGAGGAATTCAGCGATTCCCGAAACCCGAAACGATGCTTTCGCTACCGAATATTGCGACGATCTGCCTCGCGCGCTTTCTTCGCCGCAAGCACGGACCGGAATCAACAAAACACGATCGGCCTAACTTTCCTCCCCGCGCTCCCCTGGCCTTTGTCGCTACCCGAGCGCTGTTGCTAACTTCTTCTATCTTGCTCTATCTTACAACTATCTAAACACTTACTGGAAAATATACATACCTATAATTTTATATTTTAAAAAGTATAAATACAAAGTATTCTCTGCTTTAACAATGTCAAAAGTATAAATTGTTGTTTTTCATTATGGTACGGTTCCACATGGGTTTGCAACTTTCCACGCGTCCCACGTACATGCGGAACGAGGTTTATAAGGAAAGTAATTTGCTAATATGTGTTATAGACAGTACACATGTAGGCGGGTGGGAATGGACCTCGGTTTGCGTGAAAAGTTGTAAACCCCAATATACATATAATTAGTTTATATATATTATACATAGTTTAATTTATATAGTGCATAATATAATACGGAATGTTTCAGAAATAAATTGTCAAATTTGAGAAGCATATTCTACTAACAGTAAAAAAAAACTTGGCGCTGCTAGACTTTGAAATTTAAACATTAAAATTTAAACATTAGTACTAAGATTTTTGATTGAATAAAAAACAATAAACATAATTTAGGGAAGAATGCGACAGGAGTAAAAAAGCAGCGCCAAGTTTTTTTACAAGAAAAATTTATTTATTTTGTTTTAATTAAATATTTTTATTTTGTACTGTTACTTCTTTAATTCTTTGTAATTAAAATAATTCCTTGTAATATTAAAAATTTGTTAAAGAGAATCTATTATCACCTGGGTTTAGAATAGGAAGATCCTTGAATAGGAATACGAAGATACCACTTGGGTTTTATTTCTTTAAAGTAGTTGCATAACAATTATCTTTCAAAGCACTATACATATTCTCTTTACAATTGGCGCAATTTAATTTAAAGATTTCACTTTTTTTTTTAAATACATGTCACTTGAGTTAAGTTAGGTAATATATGTACTACTTGGATTTTAATTTTTTTTTAAATAAAGATACTACCCACCCACTTTTGGGTTTTTTCGAGGTACAAAGATATTACGTACCATTTGGGTTTTATTAATATTTTTTAATTTAAAATTAATGATACTACCATTTGGTTTTTTTTTCGAGGTAACAACTACGCGTTTACTTAACGCCTTTTTTTTACCTTTTTGAAAAAGGTAATTTTGTACTGATAAAAAGAAACGCGAATCAGCTAGGATGCGTTCGTGTGATTCGACGAGAAGCTGCAGCCCAGGCAACGTTCACGTTGTAAGCGCGTGTGGTGAGACATCAAGAAACACGGTAGTGTCTCGCGCCAAGTACGCGCGAAGCGAGACGCATTGTGACTCTTTTACGCGAACGCACGAGTTGCGAGTACTCGAGATTTTGAGATCTCAATAACGAGTGAACGGATTAATTATTAAGTAAGCTTGATCGATAGCTTGGGGTTTGATTTATAAATAAGTATGGCGGTAGGCCAAAATTCGTGCGAAATGGCGATGTTCGTTGGAGATATTTGGGGGCCCTGAGAAGGGCCGTTTGTGTAATGTGGCCCTGAAAAGGGCCGGTTGGTTTCGCCTTAGTAGGCTGGCAAACGTTCACCCCAGACCAGGCACAGCTGCGTCTTGGTACGGTGGAGTGGCTGTCGAGTTCCCCACGCTCCGGGCTTCCTCCACGCCGGCGGTGTGCCGGGCGGTGTGTAGGTCCCTTGCTCGGCTATGTCCGGATCCTCCGTCTGCGTGGCCTGGTGCTCAAGGCTCGGAGAGCACGCCTGTGTCCCCTTTTCCTCGGTGGGCGCCTCCCACTCGCTGTCGGTCTGCGTCTCTGCACCGCTGATCGGAGGCCGTACTTGCAGGCCTCTGTGGACCCGTGTCGGCGGTACGGTCTGCGTCCCCTGGTGGCGGAGGTCTCCGGGAGATCGCGGTAACGGAGACAGGAGTGACGGGACCGTGTATCTCGGAAACGTGTAGCGGCGGAGGCGTATGTCCCACGTGGTCAGGAGAGCTCGTGGAGGTCGTGTGAGCGGCCGTGAAGGTGATTCGAGCCGAATCAATTTCCACGCGGCAGGTTGCTGTTCCTGCGGCTGCACGGGCTGATGTGTCGGCAGCGATGAGCGGGAAGTGGCGGCTTGGTATGATTGTACTTGCGCAGCGTTCTCAAAAAGACTTCCTTCTCGTGGCTGATACTGTAGTATAGCTGTGCGAGGATAGTCGAAAGTATCGTCGCTTGCCGGTCCTTTTATATCCTGGTCGCCGAATTTCTCTTACGAGAAAGGGCAGCCGCCTAGCGGAGCGTACTTGTTATCATCTTCGACGGCATGCTGATTGCACGTGCTCGTTGCGTGCGGCCGTTCGCCGTGCCGCCGCGGCGCCGGTGCTCTCGCCGGTCGGGGTGTGTATGACGGGCTGCCGTCTGGCAGGCGCGGGGCGTGCTTGTGTTGTGGCGGTTGCGCCGCCAGATTCGGGGCGCTTGCAGCCGCCACAGGACCCCCTTCGTATTTTTCCGTTACGTGCCCTACGAGCGAAGATATTGCGATGCAAAGTCCAAATGTGGAACATTGTTATTTAAGAAACGTCCACGTCGGACAAAAATGGCGGCTGGTGTGTCACTTTCCCATTTTTGACACGAGAGTGCACTCGTGCACTGTCGCAGTGCGTGACAGTTTTTTACAACCTAGAAAAGGATAAGTGTAAGTGTGTGATGGTTGTGACCGTTGCCGCGTCGTGACAGATAGTGAAATATATATAAGTATTGACCGTAGAGAGCTAATGCCGAGAGATCTTTAAGAAGGAAGGTGTATCTACAAAATCGTACAAACACGTACGTATATGCTGCCTTGTAAAAGTTGTCAAACTGTATGTTTACGCGAGCGTTACTTCTGTAGTAACTTACGATAATTTACTCGTTTACGCAGGATGAATTATCATAAAGTTACTACAGAACCTCCGTTTACGTGGAGGAATTATCGTATAAATTACTACGGAAGTAAAACGCTCGCGTAAACATAGTATATAATAACCAAGAAATTGATAGTGTGTGACAGTACTGACAGTCGTGACCGTCGCTGCGTCGTGACAGTTACTACGTTTACGCGAGCGTTACTTCTGTAGTAACTTACGATAATTCACTCGTTTACGCGGAGTAAGTTACTACAAAATCCAGTTTACGCGAAGGAATTATCGTCAGTTTACTACAGAAGTAACGCTCGCGTAAACATAGTAAGTGAAGTATATAAAGTATTAACCACAGAGAGCTGATGTCAAGGAGATTTTTAAAAGAAGGAAGGTATATCCAAAATTGCACACGTACGTACATGCTGTCTTGTAAAAGTTGTCGAACTATATGTTTACGCGAGTAAGTACATCTGTAGTAACTTACAGTAATTCATATTAAGATACGTCGTCGTCTCTCAATCAGAGAAACGTAACTTTCACTACTTTCAACGGTGGCTCTTGATTTCCGATCATAATAGTTACTATAAAATCTCCCGTTTACGCGGAGGAATTATCGTATCGTATGTTACTACAGAAGTAACATTTGCGTGAATAGGTTATAAAAATAGCAGGATGTTATATATGCGGTTTGTCGTGAATATATATATATATATATATATATATATATATATATATATATATATATATAACATCCTGTTATTTTTAGATATTTAAAAAAAAATTAAATTAAATTAAATTAAATTTTTCAATAGATTGGCGGTAAATTATGAAAAAAGTATAATTTGCTAAACATGACATGATAGTTCTTAAATACTTTGAAAATTTGTATTCAACATATATTATTAAAAAAAAAAAAAAAAATGTTTATTTTTTAAAAATTTTAAACAAATGAATCAAAATAAAAAATATTAATTTTTTCCTTCAATTTTCTCAAACAATCCGTTTTGCTCCTTATTTTTGAATATATTTTCCGAAAAATATCAATTATTTACATTAAATTTACAAATTGATGATAAAACCACAAAAATTGTCATATTAAATCGAAAAGTTGACATTTTAAAAACTTCATAACTCAGAAACCACTTCTATTCCAAAATTGAAATTTTCAGGGTTGTTTAAGGATATAATGAAGTATATTCCCTGAAAATTTCAAAGGATTTCGAGTTGAAAAACAAAAGTTCTGGCTATCTAAAAATGGCGATTTTTCGAAAATCAATCGGCTTTAGATGACCATAACTTAACGAAATAGAAGCAATCAAGTAAAAAGTAGATTTCTTCAGAGTATAGGGGAGACCGGGGCTAAGCCGACACTATTTTTTCAAATGCAATTTTTAATATTTAATTAAAATTTTTAGGCAAATTCAATGATATATATTTAAAGAGTGTTTCTTCAGGTACAAAATTGATTCAGGAAGTTTTGCTGTACGTCGCTTTGTTTTGCCGCCAGGAAAGGAAAAGTGACGCAAAGACAAATTTTCGAATTGAAAAATGACGGGGCGAACTCGACACCCCGCCGGGGCAAACTCAACACTTTGTTTGATCGACACAATTTGATCTGAAACTTATTTTTTTATTGTTTAAAAATAAAAATACATTGTTTATCAAATGAAAAGACATTGTGTATTAGAAACAAAAAGTCGGAACAAAGTAAACAATTATTTAAAATAATGAGAAAAAAAAAAAGATTAAACTTTTAATTATCTTTTTCTGAACTGTCTGAAAAACAATTTATACACGTAAACTCGCGATCAGATGTGCGCACACATTCGTCATGAGCCATACGGTTGCATAAGATGCATTGTTTGTTATTAGAAGCTAATGAAATGTTTTCCGAACACACGCAACAGATGTTCCTTAAATCGTCATCGGAATCGGAATCGAAACAGTGACCTTTTTTGCGATAATGTCACTTTAGGTTAGTGTCGTCTTTGCCCCGGTGGCGTCGTGTCGACTTAGCCCCGAACGTCGTTTTTTACTTTTGTTACTCCAAAAATATATAAATTTTGAAAATATGCAAAAATTATTATCGGATTTGTATAAAGCATCGAATTTCCCATCAAAATCACTTAGCGGTAGATTCGCAAGAGTAAAGCTCGATGAAAGAATAGACATTTTCGAAAGATCAAAAAAATTACTTTTCACTATCAAAAACACTTATGTCGCGTTAAAAATTACACTATAACTCAGAATGTTACCAAATTCCGTTGATAATACTGGCACATAAAGACGCATTTACAGTAGCAAAGGCAAGTTTCTACGATAGATTTAAATTAGCAAAAAGCCTAGTGTCAAGTTCGCCCCGCTGTCGGCTTAGCCCCGGTCTCCCCTACCTGAACAAAAAATATC